>NC_052637.1:6305350-6605350 GCF_016161935.1 Mauremys reevesii
GGCACTGTGGGATTGGGATGGGAGGTTTAGGGTGCAGGAGAGGGCTCCAGGCTGGGGCAAAGGGGTTTGGAGTGCAGGAGGCAGCTGAGGGCTGGGCAGGGAGTTGGGGTGTAGGCTCCAGCTGGAGATCTGGGCCCTGGGGTGGGCTCACGGATGGGACAGGGGTTGGGGTGCAGGAGAAGGTTCCGGTGCAGGCTCCAGGATGGAGTTTGGATGTGGGAGGGGATCTTTGTTCATTTATTTATAAATGGACACAAATCTGACATCAGGAATTATAACATTAAAAACCAATAGGAGAACACTTCTGATCTCTCTGGTCACTCAATAACAGACCTAAAAGTGGCAATTCTACAACAAAAACCTTCAGAAACAGACTCCAAAGAGAAACTGCAGAACTGGAATTAATTTGCAAACTGACACCATCAGATTAGGCCTGAATAAAGACTGAGAGTGGATGGGTCATTACAAAACCTAATTTCCCCAACTTTTACTCACACCTTCTTGTCAACTGTTTGAAATGGGCCACTCTCATTACCACCACAAAAGTGATTTTTCCTCTCTTGGAATCCTACTGTTAATTGAATTGTCTCATTAGATTGACACCCCACCTGGTAAGGCAACTCCCATCTTTTCATGTGCTGTGTATTTATACCTGCTCCTGTATTTTCACCCATGCATCTGATGAAATGGGTTCTAGTCCATGAAAGCTTATGCTCAAATACATTTGTTAGTCTCTAAGATGCCACAAAGACTCCTCATTTTTAATCTCTGTCTCTCTCTCACCAAGTTCCCACCTCTTGTTACTTAACCTTTTGCTCTGTGCTACCTACAGCAGTAGTAACAGGCCAGGAGAATGAGAACAGCCAGGAGAGCCAGGATCACACTCAGAGCCACCATCCAGGGATTGACTCGTGGGAAAAACAGCTCTGCAAGAAAAAGTGCCATTGACTTAGGAGCAAACGCACAGAATGAAGACAGGACACTGTGACAGTGGTGACTCTGTGACTAGTTAAAAGAATCTCACAGGGGAATATGGCTGCTTTGCGCTTTATTATTAAACCAGTGAGAGCCCACTGAACATGGTTAATTACTGGGAGGGGGTATGTTGTGGGTAGGGTGCAGCTCCATTATGCTGCTCCTATCCCCCACTGACATACATTCAGGCATTCCCTAAGTTGCTCTAAGTGATCACCAAGCTGCAGCCAGTGCAGAGTAGCCCTTAGAATCAGAGAGTTGTGACCAGCTTCCTGACACCCCCGACTCTCCTCAGCCATATGAAAGACTCTGGCCCAAAATATGTTAATGCAGGATTTTAATAAAAACAAAAGTTGAGCCTGAGATTCAGAGTCATAATTCCTCCAGAGTCCCCTTCCTGCTAGGAGCAATGGCTGACTAGAGGGTCCTTGCTAAGTTATTAGTGCAGTGTATTGAAAACTGTAAAAATTACAAGCTGACACTTGAAATCCTGAGGATTCCTGGTCCTACTTGCAGGCTAGGGGCTCTGTAGGGAGCATGCATCTGGGTCCTCTGCAGTCAGTCTGCAAAGAGCCAGCCTAGAGCAGGGTGGGTTCAGTTCTGCCTTAGGGAGCAGCCTGCTTTGTCTCTCTCTGTATTTGGCTGTGGCATGTTAGAGTTCTGGGTCCTTAGAAATAAAGCAGTGTGACATTGTAGCCTTTCAGGAACAGTTTTTATGTTTTGTTTCTAACTCTCCGTGTGTGCTGTGTACATAACAATCAGGTAATACTGGACATATCATAGACTAACCAGCAGTCTAGCACTATGAGACCTCAGACAAATAGTGCTTTACAACATACAACATTCTTACTATTATAGTTACAAATACAACGTTCTTACTATTATAGTGATGAAATATTCATTCTGCATATTCTGGCCCTGAACTTTATTGCTGGTATTTTCAGATGTAATCTAAGTAGGAAAGCTCAGGCCATATTCAGGGCTCTCTTGTGCTAGTCAGGAAAAGTGACTTTATTACCCAGATTTTCATAAGTATTTAGCACCCAAAACTCTCACTGAGAACAAAGGAGAATTCCCTCCCCCACCCCCCCAGGGAATTGTGATGGTCACAGCGTGTCACACACACACACACACACACACACACACACACACAGAGTGAGATATAAGCATAAATAGTCCTGCTGGAAGGCAGCAGAGCATCAAGACTTTATCTCTTAAAATCCAGAAACTGAATACACAACAACCCCAGAACAGAGAGGCAGGAGTCTCCCGAAGGCAGCAGGCACACCTCACCCACCTTGTTCTACGGTGGCTCATCTATAGGCACAGTTAGTGCGTGGCAGGCTGGGGTGTAAATCCACTGTGCACTGGCCTGCTGTGCACTAACTGGCTGTGTGCACCCTGCTGAACTGCACTAAAAGTTCCTGACGCACTTTGATCTGTTCCCATTTTAAAGTGGGGTAGATCAAAGCACAGCATGGAATTTTAGTGCATGTTGCAGGTCCAGCCCAAGCTCAGACATCTATACCACTATTTATCAGGCCCTTAGTCTGAGGCCCTTAGCCTGAGCCAGCTGGCCTGGGTCACCAGCGGGTTTTGAATTTCAGTGTAGACATACCCAAGGAGAATTGAGGTTATTCAGAACTTTACAAGACGTGCTCAGCACATGGAAGGTTCAGGCCAATAAACAAGAGACACAATGATAAACACTCTCTGCTCATGTCTGCAGCATCTCAGTCTATCCATGTGCGGCTGGGACGGGCACTGACCTGCTATGGAAATCGCTGACTCTCTCCTGGTTGAGCCGGGGTTCCTGACACAGCAGGACACTTTCTGGTTGGACTTCTTCCAGTTAGAACAATGGCAACCTCTGTTTGAAACAGGCCATTGGCCTCTGGGGATATTTTTTCAGAGGCTGATGGTAAGACCTGCCCCTGAGGATCTCTCCACTGAGCCTCGGGCTGTGGGTACCATCCGGCTGATCGACACACCACCTGGATCCCTCCGTCCTGATGTCCCTCCACAGAGATGGCAGGAGCAGAGCCCAAACCTACAGAAGAAATAAATGAACTTGTGATAATCCTACAGTGCCCAGTAATGAGTCAAATGTTTTATTACTCTGTTATCAAAAGCCATTTCCTATTAAACTGAGAACTGAATGAGTCCACAAGTGCAGCTGGTCAGTTAATCTGGTCAGATTCCAATTTGATAGAATTAATCTTAATGTCAGGGCTGTTCTATGCACAAACTCTGCTCCAGTTTTGTTAAAGTGTTTTTTTAAACCAGTGTGAACCCTGTGTGGACACTCTTAAATCAAGAAGGAATCAACTCAAGCTACATTAATATAAGCCATTTCCAAATCATTTAAGAGTCTCCATATTAGGGTCGGCTCTAGGTTTTTGCCGCCAAGCAAAAAAATTTTGGCGGCCCCCCCCCAGACATGAGCCCCCAGCCCACCAGTGCCCCCCACTCGCACCCCCAGCAGCCCCAGCACAGGGCTCCCCCCCAAATGTGGGATCCGCTACCAGCACACTGCAGCCGAGCCCTGGCCCAGCTGCGACTCGGTCCCCATGCGGGTGGAGCTGCTGGGTGGCGTGGAGCAGGAGTACTTCCAGGTGGCGGCGCGGCTACGGGGTGGCGCGAAGAACACGGCCCCCTCCCTGGGCTTCGCAGCACTGCTGGTGGCCAAGGTGGATCAGTTCGCGCTCACCGCCCTCACCCCCGACATGCTGGCGGCCGAGGACGTGGAGAGCCCCCCGGACCTGCTGCTCTTCACCCTCACGGTGCCCTGGCCCAGCTCCGGCGGGCGGGAAGGTGAGGATCTCCGGCTGTGGGGCTACGGGCTCAGCACCGACGAACCCAGCCGGCCGCTCACCTCCTCACACACTCTGGGAGCCCCTCGCCACCATCGCAGCCGGGGCTTGGCTCCAGGGGACCCCGCTTCCCTCCCTCCCTGGCTCCTCACACACACTGGGTAGGGCTGCCCAGAGGGGCAAAGCAATTTTGGGGGCCCCTTCCATTAAAAAAGTTGCAATACTATAGTAACATGTATTTGGAAATGTAAAAAATAACTAGTGAAAATTAATTTGTAATAATTTGAAAATACACCAAATACATTATTTAAAAACATTAAATGCTTTACTGGTCTGTAAACATTTGCAATTACATAATGGGCTGTGTCTGGGTGATGGTGATGGTTGGTGCCAATGGGCTGTCACTGCCTGGAGGTGGTGCTGCTGTTGCCCAGGGCTGGGTGGGGAGCTGGGCTCTGGGGGTGCCCGGCTCACAGGGGCTGGGCTCAGACTGTGAGGAGATGGGGTCAGAGGTTGTCTGGCTCAGAGGGGCTCGCCCCAGAGCTGGGGTCTGGGGTGGGGATGGGGTTGGAGGTGCCCAGCTCAAAGGGGCTGGGCTTGGAGATGAGGTCAGGGCTGTGGGGATGGGGTCAGGGTACAGTCCAGATCAGAGGACTGGGCTCAGAGCTGGTCAGGGCTGTGGGGGAATGAGGTCAGGGGTGTCCAGCTCAGAGGAGCTGGGCTCAGAGCTGGGGTCAGGGCTGTGGGGAGAATGGGGTCAGGGGTGTCTGGATCAGAGGGTTGGGCTTGGAGCTGGGGTCAGGGCTGTGGGGGAATAGGGTCAGGGGTGTCTGACCAGAGGGGCTGGGCCCGGCGCTGGGGGTCCGGGCTGTGAGGGGGTTGGGGCCGAGGGGTGCCCACGTCAGAGGGCTGGGCTTGGAGCTGGGGTCAGGGCTGGGCCTGGGGGTAATGGGGCCGGGAGGTGCCTGACAACCACCTCCTGAGACCCCCAATCCAACCCCCTTCCTGGCCCCTGACTGCCCCACCCACAGAACCTGTGCCCGCTCCGTGCTCCCTAGTGTCCCGGGACTCCTGCCCTTAGCCAACTCCGCGCCCCAGCTGCTTACCCCCGGCTCACTGCGCGCCTCGAGAAGCGGCCCTGCACAGCGCTGCAGCCGCCTGGCTCTGGAGGGGACTGAGCTCTTCCCGCTCAGAGCCGCGTGTAAGGGGGGATGAGGGGAGTGTCCGGATCAGAGGGGCTGGGCTCGGCGCTGGGGTCAGGGCTGTGGGGAATAGGGTCAGGGGTGTCTGGATCAGAGGGGCTGGGCTCGGAGCTGGGGTCAGGGCTGTGAGGGGATGGGGCTGGGGGTGCCCACGTCAGAGGGGCTGGGCTTGAGCTGGGGTCAGGCTGGGCCTGGGGTAATGGGGCCGGGAGGTGCCTGACAACCACCTCCCTGAGACCCCCCCAATCCAACCCCCCCTTCCCTGGCCCCTGACTGCCCCACCCACAGAACCTGTGCCCGCTCCGTGCCCCCTGAGTGTCCCCGGGACTCCCTGCCCCTTAGCCAACTCCGCGGCCCCAGCTGCTTACCCCCGGCTCACCGCGCGCCGAGAAGCGGCCCTGGTGCTGCAGCCACCTGGCTCTGGAGGACTGAGCCTCTTCCACGCTCAGAGCCGCGTGGTAAGGGGTGAGGGGGTGTCCGGATCAGAGGGGCTGGGCTCGGAGCTGGGGAGCTGGGGTCAGGCTGGGCCTGGGGGTAATGGGGTCAGTGCCTGACAACCACCTCCCTGAGACCCCATCCAACCCCTCCTTCCTGGCCCCTGACCGCCCCCACAGAACCCGTGCCCCCTCCCTGCCCCTGAGTGTCTCCGGGACTCCCTGCCCTTAGCCAACCCCCGCCCCGGCTGCTCACCCCGGCTCACCGCCCCTCAAGAAGCAGCTCTGCACAGCGCTGCAGCTGCCTGGCTTCGGAGGGGCTGAGCTCTTCCCGCTCTGAGCCGCGTGGTAAGGGAGGAGCCGCCCGCCCGGAGCTCACAGCCCTCCCCTGACCACGCGGCTCTGAGCGGGAAGAGCTCAGCCTCCCGGAGCCAGGCGGCTGCAGCGCTGTTTAGGACCCGGCGCGAACAAGTGGAGGAGGAGGGCCCGCCTTCTGCAGCCAGGCGGGTCCACGCCACCGTAAGGGGCCCCCTCTCCCCAAGCGGAGCCGGTAGCGCGGCCCTGCCCCGGCTGCAGGAGACAGGCTGCTCCTCGGCTCGCAGCGCGGATGAGCTGGGGCCCCAGCCTCATGCCACCCCTACATTTTGCTGCCCTAGGCACCAGCTTGTTTAGCTGGTGCCTAGAGCTGCCCCTGCTTGTACCCTTCCAGAGCACAGAAGCTGGCAGCAGAAAACTGGACTTCACTGAGAGCCAGGAAACACACCCACACTCACACCCACAAAATACAGACATTAGATACCAAAGAAATGCAGGGTTAAGGTATTGCCTTCTGCCCCAGATCACACTTTTACTGATGAGCTAAACTGAAATAAAATGATCTTAATCTGAATGATCTTAATCCGGCTGGTGGGAGCAGAGAGCAGGCGGCCGGCAGGAGTAGTGGGCAGGTGGGAGCAGGGAGCAGTTGGCCAACAGAAGCAGTGGGCAGGTGGTCCGCAGAGGTGGCCAATGGGAGCAGTAAGCAGGCGGACGGTGGGACCAGCAGGCAGGCGGCTGGTGGGGACGGCTGGTAGGAGCAGCAGCCAGGTGGCCCGCGGATGCATTTCCCCCACCACCGCTCTGCTCATGGCAAGAGCAGCATGCACAAAGATGTACCTATGAACTCTGAGTCTGTGCTGACCAGGCACAACAACTGCGAGTGGTGGTTAAATGAGGGGCACACTACAAGAACTTGGTTGTTGGATTCAAGAACCTGAAGCAAAGGACACTGCCCAGCACACTCTGCGGAGAGTGACTTGCTGATGCTTTTGAGTTAATGAATATCGCTTGTGCTGCTCTCTCAGATTAATGCTAGGTTACTTTTATTAAAGAAACTATTTCTATCTCAGACTTTGTGCTTGCGAGAGGGGAAGAATTGCCTCTTAGAAGCGCCAGAGGGTAGAGTGAAATTTTCCCACATTACTGGGTGGGGCTCAAGCCGGTTTTGTTTATATTGTCGAAAAGGAACCCCTGGATATTGAACTCCAGCCCTTCTTGCTGCCTACCCAGCTGGCAGAAGGGCTACATTATAATGATGCTTTTTGATTGTCACGGTAACTTTTGTCAACAAAAGTTGGCAGTGTAGACAAGGCCTATTTCGAGGTGGGTGGGTTTTTTGTTTTGATTTTGTTTTTCCTTTTTGAGATAATTCAGAAGGTGCTGAAACTATATTTGAAAAGAAAATAAATTATACCTGCAAACACTCGCTGGGAGGGTGATGGGGATGGAAGAGAAGATGGGAACAGCCGGACCGGGCTGGGGCGGGCGGGGCGGGGCGGGACCCGCGGGACCGGGCTGGGGCGGGGTGGGCGGGAGGACCCGCCGGGACCGGGCTGGGCCGGGCGGGGCGGGGCGGGCGGGGAGCGGGACCCGCCGGGGCCGGGCCAGGCCGGGCCGGGGGGGGCAGAGCGGGACCCGCCGGGGCCGGGCCCGGCCGGGCCGGGGCGGGGGGGGAGAGCGGGACCCGCCGGGGCCGGGCTGGGCTGGGCTGGGCCGGGGCGGGACCCGCAGGCCCCAAGAAAGAGCGGAGGCTCCCGCCTCCGCCCCTCTCCTGGAGCCTCGGCGCATCAAGCGCCAAGTCTCCTGCCGAGCCCCTGAGCCCCGCCCCGATCCGAGCCCTGTGGGGAGGGGGCGGGGCAGCTGCCTCCGCTCGGCGTGGAGCTCACAGCCCTGCCTCACCACGCCGTGCTCTGAGCGGGGAGCTCAGGCCCCGCTGGAGACGCGCCGGGTAAGAGGTCGGGCCGGGCCGCTGGGAGGGACCGCCCGGGCCGGGCCGGGCTGGGAGCGGGACCCGCCGGGGCTGGGCCGGGCGGGAGCGGGACCGCGGCCGGGCCGGGCCGGGCCGGGCTGGGGGCGGGAGCGGGACCCACCGGGCCGGGCCAGGCGGGGGAGGACCCGGCCGGGGCCCGGCCGGGCGGGGTGGGGGGCGGGACCCGCCGGCCGGGCCGGGGCAGGGGAGCGGGACCCGCGGGGCCGCCCGCCAGGGCGGGGGAGCGGGACCGGCCGGCGCTGGGGCCGGGCGGGGCGGGACCGCCGCCACGGCGCAGCCCGGTCTTGGCGGCGGGGCCCCTTCTGTTCGGGACTCACAGCTAAGTGCCCCGAAGGCCAGGCGGGACCCCCACCGCGGTCTGGGGCACTTTGGCGGCGTGTCCCGAATGGAAGGGCCCCCACCGCTAAGACCCCGGGCCCCGGAATCCTCTGGGCGGCCCTGTTGCAAACCTAGGTGAGAACTACAACCACGTAAATGGCCACTAGCTCCTACAACCAACAATTCTCTTTCTGTTAAAAAAAACAAACAACACAACTAGAAAATTCACTGACAAAACTTTGGCTAGCACAGAGTTCAGGCTGCCTGGTGATACTATCTCCTGCCCTTCCATATCACAGTGACAGCTCTGAGACCCTGTTCCCACTACTCTCTCCACTGGTCAGTACAGCTACACTGAACACAGGGAATGCAGCTGCACTGCAGGCAGATACATGCTGCAATTCAAATCAGTGGAGCACAGCACAAACAGTGGCACCTTCCTGTAATCCTTCCTCATGTCCATTCACTGACAAAAACTTAGGTAGGTCTATACTATTGCGGTAAGTCGACTTTTAGGTGCAACTCCAGCTACATGAATAATATTTATTATTATTCAGTCTCCCACTGACTTACCTTTTCTCTTCTCATAGAGGGTAGAGTACATGAGTTGACTGGAGAGTGATCTGCGGTCAATTTGGCGTTTTCACTCAGACCCGCTAAATCGACTGCCGATGCATCAAACTCCACTCTGTTGATCCTGGCTGTAGTATAGATGTAGCCTAAGTTACCTCCAGGCAACCTTTACTCTGTACTATCTCATGCACTTCCAGAACGCTGACTTCAGCAATACTCAGACCTCTAAAATGAGGAAATCCATTGGGAAGGTAAACACCCAAACAACCTTAACTCTGTGCCTTTGGAGCTCATAATAACCACTGAATTGGTTGCATGCACTAAAGCTGCATCCACTATGTTCGTGTAGCTGTAATGACCAGTGGAGGGATTATTTAGAGTTTACTGGCAGAGCTGTCACAGTGACATCAGGAGAGGTTCAGGTGTATCTTGAGGGATCAATCATGACTCATTTCAGAACTGAGCAGTGAGGGCTCTGTCAGTAGCAGGGCTCAGACTCATTGCTGTGGGGATTGTCAGCAGCCTGGTGTCAGATATGCCAGTGATCACCAGCTCTTGGTGAGGGGTAAGTGAAGGCAATGTCCCAGAAGAAATCCACACCCACAGGGCAAGGGTGACAAGGCGATAACATTTTGCAAGTTGGGGTGGTTTGTGTGGAGTAGGCTCAGTGTTTGAATGTAGACCCAGGTGTTCACTACACCTGGCCTAAACCTCATGTCATCGTTACAGAACTAGCTGCACCTGTGTCCCCTTGCTGGTCTCTCTGACAGCAACTTCAGGGGTCAGGCCTCCTGCCTCTACCAGTCCTGGGGGCAGGGAATTCCTCAGTTCTCCCACTCCAGACCAGGCTCTGGACTACAGGGCCCTGTGTATCAACCACTGTAACCCTGAAGGGCCAGACATGAGCGGAGATCAGTCCCAGCTGATGGCATCAGTTTGGGAGGATCAGCCATTGTTTCCCCTTGTGTGCACAAAATAATTGTAATAACCACAACATGTTAATGTCACTTGACTGTTTAAGGGAGTTAGTGTGTCTCATTAACCCCTTGCTCCAATGCCCTCAAATTTGGGCCACTAGCCCCACCCCAGAGACCAATGAATTACAGCAATTTTCAAGACAATCTGAGTATGGGTTTTGGAGAACTTACAAAAAATTGATATTAAACAGCAAACTAGAATCAACCTTATCCAGAGCAGTGCTGCTGACCCACGATAATGAAAAAAATTGTGTAATCTCACAATAAACCTTCTGACTCCACTTATTACCCTGTTGAAGACGTTAAACGCCAGAACAAGTTACTGACCTGCCACCTGCAGTTCTAATAAAGCTTCTTCATAAGACATGTTGGATTTAAAAACACGATACTGTCCATCATCGGAGGGCCGGATATCATGTATTCTCAGGAAACTCTCCCATTGGTGATGTCGTCTTTCAAGAGCTCAGTTCTTCCTCGATATTCCGGCATCTGCTGTCCATACTGATCCTGCCCATAACGGGTACAGGTGCACGATTGCAGAGAACTGGGATCGGAACCATCTCACCTCCATGTTCTCAGCGCTATCCTGGGGGAGAGGTGGCAGGACAGGACGGCCTCCCCATCTAGGGAGGCAGCGATTGGATGGTTAGGTCCAGTCACTGTGAATTGTGCTGTGAAATGTACAATGAAAAAAGGAAATTAAATTGGCGAGGGGCTGAGGTTTGGCATTAATTCAGCAGTAAGACACACAGTAAGAGAGCACCCATGCGTTAGAAGTGAAAGACCATTTAAAGACAAAAAGCTTGACAGAGCATAAACCAATAAAAGGTCTGAACATGTTACACTTGTCCCAAAAAATTCTCATCTGGCACTTGGGACTCTCTGGTAGGTTCCAAAGTCTTTCCAAACCTTTCTCTAAGGGTTTGTCCTCTTGGTTAACAGGTCCTGTCACTTTGCAGCCCAAGATCTCGGGCCTCTGGTCCTTCAACCAGCTTTATACCAAACATCTTTGTTCTCTTGGGGTTCTGGGACTTGGTCTAACCCAGTTTATGCAACTGTCCCGAGGAGTGGTACTTCTCTGGAGCTGTTACCTGTCCCTCAAATAATTACCCATCATCGTTTCCAAATTCTGAAGGAGATGGGGTAACCCTCCCTATAGCATAGATTACAATCCCGAACCCACAAAGATACATATAACATGTATAGATACCATTGATAAAGGGGTACACAAATAAACAGAACATGCATAAAGTGAATTCGATAGTCCCCAAAATGCTGCACGTGGCTGCAATATCTGTCACACAGAGTTCACATGTGAGTGTCATACACTGTCCCTATTATCTCTGAATAAAGCTCTAACTTCTCATAGGCACCCTGGGGCCTGGGTCTCTGATACACCAAGGCCTTTTCATGCTGCTTCAGGACAGGGGCCTCCTCATCTGCAGGAGGGGTGGTGTAAAGGCTGTCAAGGTGTAAAGATATGAAAACAGACCATCGCTATGCAGGCAATGGCTTTAAAGGTAAAGTCAGGGTCAGATAATGGAGAGAGGGAGGAGGCAGTTAGAAAAGTGCAGAAAACAAAGAATTGGTCACAATGAAACTGCACAGGATGTGGGGGCTCGGTGCAGAGACTCAACATCAGGAGAGACCGAGAGAGCTGGTTAAATTAACAGGATGGAAACCACAGCGGGGAACTAAAATGCCCAGGTAGCTGTGGAGCCAGCCCTGGGGTGGGTGGGACAATGCAAGGGATTCACTGAGGGCACAGACGGAAGAAGCCAGCAAATATCATCACATCCTCACTGTGAGATGAGGTCTAGCTCTGAGCCCTAGTCAGAGGTGCCTAGTGCAGCATGAATGACTTGTGGGTTGTTACGTCTAAACTGAGAGTCTAGGATTCAGGACTCCTTTGTGGCTGAAGAGTCTGATATGTGACGATATGATCGGTCAGTGCAGTGTATAGGAACTGGGTAGTGTCCTTTAAATAGTTTATGAGCCCTGTAGTGGTGCTCACTGTGTTCTGTGTTTTAGAAGCTGCCAGAAATCAGCCAGAGCAGTAGGATGGATGTATTGTCTAGGCCTGACATGATGGTGTATAGATAGTAACCATGGTCACTGGGGACCCAGGTGTAGCCTGTGAGTTCTCCATGTTGCTGGTTGTGGGCAGGTTGGAGCAGACGTGGTTTACAAGACAAGGCAGTGATGCGAGGTGGATGGTGATGACCAGCAATAGCAACAGCAGCAAACCCAGCAAGGAGGCCGGAGCTCCTACCTGACACCAGCCTGGGAACCTGTAGAGCGAGGCAGAGAGCGACGTAGCCGGGCAGAGCAGAGCTCACTGTGCAGCCAGGGGAGAACAAGGGAACCTTCCCCGTCCTCGTAGCTGGGTCTGGGGAACAGGAGAAATAACAAACCAGACAGTGAGTGAGTGGGATGCAGTGATAGTGCCAGGTTGTCTGACTTTCATAGCCCTGGTCCATTGGTCAGTTATGTTTACATTGGCCCACCTCCCAATATAGATTAGATCATCTAGTCTGATCTGTGCCACAGGCCAAACACTCTCACCCATTTACCCCTGTACTGAGCCCAAACTTGTGTTTGATTGAAGCATCTTCCAGAAAGTCACCAAGTCTTTATCTGAAGACAGCAAGAGATGGACAATTCACCACTTCCCTGGGTAGTTTGTTCCAGTGATTAATCACCCTCATGGTTACAATTCTGTGCCTTATTTCTAATTAGAATTTGTCCAGTTTTAACTTCCAGCCATTGGTTCTTTTTATGCCTTTCTCCACTGTATTAAAGAGCCCTTTAGTACCCTGTGTTTTCTCCATGAAGATGTGACAGGTGGGGAATTTTACTGAAATATTTTTATGAACTATCGGTAGGACTCTGTACCGATCCCCTGGGCATCACTGCTGCTTCGGGGGAAAGAATTGCTTCTCTCGCTGGGACATGGCCGAACAGGCTAGATGTAGAGCCACCCGGACTGTCTGGGCTGGAATCAACCCATATCAATGGAGGATCTTGGAAAGACAGTGGGAAGCCTCAACGATTAAGCATCAACTCCTACACCAAGTTTCTTCCCCCCACCTCTCTGCAGGGAAGAGGAGCCATAGCCCAGAGCTGGAGCCAGGGCCGGCTCTAGGCACCAGCGCTCCAAGCATATGCTTGGGGCAGCACTTTCCAAGGGGCGGCACTCCAGCCCCTCCCCCTTTTTTTTTTTTTTTGCTTGGGGCACAAAAAGCCAGGAGCCGGCCCTGAACCAAGATGTTCAGCTGAACCTTTCAGGCTGAGCTGGAACTGACCCTGCAGTTCTGAATTCAGTCGCTAGATGGCGCCCATGGCAGCCTGTGTTGCCCAGGCTGGGCTGCAGTTCAGGCTGCCCTGAGCATCATCCCTGGAGCTGAGCCCGGGCTGCGGCAGCGAGAGGGGCTCAGCTCCGGGGGACGATGCTCGGGCTCCCCAGCGGCAGGGCAGCCTGAACTGCAGCCCAGCCTGTGGGTGAGGAGCAGGGGAGGGAGGGAAGCAGGGCCCAGGATGCAGGGAGGGGTCCTGCTGCCGCTGCTGCTCTGAGTCTCCCCAGGGCGGCGCGGTGTTTCCCCACCCGAGTGGGCTGTGCAGGGCGCCCGCCGGGCTGTGCAGGGGTGCAGATCCAGCTCGCGCTGACAGGGCGAGTGGCTGGGCAGCCCGAGCTGCCGGGGAGCTGCCACCTCCTGCCCCCGGACCCAGCCCGCCGTGCACCTCCCCCGCCTCAGTCCTGCACTGCCTGCCCTAGGTGGGGAGAGGCAAAGCCCGGCCCGAGCAGGGCAGCGGATACTGCCCCACCAGGGACTCCCTGGCTTGGGCACCTGAGGTCAGCGCCCGTCCTCTTAGCTCTGCCTGCACGGGGCTGGGGAAGCAGCTGTCAGCGCCTGCCCCTCTCAGCCCTTGCACCCCCATCCCACTCCCAGCCCTCCACTTGTACCTCCCCCCCTCACTCCTTCGCTGCACCCCTTCCTCTTGTACTCTCTCTTTCCCTGTACCTCTCCCCTTGTACCTTCCCCCCAGCCCTCTTCTCCTGCAACCCTCCCGATACCCTCTCTCCTCCACCCTCCTCTGTGAGTACATCACACGCCACTTCTCTGCCAGTGTAGAGCCCCCAGCACCCCCACACCTGCTCCTCTGCCTGAACCCTCTTTACTAGATCCCCATCTGTCATAAACAGACAGTTATGGGTTAATGCCTCTTTTACCTGCAAAGGGTTAAGAAGTTCACCTAGCCTAGCTCACACCTGACCAGAGGAACCAATGGGGGAACAAGATGTTTCAAAAGGAAGGAGGGTTTTTTCCTTTGTTTAGTTTTCAGTTTCAGCGGGAGTGAAAAAGATCAAGGAACCAGCCTCTTATCAGAGTAGTAAGTTTTAGAAAGGGATAAATAGGTTTATGTTTATTTCTTTGTAACCTGTCTTGTGCAATTAGAGGTAGAATCAAACTGGTATTTGGGTATTTTCATTGGTGTACTAAGTTTTTGCCCAGGGGAACATCCTCTGTTTTGAATCTGTTGCCTGTGAGAGTACCTGGTATGCTAATCTCTCCCAGGGGGTTTTCTTTTACCTTTCTTTTCTTTAATTAAAAGCCTTTTTCTTAAAACCTGATTGATTTTTTCCCTGTTTTTAGATCCAAGTGGGTTGGATCTGGATCCACCAGGAGTTGGTGGGAAAAAGGAAGGAGGATGGTTAATTTCTCCTTGTTTTAAGATCCAAGGGGTTTGGATCTGTGTTCACCAGGAAATTGGTGAAGTTTCTCAAGGCTACCCAAGGAAGGGAGTGCTTGTGAATGGTGGCAGCCAGACCAGATCTAAGCTGGTAATTGAGCTTAGAGCTCCTCATGCAGGTCCCCCACATCTGTACCCTAAAGTTCAGAGTGGGGAAGGAACCTTGACACCATTCCTTTCCGGGTACAAGGTTTGAGGGTTAGTCCCTATGCCTTCCATGTGCATGTGGAGCACTAAAGATGGGGTTGCAGGGGACGAGGGGATGAGATTTATAGTAAAGTGAAATAAAAATAGAGAACGGTTTGATCCCCACTGCAAGTGTAAACGGGGATTGCCGTGGTGAATGAGGAGGTCACGTTTTTGGGGGCAGGGCTGGGGCAGCAGGGTGTGCAGGTGTGTGGGGGAGAAAGAACCAAGGGCTGGGGTAGCAGGGGAGAGGTAGGGGCAGCCAAAATCTTTTTTGCTTGGGGCAGCAAAAAACCTAGAGCCGGCCCTGGCTGGAGCACAAAGGGAGAAGGTGTCAGGTGTCTGTGTTAAAGGGCTGGGCTGACAGAGACACAGGAACTCACTTGGGACTGAGAGACAAAAAGGGACAGGGAGAGAGTGAGCCAAGCTGGGCCCTCCAGCAGCACGGCTCGGCAGAGCCCCAGCTCAGGCCAGGCTGAACCCTCTCTTAAACTTTGCTTCCCTGTACTGACCTAAGGACTTTCAGACTCTATAGACCAGGGGACTAACACATTGTTATTTGGTGTGGAAAAGGCTGCCTGGTGTCACTGCAGATACTCACTGAGAACATTGAGCCCTGAAGGGGTAGAACAAGTCTCCTGCGGGAGTCTGGCTTGGTTAGATTTGCTGCAGGGAGCCATGGAGAAAGCCAGGGATCGCTGGTGCTCAAAGGCCCAGTTTCTGAGTCACTGAAGCCATGGCCTTGCCTCTGTGGAATTGTGTGGGTCGTGGGGTCCAGCACAATCAAGGGGTCACTCCTGAGGGGCTGGCTGAAGGCCAAGGCACAGACCAGACCTTGTGAATCCATGACAGAAACTCACCTCTCACTCTTCTCTTTGCTAAACTGAACAGATCGATCTCCTTCCGTCTCCTTCTGTGAGGTGTTTGCTCCAGCCCCCAAGTCATCTTTGTGACCCTTTTCTGCAGTGTCGGTGATATTTTGGGTGCAATCCAGTCCTGCCCTCCTGAGTGTTGCTGCTCAGAGCCCCCGGAAACCTGCCCACATCACACAGGCACCTGCCTGGGAGCAGTTCAGAGCTGAGCTCTTTTGGAAACGTGGTCCTAGGCCCCTATGGCGCTGGCGCCTGTAAGAGGCTGTGTGGCTGTGGGGGGCTTCCGACGAGGGCTGACTTCACTCTGGGCTCACACCACATAGCACTGATGGAAGCTCTGGCTGGGTCTGGGCTGTGGCAGGGTGAAGTGGCTGTAACCTGCCTCAGGCCAGGACAGCAGCAGGTGCCAGCACAGCCCAAAGAGCAGCCGCACTGGGGAGAAAGTAGGTGAGCGCTGGGCTGACAGATGCATTTGGTGGCGGCTGCTGAGACCCTGCCAGTGAGAGGTAAAGCTCCCCCCTCCCTGCCAGAAACCCCCCTGAGGGAAACAGCTGCTTCATCCCGTCCTCCCTTGGGGTGAGTCTCCTCCCCCCGGGAATGCAAAGGGCCTTGAGGGCACAGGCATGTGCAATTCACACTCGGAGGGGAAGATTTTCACAAATGCAGGAGAGTTAGGATCAATGGGGCTTGTGCTCCTGAATCCCTTAGGAGCTTTAGAAATTCTCCCCCTCTCTGCATCAGCTGCACCCAATCTGGCGCCAGGTGTTTCCCTTCCATCTTTCACCCTCTCACTCTGGAAGCTCACAGTGGTGAGCTGATGATGAAAACACCTGCACACTCCCAACAGCGCCCCACAGGAAAATTACAACTGACAATCGGTTCCTACGACTGTCAGTAAATAGAGGAGAACAGCAAACAAACATGAACCTGGCAGTGGAGAAGTGACTGAGCAGGTCTCTGAATCTGTGTGAGCATCTCTACAGCCACAGCTGAGTTTCCCATGGGAAAGTGACACTTTATCCCCCAAATCCCAGGAGCGAGGCCCTTTGATAGCTGCAGCTCCTCTGACTAATCAGCGCCAGGATCCAGGAAATACCAAGGATGCAGTTCAGCTGGGGTTGCAGTGAGTGAACCCCCTACCTGCGGAGTCCTTTGGAGTTGTTTCTGAGCCGTTCCAATCTCCCAGCTTCACTAGCCCCCAGAGCCATTCTCTCTAGGCAGAGCTCCTGCTCCCAGTGACTGCACCACTTTCCCAGGCTGTAACATCCATCCTGCTGGAGGCCTCAGGGAGCAACAGGGATTAACTCCAGCCTGCCCCTGAGCTTTTCATTGTTAATACATTTTATATTTCATGGAAGCACGGTCCTCTCTTGGCACATCCACCAGCTTCAAAACGGAAAGAGGTTGGAATGTGACTGTCACTGGCTCCTCCTCAGGATGGTTCTGGCACAAAGATCAAACTCATCTGACACACCCACAACATTAGTGTGAGGGCAGCTTTGGTGCCAGCAGCCTCAGCTCTCAACTTCGACTGGTGACACAGTCAGTTCTGCAGGCTGTTTTCTTGTGCTCCAGGAGTCACTGTAATTACCTCAGCCCTGTGTAAAGAATGGGACCAAAGTCTGCTTCAGCAGCTGCTAGACTCAGTGGCCAGGTTAATTTACTCTAGTGCCCTGAATATTCCTCATTCCCAGCCCCACCCTACAAATACATGCAGGACTCGTGGCTGAAAATACTCATCGATGCAAAATTAACCCATGACTATTTGGGGGACAGGGTTTGTTGCTATACTCCAGGTGGCCCAGCCCCACCCTTTGGGCCTCAACTCCTGCAATGTTGTTCAGACAGCCTGGCTCAGACACTCCTCTCCTGGGCCCCAGCTGCTCTGCTCTTCTCCAAGACGAGGTGCCAGCAAGGCAGGAAACAAAAGCAAGTTGGTGCCTGGCTGCATGCAACAAACCTGCTGAATTCTCTGGGATCTTGGAAAAATGCTAAATTCCATCACCAGGGAATGTTGGGATGTTCGGGGTAAAAATGTCCCTGGATGGTGAGCTGAGCTGTGAGAAGTGAGCAAACATTAATCAAATATCACAATAGCCAGTAACAATAAATGCTGATAGGAAGAGCTGCAAACAAAGCTGGAGCTACCCCATTGGGTGCCCTAAGCAGGAATAGTGTGTGTGTGGGGGGGTGGCCCTGCCCACCCCTGAGAATTCTAACTGCATTATTTCCACAAATCATGGACCCTGAGCTGCTCGGGGCCCTAAGCTACTGCTTAGTCTGCTTATGCCTAGTGCCAGCTCTGGTGGGTGACAGGCCGACTGAATCAATCCCAACAAACAGGCTCCTGGTTTAATTCCAGGACTGTGTTAAGATCATGCCTGGTAAACATGAGAAGTGTGGGATGGGAAATCAATGGACCACAATGGGTGTGTCTGAAATTAGGCCAAGCTGGTGAACATAATACTGAGAGGATGGGCTATTCCACTCACCGCTCTCCCTTGGCGACCTCTAAAAGAGAATCTGGGGGGGGGGGGGCGGGGGAATTAACTGCTGGCTGCCTGGGAGCCAGGTGAGCCAGAAAGAGCGAGCTTCACCGTCATGGCTGCCACCCCCACCATCTCTTGGGACTTCAGAATCCACCATTACATGATTGGGCCTTCATAGTCCTGATCCAGATGGATGCGCTGACCAGACTGAGCCAGGGAGGGACCCAGGTGGCATCACCACCTCCACCAACTCTGGCTAAATCCCAGACACCACCTGGGATAAGAGACTTTATCACATACACACACCCCGTGTGTCCATTTCCTTCCCTGCCTACCTTTCTCTGTCCTATCCCTCTCTTTTTGCCTTCTGTATATTTTGCAACTCAGCTTTAAGCCTGTGGCCAGAAAGAGGCAGCTACAAGCAATGCCCTAAGCAGCCCACTGCTGGTAAAAGTTTGCTCTGTCCTGACAGTGGCTGATCAGACCTTGTGCTGTGATTCTCCAGCAGCGAGGCTACAAGTCAAAGTCAGGGCTTGGCTACACTGGAGAGTTGCAGTGCTGGTGGTGGGTTTACTGCGCTGCAACTTACACACCGTCCACACTTGCAAGACACATACAGGGCTGCATCTCCCTGGCTGCAGCGCTGGCTGTACTCCTGCTCTCCCTCGGGTATAACTATTGCAGCGCTGGTGATGCAGTGCTGCTCCGCCAGTGTGGCCACCAAAAGTGCTGTTATTGGCCTCCAGAGGTATTTGGAGGTATCCCAGAATGCCTGTTCAGCCACTCTGCTCATCAGTTCGAACTCTACTGCCCCGGCCTCAGGTGACCCGCCCTTTAAATGCCCCGGGAATTTTAAAAATCCCCTTCCTGTTCGCTCAGCCAGGTGTGGAGTGCAATCAATGAATCTTTACAGGTGACCATGCCTCCACACGCCAAACGAGCCCCAGCATGGAGCAATGGCGAGTTGCTGGACCTCATCAATGTTTGTGGGGAGGAAGCTGTGCAGTCCCAGCTGCGCTCCAGCCATAAGAATTACAATACCTTTGGCCAGGTATCAAAGGCCATGCTGGAAAGGGGCCATGACCGGGACGCGCTGCAGTGCAGGGTTAAAGTGAAGGAGCTGCGGAGTGCCTATTGCAAAGCCCGCGAGGGAAACCGCCGCTCCGGCGCTGCCCCCACGACCTGCTGTTTTTACAAGGAGCTGGACACGATACTTGGGGGTGACCCCACTGCCAATCCGACGACCACAATGGACACTTCAGAGCGCGGGGAGGGTGGAAAGTGAGGGTACTGGGGTGGGGGGAGACACACCGGAGTCCCAGGAGGCATGCAGCCAGGAGCTCTTCTCAAGCCAGGAGGAAGGTAGACAGTTGCAGCAGCCGGTACTTGGTGAAGGAGAAGCAGAGGAGCGGGTTACCAGTAAGCGGCTTTTATTTTCAGGATGGAAATGTTTCGGGAGAGGAGTGGGGGTTAGGGCTGCATGCATGCATGCCTAGGTGTGGAATAGCCCATTGATGTGGTCTATCATGTCGCAGTAATCAGCCTCAGTAATCTCCTCAAAAGTTTCAGCCAGAGCATGGGCAATGCGCTTGCGCAAGTTTATAGGGAAAGCCACTGTGGTCCTTGTCCGTCAGGCTAACACGTCCGCGCCACTGTGCCGCGAGGGGTGGGGGGGGGACCATTGCTGCACACAGGCAAGCTGCATAGGGGCCAGGGCATAATCCGCATTGCTGTAGAAGACCCTCCCGCTCTTCCCAGGTGACCCACAGCAGAGAGAGATCTTCCAGAATTAACTCCTGTGGAAAATGTTGGGAGACTGTTCAGTGCAGATCCCCCCTGTAGCTGTTTGCTGTCCCCAACGCACAGAAACCCCTGCACAGTCCTGAAGCAATCAGTCCCCCTTACTCACCATTTTGTGGCTCCTGTGGGTTATGTGCGCTCTGTTTGGTATGGGAAAAGTATGCTAAAGTGAAGACTGTAAACTCCTTCAGTGTGTGGGAATTACTGTCTGGATGAGATTATAAACAATGCTCCCCCTGTTAACTGTTCCCATTTTTGCCTTTCGAAAAGTGTCCTTGACTACTGGACTGCCCGTATCATCGACTGCTCAGAGGCTACAAAACCTCAGGAAGAAGCCGCAAAAAAGCAAAGAAGACATGCTGAAAGCAGTTATGGATCAGTCTGCAAGAGAGAGTAAGAAAGAGCAGGACTGGAGGAAAAAACTGCAGGACTAGAGGGAAAGGGAAAGCAGGATCCGCCAGAGAAACGCAGCGGCTAAGAAAAAAAGCACAAAGCAGCTGATAAGCATCCTGGCATGCCAAGCGGACTCTATCCAGTCACTCATAGCCATGCAGGCAGAGCACTACCGTGCCGCCCCACCCGCACCCGTCCCGAAGCTCTTTCCCTTGTGCCCCAATGTCAGCTCAAAACCCCATTCCCCAGCATCCATGTTCTTACCAGCACCCGCTACCCCCAACATCTGTACATTCACCAACCAGCCCTGAGAACTACGACCCTTACCCTCTGCACTCAACCCACATCACCATGCAGTATAGGCATCCTGAAGTGCAGCACTCACTGCACAGCACTCCAGACCGGACATATTCAAACCTGTGACTGTACAGTCCACCACCCCATCCCCTGCCCTTTAGGTTCCCAAAATGTTGTGTGTCTGTCAATAAAGTTATTTTCTTTTCAATAAATGAATTCTTGGCTTTGAAAACAGTCTTTATTATTGCAAGTATCAGAGGGGTAGCTGTGTTAGTCTGGATCTGTAGCAGCAAAGAATCCTGTGGCACCTTATAGATTAACAGATGTTTGTAGCATGAGCTTTCGTGGGTGAATACCTACTTCTTCAGATGCATCCGAAGAAGTGGGTATTCACCCACGAAAGCTATGCTGCAAAACGTCTGTTAGTCAATAAGGTGCCACAGGATTCTTTGCTGCTTTTATTATTGCAGAAATTGAAAGATACCGTAGCCCAGGAAGAAATAGGCACTGCAAATCATTTTAGGAAAACAGATTCCTACTAACATTGTAACCACTGCACTTCACTCCTGCAAGGCAACAACATTACTGTTGGCTTTCAGCCTCAAATTCCTCCCTCAAGGCATCCCTAATCCTTGTAGCCCTGTGCTGGGCCTCTCTAGTAGCCCTGCTCTCTGGCTGTGCAAATTCAGCCTCCAGGACTTGAACCTCGGCAGTCCATGCCTGACTGAATGTTTCACCCTTCCCTTCACAAATATTATGGAGGGTACAGAACGCGGGTATAACCGCAGGGACGCTGCTTTCCCCCAAGTCTAGCTTCCCATACAGATATCGCCAGCGCCCTTTTAAACGGCCAAAAGCACACTCCACAGTCATTCAGCACCAGCTCAGCCTGTAGTTGAACCGGTCCTTGCTCCTGTCAAGCTTCCTGTATACGGTTTCATGAGCCAAGGCATTAACGGGTAAGCTGGTCTCCAAGGATCACAATGGGCATTTTGACATCCCCTACTGTGATCTTCCGCTCTGCGAAAAAAGTCCCGACCTGCATCTTCCTGAACAGGCCACTGTTCTGAAAGATACATGCATCATGCACCTTTCCAGGCCAGCCTGCATTAATGTCAATGAAACGCCCATGGTGATTCACAAGCGCCTGGAGAACCATAGAGAAATACCCCTTCCGATTAACGTACTCGGATGCTAGGTGGGATGGTGCCACAATAGGAATATGCATCCCATTTCTCGCCCCTCCACAGTTAGGGAAATTTGTGCAAAGCCATCCACAATGTCCTGCATGTTCCCCACAGTCATGGTTCTTCTTAGCAGGATGCGATTAATGGCCCTGCAAACTTGCATCAACACGATTCCAACGGTCGACTTTCACACTCCAAACTGGTTCCTGACCAATTGGTAGCTGTCTGGAGTTGCCAGCTTCCAGATTGCAATAGCCACCCTGTCATAAGCAGATAGTTAAGGGTTAAGGTTCTGTTCTGCCTGTAAAGGGTTAACAAGCTGTACCTGGTGAACACCTGACCAGAGGACCAATCAGGGGGCAAGACAATTTCAAACCCCTGTGTTCTCTGTTTGTTTCTTTGTCTCTTTTTGGAACTAAGAGAGTCCAGTCACATTCCTCAAGTATTCCAAGGTTTTGCAGTATTTGTCTTTATTTAGTCAAATTGGTGGTCTCTCTTTGGAGCTAAGAGAGTCCGGACATTCATCAAGTTCTCCAAGGGTTTTGGAGTATTTTCCTGTATTCAGTCTAATTGGAGTCTCTCTTTGGCACTAAGAGAGTCCAGTCACATTCTCAAGTTTTCCAAGGTTTACTTCAATAGTTTCTTCTATTCAAGCTAGTGAGTATTAGAAAAGCAACTTGTATTCTTATTGGTATTTTTGTGTGTGCAATTGTGTGGTTTGTTATAGAAATTCTTTACTTTTGTACTGTATTGCTTTTACTGAGAAAGAAAGAAAGGAGGGAGGATTTCCTCCAAAGATATAAGGTTCAGACCCTGTGAATGTCCATCTTGGCATCACAGAGATAGTGTATTTCTTTTTATTCTTTATTAAATCTATTTCTGTTAAGGACTTGATTGATCTTTCCTTGGGTGAATTCTCAGGGAAAGGGGAGGAGGAAGGCATCCTCTGTATTTTAAATCATGGTATCTCCCTAGGAGAAGGGAAGGGGAGGAAGCGGGCTGTTTCTCCCTCTGTGATTTGAATTTGTGTTCCCCAGGGAGAGTCTTGGAGGGAGGGGGGAACAGAGGTGTCCCAGTCCACGTATATTGACTGGGTGGTGGCAGCCAGAAGGATATCTACCCTAAGATTTTAGGGTGGGGGAATATATGCAGGTCCTCATCTTGGAACCCCCCAGCTCCAAGTGAGGGTGAGATCCATGACACACCCGCTTCTCCACTGGCAGGGCAGCTCTCAATCTCGTGTCCTTGCGCCGCAGGGTGGGGGTGAGCTCAGCACACAGTCCCATGAAAGTGGCTTTTCTCATCCGAAAGTTCTGCAGCCACTGCTCATCATCCCAGACTTCCATGACGATGTGATCCCACCACTCAGTGCTTGTTTCCCGAGCCCAAAAGCGGCGTTCCATGGTGCTGAGCATTTCCGTGAATGCCACAAGCAATTTAGTGTCATACGATCAGGCGCCCGATATCATCATCATCGGACTCCTCACTGTCACTTTGGAGCTAAAGAAATAGCTCAACTGCCAAACGTGATGCGCTGGCGAGACTCATCAGCATAGTCCTCAGCAGCTCGAGCTCCATTTCCCACAGAAATCACGCTGCACAGAAACCACTGGGGAGAGTCACAATGGCGCCAAATGTGGACTGAAAAACAGTGACTGCTGGGACGTGAAGCGATGCATCATGGGGCGTTGGGACAGGAAGCGGAATGACCCGCACCCTTCCATCCCCTTCCCACAACCCACAGCGCCAAAATGGGACGAGGTGCTCTGTGGGATAGCTGCCCATAATGCACCACTCCCAACAGCGCTGCAAATGCGGCCACACTGCAGCGCTGGTAGCTGTCAGTGTGGCCACATTCCAGCGCTTTCCCTATGAATACAGCTGTAACTCCCAGCTGTACGAAGACAGCTGTAACTCCCAGCGCTGCACATCTGCAAGTGTAGCCAAGCCCTCAGACTCACAGACAGAAAGTGCATTTCCTCTCTTTGCTGTTTTTTTCTCCCCTCGTGGGCTTGTCTTGTTTGGTCGTCTAGGAAATGGGATTGGACTTTCACAGAAGTAATGGCAGCTCCGCCCATCTCAACTAACTTCTTCCCTTTTACTCAAAAGAACAGCTATTACCATTTGTAATTTTCTCTCCTTTGATATTCACCCCTTCTTGTCAACTTCTGAGGGTATGTCTACACTACAAGAGTAGTTCGATTTAACTTAGGTCGAATTTGTGGATTCGACCTTATGAATTCAAATTTGTGTATCCACACTAAGGACACTAATTCGACTTTGTGAGTCCACACTAACGGGCAAGCGCCGACATTGGAAGCGGTGCATTCTGGGCAGCTATCCCACAGTTCCCGCAGTCCCCGCTTCCCATTGGAATGCTGGGTAGAGCTCCCAATGCCTGCTGGGGAAAAATGTGTCGAGGGTGATTTTGGGTAACTGTCGCCATTCAACCGCCACTCCCGCACTCTCCTGAAAGCGCCGGTGGGAAATCTGTTACCGCACTTTTCTGGTCAGTGACAGCGGACGCCACAGCACTGCGAGCATGGAGCCCACTGCGATCATCGCTGCACTTATGGCCGTTGTCAACTCCTCGCACCTTATCGCCCACCTCTTCCACAGTCAGCTGCTGAGAAATCGGGCGAGGAGGCTCCGCAGCGCGGTGAGGACATGAAGTGTCAGAGTGGCACAGACCTCTCACAAAGCACGGGATCCCACGCCGTGGAGATCATGGTGGCAATGGGTCACGCTCATGCTCTGAACGGCGATTCTGGGCCCAGGAAACAAGCACGGACTGGTGGGACCGCATAGTGCTGCAGGTCTGGGATGAATCACAGTGGCTGCGAAACTTCAGGATGCGTAAGGGCACTTTCCTTGAACTGTGTGACTTGCTGGCCCCTGCCCTGAAGCGCCAGGACACCCGGATGCGAGCAGCCCTGACTGTGCAGAAGCGAGTGGCCATAGCCCTCTGGAAACTTGTTACACCAGACAGCTACTGGTCAGTAGCGAACCACTTTGGCGTGGGCAAATCTACCGTGGGGGTTGCTGTGATGCAAGTAGCCCACGCAATCGTTGACCTACTGCTCTCAAAGGTAGTGACCCTGGGAAACGTCCAGGTTGTCATAGATGGCTTCGCCGCGATGGGATTCCCAAACTGCGGTGGGGCTATAGATGGCACTCACATCCCTATCCTGGGACCGGCCCACCAGGCCAGCCAGTATATTAACCGAAAGGGCTACTTTTCAATGGTGCTGCAAGCACTGGTGGACCATAGGGGACGTTTTACCAACATCTACATCAGGTGGCCGGGCAAGGTTCATGACGCGTGTGTTTTCAGGAACTCTGGTCTGTTTAGACGCCTGCAGGAAGGTAGTTTCTTCCCGGACCACAAAATAAGTGTTGGGGATGTGGAGATACCTACAGTGATCCTCGGGGACCCAGCCTACCCGCTAATGCTCTGGCTCATGAAGCCCTATACAGGCGCCCTGGACAGTGACAAGGAGCTCTTCAACTACCGGCTGAGCAAGTGCAGAATGGTGGTGGAGTGTGCTTTCGGACGTCTCAAGGGGAGATGGAGGAGCTTACTGACTCGCTCGGATCTCAGCGAAACCAATATCCCCATTGTTATTGCAGCTTGCTGTGTGCTCCACAATCTCTGTGAGAGCAAGGGGGAGACCTTTATGGCAGGATGGGAGGTTGAGGCAAATCGCCTGGCTGCTGATTACACTCAGCCAGACACCCGTGCGATTAGAAGAGCCCAGCGGGAAGCGCTGTGCATCCGGGAGGCTTTGAAAGCTAGGTTCCTCAGAGAGCAGGGTAACCTATGACTGTCCAGTCTCTTTACAGAGAAGCTGAACCTGCCCTTGTTTCAGTTACTATTCACTTTTTTCAGCGGTTACATACCCCGTTCACCAGGTTTCCTTCCAACAGACGAATAAAAATAAAGTTATTGGAACATTTTTAATTAAAAAAGTTTTCTTTACTAACAAATTCTCATTAAAGGATTCAAACAGGGATGCAGACTGTGGTGGGTACGGTGTGCAGTGATGTACAGACCGCTTCTACACTCGAGGACTGACAGGCTCCTGCTCCTACAGCGGTCTCTGGGGAGGACGGTTACAGGAGGTGTGCAGGAAGGGTGGGTTTGCAGGAAGGGGTGAGGGATGTGTGGGAAGGGTGAGTAGGTGTAGGGGGATGATGGCTCTGGCTGGGGCTCAGGGCGTCGGAGAGGTTCATGGCTAGGGTGGAAGGGCATGGTAAGGGCAGCCTGCCTTGCCATTTGTGGATGTCAGGCGCCGGAGCCTGGGGCTGCATACACCTCCCAGACTGACCTGGGGCAGCAGACACCTCCCAGAGTGACCTGGGTGCCTAGTGACTGCACTCTGTGTGTGACCTGCTGTTGATCCTGCCCCCATGTCTGTACCCTGGTAATGGTGGCTGTCCTATGCAATTAACAAACCCCTATCTCCCCTTCACACAAAGTCTTCTGCAAAGAAACATGACGGAAACAGTAATGAACAGCAAACTATTTTTAATACTCAACTACACAGTTGGGGGATGAAACTGGGATTTGGGATTGGGTGAGCCAGGAAGGGAAGCAATTCTCATACTGTAGGGAATGCGAGCTGTTTGGTAACTGAGCGCTCTGCGGGGGTGGAGGGACTGTTTTCACGGCCCCTAGCGCCCCTCCTTCTTGTGATTTTGGGTGAGGGGGGGACAGGACTTTGTGGCGGGGGAGGGCGGTTGCAGATACAGTTCAGGGGGGCTCTCTGCTCCTGCCTGCGGTCCTGCAGAACATCCACAAGGCGCCGGAGCGTATCCGTTTGCTCCCTCATTAGTCCAAGCAGCGTTTGAGTCGCCTGCTGGTCTTTCTGCCACCACCTGTCCTCCCGTTCGCTGTGTGAGCGCTGCTGCTGAGAGAGGGTCTCCCTCCACTGGCTCTGCTGGGCCGCCTCGGCTCTGGAGCAGGCCATCAGTTCAGCGAACATCTCGTCCCGAGTCTTTTTCTTTCGCCGCCTAATGTGCGCCAGCCTCTGTGAGGGGGATGCCGGGGCAGTTCGGGAAAGAGCCGCAGCTGTGTGATGGGAAAAAGGAAGTGATTTCCTTGCAAAGATACATGTTTGCGAACAGTGAACACAGTCTAGTCTGTTTCTGTGAACAAGACCATACAGGGCACCTATCTCATGTGCTCTCAGGACAAGTTCGAATTTTCAACATTCGCTTTCATTGCCTGGGGTCTTGCACTGGAGATCAGACAAGTGGGGCAGGACAGCAGAATCCGTGTAGCAGCCAGGCCTGGTAAGCCGTAAACTTTAGGCTGCTTAACAGTTAATGGATAGCAGTGCCCTCCTGCTGCAGGCAATCTGGAAAGCATAAAGTTTGACCCTGTTCCAGCCCCTCGCGGCTGTCCCCGGGAAAGATCCCTGTATGCTTTTCCTCTGCAGCCTCCACCACGTGGCTGTTAAACGACGGTCATTGTTATGCAAAGGAAAAGTCAAGCATTCACAATAGTAACATTACAGTAATTCCCCTAATTAGATGCAGCAGTCGCCGAGCGAGATCACCCTGAGGCGGGTCACTAGGAGAGACAGAGAGCGCATGCTGCGTGAATCCCTGCACAGACCAGGGCCCTATGCTGCCATGCTGGTCGAGGCAATGATCCCACTTTACCTCAGGAAGGCCTGGCGCGGAAGAGTGTGTTTCCACAGAGCACCCAATAAGGCACCTCTCCCCAGGAACCTCCTGAGGAGGCTTTTCGAGTACCTCTATGAGAGCTTCGTGGAACTGTCCCAAGAGGATTTCTGTTCGATCCCTATATGTATTGACCTTCTTTTCATATAGTTTTTATTCCTGTTTTTAAAAAAATAAATGTTTACATGTTTATAGAACTTACCGACTGATCCTTCCCCTGATTCGGAGTCCGGGTTAACGGCCGGGGAGGGTTGGTAGGGGATCTCTGTGAGGCTGATGAAGAGATCCTGGCTGTCGGGGAAAGCGGTATTGTAAGCGCTGTCGCCTGCCTCGTCCTCCACAAACCCTTCCTCATCTTCCCCATCGACGAACATCGCCGAGAAACTGCCCGTCGACACTATCCCATCCTCAGAGTCCACGGTCACTGGTGGGGCAGTGGTGGCAGACCCACCGAGAATGGCATGCAGTGCCTCGTAGAAGCGGCATGTCTGGGGCTGGGCTCCGGAGCGTCCGTTTGCCGCTTTGATTTTTTGGTAGCCTTGTCTCAGGTCCTTGATTTTCACGCGGCACTGCATTGCATCCCGGCTGTATCCTCTGAGTGCCATGACTTTGGAGACCTTCTCGTAGGTCTTTGCATTCCGTTTTTTGGAGCGCAGCTCCGAAAGCACAGACTCATCGCCCCACACAGCGATCAGATCCAAGACTTCCCGGTCAGTCCATGCTGGGGCCCTCTTTCTACTCTGAGATTGCATGGACTCCTCTTCTGGAGAGCTCTGCATCGCTGCCAGTGCTGCTGAGCTCGCCCCGATGTCCAACCAGGAATTGAGATTCAAACTGGCCAGACAGGAAAAGGAATTCAAATTTTCCCGGGGCTTTTCCTGTATGGCTGATCAGAACATCTGAGCTCGGACTGCTGTCCAGAGCGTCAACACAGTGGTGCACTGTGGGATAGCTCCCGGAGCTACTAAGTTTGATTTGCATCCACACCTAGCCTAATTCGACATAGCCATGTCGAATTTAGCGCTACTCCCCTCATCGGGGTGGAGTACCGAATTCGAACTAAAGAGCCCTCTAGATCGAACTAATTAGCATCCTGGTGTGGACGGTTGCACAGTTAAATCGAATTAACGCTGCTAAATTCGACATAAACTCCTAGTGTAGACCAGGCCTGAGAATAGGCCACTTCCACCTTAATTGAATTGGCTTCTTTAGCGCTGTCCCCTCACTTGGTAAGGCAACTCCCATCTTTTCATGTGCTGTAAACTGCTTACTCTATTTTTCACTCCATGCATCTGAGAAGTAGGTTTTAGCCCACAAAAGCTTATGCCCAAATACATTTGTTAGTCTCTAAAGGTGCCACAAGGACTCCTTGGTGCTTTTGCTGATACAGACTAACACGGCCACCACTCTGAAACCATAAAGACTGCCATACAGGGGGTGCTCCCTTCTAAAATCTCTCTGCAGCTAACGGAAACAAGGCATGTTATTAAAATGAGAGCTTGACTCAATACTTTAAATTTCAGATGTTTTAACTGTTTGTCCTTCTTTTCTGTATCTTTTATTAAAGGTTAAAAGGATTGTAACTTTAGCGCCCTCGTGGCCAAGATGGAGTCTGCTCTGCAGGCAGCTCTGGCCAAGAGACAGCGCGCGCAGGAAGGCAGCAGGAGAAATCCCTTCCACCCCAGGGGCACCTGTTCCAAACCCCCCAGAGTGAACACACACCCACAGGAAAAGTACAATGGACATAACAAAGGGTGATATTTATTTACAGAGGGAGAGGAGAAAAACAACAAGGGGAAATATAGGGGGAGCAGTAAAACAGGGCTGCATTCAAACCAAGGCCCCACGGGCCCAGTGGTAGCACAGTCTGGAAGGGCAGACGCTGAGCAATGTGTCTGCACACGGAGTTCAGGAGGCCTGAACAAAGTTCCAGTCCGGTGGTGAGTCTTGGGTGCTCCTGGTCGTCTTCGGCGCCAGTGAACTCTCCCCAGCAAACCCCTCCGGTGCCCTCTTCTGCTGCTCTCTGCAAAGCCACACAGAGCGACCCCCGCCCCCCTTAACTCTCTCGCCGCCTCCCCCCCGCACTTCTTCCCAGTGCAGAGTCACAAGCCCCAGTACTCACAGCCCCACGCAGCTCTGGCCTGTCCTTCTCGGGGATTCCCAGCACAGGGCTTCTCCTGGCTCCTGTCCTGGGCTGTCCCCGATCGGGCCTGTCCTCCTCAGGCAGGTTCCCTCTGCTTCCTTCTGCAGGGCCAGCTGTGCTGCTCCCCTCTCTCTCCCTGGAGCTCCAGTGCCGCCCCCTGGAGTTTCCCTCCTTTTTCTTCCTCTCCCCCTCCCCCCGGGAAAAAGATTTAAAGGGGCCGTGCTCTCTAAACCCGAAAGGGGTTACAGGATGTTTCATGGTGTGTTTGCCATGGGACTCAGCAGCCTGAGGTCTCTGAAAACCAAACCCCAAACCTTGTTTAAAAGTGCTTAATATTAGAAAGTGACAGGGTCATGTTAACACCTTTGGTTCTTTGGACCCATTGATTCCAGCCACATTAATACAACATATAATATACCATATCATCATAAGCTCCATGGGGCCTTGACTCAGATGCCTGGTGCAGTTCTCTCTTTTCAGAGCTGCTGTTTTAGGCTGTCTGCAGACTCAGGCAGTCATTGCCTGTTCCCATTTTCCAAGTCATCTCTGCAACCATAAAGATAGAAACTTAGGCTGAGGTTTCACAGCCACCTAGGGGATGGTATGATGACATTGCCTACAGTGCCATATGCCCCATCTGTGACTGTAGCAAATATCTCCAATGGCCATAGATGGGATATGAGATGGGGAGGGCTCTGAGTTGCTACAGAGAATTCTTTCCCAGGTGTCTGATTGGTGGGTCTTGCTGACATGCTCAGAGTCAAAGTGATCACCATTTTGGGGGTCAGGAAGGAATGTTAGGACAGATTGGCAGAGACCCTGTTTGTTTGTTTGTTTTTGTCTTCCTCTGCACATTGGGGCACGGGTCACTTTCTGATTTAAACTAGAGTAAATAGTGGATTCTCTATTGTTTAAAGTCTTTAAGTCATGACTTGAGAACTTCAGTAACTCAGCCAGAGGCTAGGGGTCTATTACAGGAGTGGGTGGGTGAGGTTCTGCGACCTTCAATGTGCAGGAAGTCAGACTAGATGATCATGATGACCCCTTCTGCCCTTGAAGTCTATATGAATTGGGTGCCCAATTCCCATTAATTTCAAATGGGAACTGGGCATCCAAATGTTTTATGGGGTTTTGAAAATCCCCCCTGTGATTTCTGAAGATGCAGATGGAGATTCTGGAGCCCAATATCTGCAGCAAGAGGTGAATTCTGCAGCCTAAGAACAGAGGAATACGCTGGGCCCAGCTGTAATAAGGAAAATAATGTTTATTGAACACCCACCTGCCCAGGCTTCCCACCACACTAGAGACAAACCCCTACAAAGTTTTGGTTGTGAGGAGTGTGACAAGGGCAGGCAGCTGGCAGAAGCTCAGCAGCAGCCCAAGATCAGCAGAGAAAACCCTCTTCACAGTGTCAGTTTCCTTCATAAGTTTCCTGGTACAAGTAAAATAAAACAACTTAGCAGAGTCTGTGGCCACGTTCACTTCATGCACAGACTGAGACCCCAAGGGCAGGGGCCCCTCTAGAGATCTGAATCAGTCACTCTGTGTCCAGTGGATGTTTCACCTCTGTGCTGAGATGCCAAACAGCATCTGCATCAGTGCCGATTGTGATGGTGGATGGGGTGATGTGGGCTCCAGTTCCCTATGAAATAAATGAAGACCCAACAGCTCACTTCACCCAAATCACCAGACATTGTCCTTGTATCATTGTCCTGTGCTATTACTGACCAACTGTACCAGTGTCCCAGCAGTGAAAATAACAGAACACCACTGGCCATCATGTACAGCCCCTAGCTAAGACCTCTCCAGCACATCATCAACGATCTACAACCTATCCTGGAAAATGATCCCTCACCCCCACAGACCTTGGGAGGCAGGCCAGTCCTCTCTTACAGACAGCTCCCAACCTGAAGCAAATACTCACCAGCAACTACACACCACACCACAGAAACACTAACCCAGGAACCAATCCCTGTAACAATCCTCGTTGCCTACTCTGTCCCATATCTAGTCTAGCAATTCCATCATAGGACCCAACCACATGAGCCACCTCATCAGGGACTCATTTACCTGCACATCTACTAATGCGATATATTCCATCATGTGACAGCAATGCCTCTCTGCCAGGTACATTGGCCAAACCGGACAGTCTCTACATAAAAGAATAAAGTGGACACAAATTGAACATCAGGAACGGTAACATACAAAAGCCAGTAGGAGAACATTTCAATCTCCCTGGACATTCTATAACAGATTTAAAAGTAGCCATACTTGAACAAAAAAAACCTTGAAAAACAGACTTCAAAGAGAAACTGAAGAACTAAAATTCATTTGCAAATTTAACACCATTAATTTGGGCTTGAATAGCGACTGGGAGTGGCTGGCTCACTACAAAAGCAACTTTCCCGCTCTTGGTATTGACACCTCCACATCAATTATTGGGAGTGGATGACATCCATCCTGATTGAAATGGCCCTGTCAACACTGGTTCTCCACTTGTGAAGTAACTCCCTTCTCTTCATGTGTCAATATAGTAATGCCTGCATCTGTAATTTTCACTCCACACATCTGAAGAAGTGGGTTTTTTACCCATGGAAGCTTATGCTCAAATAAATCTGTTAGTCTTCAAGGTGCCACCGGACTCCTCTTTTTTTGTGTGGATACAGACTAACACGGCTACCCCCGATACCTGATTCAGTGTATAGCTTTTTAAATGCCTTTTGAAGATTCTGCAGCTCATTCTAGTGCTAGTTGGAGTATAAGGCCTCTGCAGTGTGTATTAGAGAGATTAGCGTTACACTTTTCTCTGAGCAAAGCTTGTACTCCACTATGTCTTCCAGAGAAGTCTGCAGCTCCACCAAATGCACAAGCAGCCATCTGTTTGGGGTTCAATTGACAAGCATTTAACTCTTCTAAGTTGTGTGGTGTCAGAGATGCAGCCAACATAGGCGGTAGTTATATGGGCCCGTGGTTCCCATGCTCCACCAATACTTCACCAATACTCCAGATCCATCAATGTTTGGGCCCCAGGCCCCATGCTTTGGGGGTCCCAGTGCCATGGGTCAGCAACGTGGGGCGCTCTCACTTCAGGGGCAGCTCGGAGTCGCTGTGTGCTGAGGGGAGGCCCCAGCACTGACCTGACTCACAGCCCATTGGCCGGGAACCCCAGCCAATGGGAGCTGCAGTGGGCGGTGCCAGGGCTGCCTGGCCGCGCTGACACAGCAGGGAGTGGGAGTGAGCCACAGGCAGAGTGAGCAGCAGGAGCGTGTCACTGTCAGACAGACACAGCCAGTGAGCCAGGGGTGTTGTGGGGACAGATGGAGCCATGGGCAGGGGAAAGGAGCAGCGATGGACATCCCAGGGCTGGCATAAAATACAGAGGGGGCTTCCTGACGGGGCTATAGCAACACCCCCTCTGCAGAGCAGACCTGGGCTGTGGTTGGCTCCATCCATCATTCCCCCCCGCCCCACAGAGACCCACACAACCCTCTGACTCCCCGAGACACCCCCAATGACCCTGTGCCCCTGTCACCACTCTCCAGAGAGCCCCCCCTTTGTGCCAAACAAAGCCCCTCCCCCACTCCAGAGCTCCCTACAATCTCCCCCTTTGCCTTTGCCCCCAGCCCAGCCCAGCCCAGCCCAGCCCATTCCATTGGCCAGGAGGCTCCCACTCTATTGGCTAACAGGGCCCATGGGAGCTGCACCTGTGGCAGTGCCTGCTTGCAGATGCAGACCTGCCTGGCCGTGCCGCCACAGCACGGTGTGTGGGGGGAGCCACAGGTGAGCAAGCCCTGGTTATCATCATCACAGGCCCAGCAATTCTCTGGGTATTTAATTTCACTGAGGCAAATAATTCAGTCTACTCTTCCTTTCCAGATTGTAAGTTTTCTTACAGGAGAAGTCACAAACTAAGTCTTTGCCAAGAAGTCCAGTTATAGTTTTTTCACTTGAGAAGTAGATTTTCTGATTGTTCATAAGCTCATTTATTTTGTTAACTCGGTTTCATAGGCAATTTTAAAAGTCACTTGAATTGTACCTGGTTTTTTCCATTGGTCCAAAACCACATGGAAGATGTGCAGATTTTTATTTCTGTGGGCAAAACCACGCTGTGTAGAAATGTAAAGGTTGGAGCCAGAAAAGCTCTGCAAGGGTAAGGGTCCCTCAGGAAATTGTCCTCAAGTCATTCATTCTTCTGGGCATTCCATTCTACTGGTCCCTCCTATAGTGATAGTGATCAGTGTTTCCACCCACAGGGGAGAGGCAGAAGACTGGGTCAACCCTGCAGTGACTCTGCCTCTACCATTGTTCTCTGTCTGTTTCCTCCACCAGCCCCTTTGATCTCCCTAGGATTGCCCCTCCCATTACTCCCTCTGGGTCTTCTCTCTCTGGACCTTCTCATGAAGTAAAGTCTGTCATGACAGGCTCTTATCTCTGTAATGTATTTAATTTTGATGTATTTATTAAGTGTTAGTTAATGCACTATGGGAGTCTCCTTCAGCTCTCTGTATAAGTTGATCCTGTTCTTTCCATATGTTTTGCCCATAGGGTTTTCTGCAGCCCTAGGGCAGCCAGCAATAACCCCTGTGCCTTTGCAATGGGTGAGGGAAGGGGACCATGAGATCCCTATTTATGTGATTTGCAAGAAGTGTTATCATTATTCAAGGTACCAAATGTGTTTAAATGATATAAGTGCCTTGTAAAATCCCAAAGCAAGCTCATTTTCATTTCTCATATCATCTCATATACAGTATACACACATTTTTCATTATATGAGTTGAAATTATTTTATATTATTATTAGCTAGGTTACTGTTGGGGGGGGGGGTTCAGTGTGGCAAAATGTGTGCTATTTTATGGGTTGAATGATTGAATGACATAATACCCCCCTGGCCCCATTGTCCCTCACTAAGTCTGGGGTGGAGGCGGGGGGCTGTAGGGAAGGCCTGGTCTCACTGAATAAAGTCTCCTGCTGCAGCAGCTCAGTAGGTTACATCAAAGAGAAGCTGCAGTGACTAGGCATTGGGATGCCTGTGCCTTTAAGAACCCAGCCCTGGGAAGCCAATGGTGTGAAGTTTTTGTCTGTGAGAGGGGAAATAAAAAATCCCCTCTGGTGCACTCCACCCTCTGCCCATGGGCGGCAGGTTATATATGTGTGCGGTGCCCGGGCTCCAGGAATAGTCAGGGCTGGGGGCCCTGCTCCAGCAGTATTTGGAGCTGGGTCTCTCCCCTGGCCCTGCCTGGATCGGGACCCGAACACTGCGGGCCTCCACTCTCCCCCCACCCCGCCCCGCCGCACTGCGTCCCTGCCTGGAGCAGGTCCCAGCCCCCGCCTGCCACCCCTCTTCCCGTGTGTCCCCCCTGAGCCACACCGCATCCCTGCCTGACAAAAAGCAGCGCGCACCTCTCCCCTGCCTGCTCTGTGCTGTCGGAGATCGGCTCCCTGCAGAACTGCTGTCTGCTGCCCCATAATCCTAGTGCCTGCCCTCCACTAATGGCAAGGCAGGCTGCACCCTAATCCTCAGCCCCAGCCTGAGTCCCCCCACATCATGAGCCCCATAGTCCTCACCCCAGGCCCCAAACCTCTGCCCGAGCCCTGAGCCCCCTCCTGCATCATGAAGCCCTCATCCCCCAGCCCCAGCCAGAGCCCTCATCCCCGCACCCCAATCCTCTGCCCCAGCCCTGAGCCCCACATCATGAACCTCAGCCCCAACCCTCATCCCCCTGCACCCTGGTCCTCTGCCCCAGCCCTGAGCCCCCCCCACAGCATGAACCGCTCATCCTTAGCCCCACAGCCCTCACCCCACCCCTCTGCCCTAGCCCTGAGCCCCCCCACAGCATGAACCCCTCATCCTCAGCCCCACAGCCCTCACCCTGCACTCCCTCCTATCCAGTGATGAGCTGCCAAAATATTAACAACCGGTTCCCTCCTCCTCACCCCATGAGGGGTCATGCCCCACTCCTGTCCCATCCAACCCTCCATGTTCCTTGACAGCCCTCTGCTACCCATGCCCTATCCACCCCCTTCCCTGTCCCCTGACTGCCCTTGCCACCCCATCCAACCCCTTCTCTCATTCCTGATGGCAACCCGGGACCCCTACCCCAACCAACCACCCCATCTCGCTGTCCCCAGACAGTCCCAGGAATCCCTACCCCTAACTGCCCCAGACCGCCCCATCCAACCCCTGCTCCTTTCTGACTGCCCGCTGACCCTTGCCCCCGTTCAATCCCCCTGTTCCCTGCCCTCTGACTGCTCCAATACTAATCCACCCTCCCCAACTCCCCTGCCCTCTATCCAACACGCCCTCCCTGCTCCCTTACCTTGCTGCCTGGAGATGGGGGCCCAGCTGGGCTGGGGCTGGAGCCCGGACGCCGGGGCAGGAGCTGAGCCGCGCCGCTCGGCCGGACCCGGACGCGGACTCCGGGGCAGCAGGAGCCGAGCCCCCGCCGCGCCGCCCGGACCCCAGGGTGGCAGGAGCCCAGCCCCCACCGCGCCGCCCGGCCGGACCCAGAGCCCGGGGCAGGAGCCCAGCCGCACCTCCCCTCCCCCCTGCTCCAGCTTACCTGCCTGCCTGCTGCTTGTTCAGGCTTCCCGTGAACATCTGATTCACGGGAAGCAGGGGAGGGGGAGGAGAAAGGGGGCGGGGCAGGAGAGGAGGGGGAAGTGAGCTTGGGCCGGAGCTTTTGTTAAATTTAGCAGCCCTTATAGAACTGGTTGTCCTATCCCCAAACTCCCTCCCAGAGTGTGCACCACCTCCCCCTTCCTATGCCCCACCGCCAGCCCAGAGCCTGCACCCAAACTCCATCCCAAAGCCTGCACCCCTCACCCCCTGCCCCAGCCCGGAGCCTGCACCCAGCACCCAAACTCCCTCCCAGAGCCTGCACCCCTCACCCCTTCCTACACCCCCACCCCCAGCCCAGAGCCTGCACCCAAACTCCATCCCAAAGCCTGCACCCCTCCTGCACCCTAATCCCCAGCCCAGGACCTGCACCCCATACCTCCCCCCGAAACCCCACCCAGAGCCTTAGGCAGGTGGAGGCAGAGTTTGGGGGGGCAGAGTTGGGGCAGGCGGGTTCTGGGCACCACCAAAATTTCTACAAACTTGCCACCCACCCCTCTGCCCCTGCCTGTGCCAGGGTTTTACCCTCTGGCACCCCCTCACCCCTGGGCTTAGCTCCCACTCCTTCCACCCCCATCCCTGATTTTGCCCTTCAGCCCCTTCCTAACCCTGCTTTTAGCTGTTTCACCCCCCTGACTAGTCAATTTTCGTCCCCTGCTCAGACCCTGGCCACCCCTTGCTCCAATTCGCCCCCTTTGCCCCTTTTTAACCCTTGTAAAAAGCCACAAGCAGAATCTCACCCCTAGCGAGGACCAGGTGAAGGGCGGTGGCTTAAGCAGATGTTACTGAGCATGCTCAGTTTCTGTGCGACTGCAGAGCGCATCCTAAGTAGCAAATTCCTGCAGAGCGCAGGAAAACCTGGAACATTTCACTTCACACGTTCGATTTTTCCTTTTACCGCTAACAACAAACAGCCCCCGAGCCCGGCGCCCCCCAGCCTGGCACCCAGGCAGTCGCCTCGGTTACCTGCCCCTAAATCCAGCCCTGGTCCCCATGTCACTCACCGAGGCTGCAGCCCCAGTTCCGCACACGGGTCACGGAGCCGGAGGGTTTGGGACCGGATCCGTCAGCGTTACCGGTGTGACATCTGTAGCTGAATTGACGGGCCCGAGCCCCCACGCCTGGGGCTTATACACGCTTCAAAAGTGAAAGTAACGGTCCGCGTCCCTGGCTGGTTGGGGCGGAGCAAATTCCTCTTAAAGTACCAGCCCCCCCCCGCAGGGCCTAGAGCTGGCCTGGCAGGGGCAGTTTGCTGGGTGAGCCAGTGCAGGGGTGTCAGTGCCGCCCCACCCCGAGCTGCTGTTCCTGCCCCCAGGGATCGCTGGGTTCTCAGTAATTCCCCTGCCCAGCACCGCCCGCCACAGACCTGCCCGGCTGGGGACATAACGCAACAGCAGCAAAAAGCACCAGCCAGTTCCCACCCCCCACTCTCTCATGCCACCGTCCTGGATGGAGGCAGAATGAGGAAGGGGAGGGGGGAGGCTGCCGGGGGGAGGGGAGCTGAAATCCCGAGTGACTCAGGGCTTGGCTACACTTGGAAATTTGCAGCGCTGCAGCAGGGTGTGAAAACACACCCTCTGCAGCGCTGCAAAGCGCCAGTGTAGTCAAAGCCCCGAGGCAGGCTGGAGCAGGCTGGACTCCCGCAGGCGCTGAGGGGAGCAAAGCCAGGGAGGGTCAGGGCGGGCAGCAGCTCTAGGACTCGCAGACCCCCCCGCCGCCCGACAGCAGAGCTGGGACAAGAAGGGGCTGTTGGTGCAGAGTCACTTTCCTGCCTCTCCCCAGAGGCGGCAGGTTTGGATAATTTTTGGTGGTGCTCAGAACGGCACCAAGTCCCCCCACCCGCACCTGCCTAAGGCTCTGGGAGGGAGTTTGGGTGCAGGAGGGGGTTCGGGCTCTGGGAGGGAGTTTGGGTGCAGGCTCTGGGATGGGGCAGGGGGATGGGGTGCAGGAGGAGTCAGTGGGTGGGTGCTTAACTCGGGCAGCGCCAGCTCCTGAAAGCGACCCGCACACCCCTCTGGCAGTGGCTCAGTGCTCAGGGTGGGGGCAACGTGTGCCCCCCCCCACCCCTCCGAGGCCACAGGGATGTGCTGGCCACTTCCCAGAGAGGTGCAGAGCAGGCAGGAAGCCACCTTAGGCTGTGCCTACACTGCCACTTTCAGCGCTAATCTTTAGTCTTTCAGGGGAGTGAAAAAACACATCCCTGAGCGACAAAAGTTTTAGCACTGAAAAGCGCCAGTATAGGCAGCGCTTTATCACCAGGTGGTTATTTTTTATCGCCGGGAAAGCTCTGTAACATGGACAGTCCCACTGTGCTGCCGGTGGTGGTGGTGGCGGCAGCAGCTGGGGGCCCCCAGGCCCTTTTAAATCACCGAGGGGCAGCAGGAGGGGCTGGGAGGCGTGTGGGGGCAGCAGGTCGGGCCGGAGGAGAGACCCAGCCCTGAACATTGGTGGAGCCGAGCCCACAGGCCCTGAATATTCATGGAGCCCGGCACTACGGGCCCATACAACTCGCCACCCTGCTCCCCTCAGCTGCAGGCTCAGGAGCTGGTGTCGGCAGAGCCTGGGGCTGGCCCAGGGGCTGGTTCCAGCCATCAGAGAAAGTCCCCCCACCCCCGACCCCGGAGGGAGTTTTAATGGCAAAATCTGAATGTCAGTAACGTCTCTGGGGGGCTCCGGGCTGGTGCTGAAGGCAGCAGGGTCCTGTCACCGCTGTAATCAGCAGGAAGCTGGAGCGAAAGAGTCCCTGGGCGCTGAGCCAAAGGGCTGGAGTCTTGTGAATCCCATGAGTTCCCCTCCCCCCAACCCCGCTCCTTCCCAAACAGGGAACAGGAGCAGGCGGGGAGCAGAGCCCAGATCTGGTGTTGTGTCCTTGCTGCTCAGCACAGATGCTCCCAGCCACCGACACCCCCTGAAAGTCCCCCATCTCCCCAGCAGCCCTTAGTCACAGCTATAGGCGCCAACTTTCTCTGGCGCCAATGGGTGCCTGCGCCCCCCCGGCCCTGCCCTAACTCCACTCTTTCCCCACCCCTGGACCCGCCCCCATCCCCAAAGTCCCCGTCCTAACTCCACCCCCTCCCTGCCTCTGTTGGATCCCATCCCCAAATCCCCACCTCTTTCCGCAGCGTGCCGCATTCCCCCTCCTGCCCCGTGAATCAGCTGGTTTGCGGTGCAAGGACTGGGAGGGAGGAGAAGCAGGATGCTGCAGCATGCTCACGGAGGAGGTGGAGGTAAGCAGGGGTGGGTGGGTCACAGCAGCACCCCCTCAGACCAACGTGATGTGTGAAACGGGAGGGTTTGCAGGATCAGGCCCTTGCGGGCTCTCTCATATATTATTGCTCCATATTTCATACAGGGGGAGGCAGGATTCATGAAAGAGGGTCTGAGTCAGGGAGAAGGGGGGAACGCGAGCACTGGAGCAGCATGAGAAGGGGCTGAGCTCCAGGCAGGTGAAGCTGGTCAGCCTGTCAGGAGCTGCTTCCCATCAGAATCTGTTACTAGTAGCTAAAACTCACTTGGAGCCTAAGTGTTTGCAGTAGCAGTCCCCTAAGTGCCTGTTTCTGCCTCTAGTCACGTGCATTGCTGCCACCCACTAGGAACCCACATGCCTGTTTCCTACCCAATCCAAATGCAAGACCTGGTAGTAATGGGAGACTTTAGCTGCCCCAGATACCTGTTGGAAAAGCAATACAGCAAAACAGAAAAGGTTCCAGTAAGTTTTTGAAATGGATCAGGGATGACCTTTTGTTTCAGAAGGTGGATGAAGTAACCAGGGGAAAAGTCATTTTTAGACGTGATTCTGACTAATGGGATGGAAGGAATTGGTTGTGAATCTGAAGGTTGAAGCCAGGCCTGGCTCTGGAATTATTGCCACCCAACGCAAAAAAAAAAAAAAAAAAAAAGTCGGGGCCACCAGAGCAGCAAAGCAGAGAGGAGTGGGGGGGACAGGGCGCGGCTGGAGCAGCAAAGCGGGGAGGAGTGGGGGGACAGGGCGCGGCTGGAGCAGCAAAGCGGGGAGGAGTGGGGGGACAGGGCGCGGCTGGAGCAGCAAAGCGGGGTGGAGGGGGGAGAGAAACAATGGCGTGGCAGGCAAAACAGGGAAAAACAAAAGAAAAAATGCTACAGGGCGGCTGGAGCCAGGGGACTCCCTGTGCTGCAGAGTGTGCACCCGGTCTAATGGGGGGAAGGGGAGGAAGCAGGAGGAGATGGGAGATCCCAAAATTATTCTGAACATTTCTGCAGGGACTGTGACCCAAGCTTCTGTGTAATTAGTTTTAATTGGCTTGCCAGGGCTTGGAATCTTAGGTAAAAGATCACTGGATCCCAACAAATGCTCTGCTCTGGACGGAAGGGAGGGAAGGACGCGGGCTGCTCTGCTGAGTTTGCTGCAGGGCGCTCCCCTCTTCCGCCCCCTACAGGGCGGCCGGAGCACTGAACCAAGAAAAAAAAAAGCGGGGCCGTGCTGCCCTAGGATTGGGTGGAATGCCGCCCTGTAGAATCTGGGGCCCCAAGCACGAGCTTGCTTAGCTGGTGCCTGGAGCCAGCCCTGGTTGAAGCCAGTTTGGGTGAAAGTGACCATGAAATGATAGATTTCATGATTCTGTGGAAAGGAAGGAGTGAGAGCAGCAGAACAAGGAAAATGGACTTCAACAAACTCTGAGAACCGGCAGCTCAGGCCACATGGGAAGAAAATCTACAGGAAAAAGGAGTTCAGGAGAGCTGGCAGTTTGTCAAAGAGACACTACTAAAGGTGCAACAGCAAGCTGTCCTGATGCTAAGGAAAGATCGGGAGAACAGTAAGAGACCAATATGGCTCCATCAGGAGCTTTTTAATGACCTGAAAACCAAACGGGAATCCTACACAAAGTGGAAACATCATGGACAAGTTGCTAAGAACGAGCACAGGAGACCAGCAGAAGCACATAGGGACAAAATGGGAAAGGCCAAGTCAGAAAATTAGCTAGGCACAAAAAGGCAATAAGAAGAGATTCTATAAATATGTTATGAGCAAGACAAAGATGAAGGAAAGTGCAGGCCCCCTACTTAGCAAAGAAGAAAGCTAATAACTGACAACCTCAAGAAGACTGAGTGTCAGGAATCAAGGCCTGCAGCAGAACCAGTCTCTGGGGATCCTAATGTGTGCAGCTGGCCTGTACTAGGCTGTTTGGCTACAGCACCTGATTGGTCAGCAGAGCAGCTCTTAAACCCAGCAGCAAGCTGCTGCTCAGACCATTGCTCATAGCTTTGATAAGGTCTGCACCTGCCTTGTTCCAGTGCTGTGCTGTTTATCTTGGCCTCAGCCTTGTCCCTGATTTGTCTCATTCTGGTTAACCCCATTCTGATTCTTGACTCAGATTCCTGACATCAGCTCTGACCCCTGGCTACTGACTCCTGCTCTGACCACTGGGCATGATCACCCATGTCCCAATCACTGACACTGAGGTGTTTAATGCCTATTTTTTCTTCAGTCTTCACTAAAAAGGTTCATTGTGACCAGATACTCAACACAATTAATATTAACTGCAAGGGGGGAGGAATGCCAGCCAAAATAGAGGAAAGAACAGGTTAAAGAATATTTAGATAAGGTAGATGTATTCAAGTTGGTGGTGCCTGATTAAATTCATCTGAGGGCACTTAAGGAACTGGCTGAAGCCATCTCAGAGCTATTAATGATTATCTTTGAGAACTCCTGGAAGAAGGATGAGGACCCAGGACTGGAGAAGGGCACGTTGTTCCACTTTTTTAAGATAGGTACAAAGACGACCCAGAGAATTATAGACCAGCCAGCCTAACTTCAGTTGCTGGAACATATATCTCAAGCACTCTCCTCTGAAGGGTGGGAGACCCCAGTTCAAGTCCTTCCTCTCCCTCAGAGGGAGGGGAAGTGAACCTGGGTCCCTTCGTATTGCAGGTGAGTGCTTTAATCATTGGGCTGAAAGCAATGAGAGGCAGGCACCTCCTTCTCTGGCCAGATTCTGACTGGGACCTGAACTGAGGGTCTGCCTCTGAGCAGAGCTGCTGAATTGGGCCCAGAAGGTAAGATAAGCAGAGGGGCACCTATTTTCCCCGGGTTCTTGATTCGTGCTAGGGATTGGGCAGGAGATAGGTTCCTAGTGGGTGGCAGCAGTGGCTTAAAATGGTTTAAGATAAAAGGGGAAAAAATAGAGGTTATGTCATGAGAGGGGGTCTACTATAGACCACCAAATCAGGAGGAGGAGGTAGGTGTGGCATTTCTAGAACAAATAACAGAAATATCCAGATTGGGGGAGCCCCACATCAGCTGCCCAGAGCCCAGCAGTTCCAGCCCTCACCTGAGGGGGGGAGATCCACATTCCAATTCCTGCCCCACATCACACAAGGAGATTGAACTTGGGGCTCCCAGCTGAGGGCCCAGCCACTGGCCTAAAGGCTAGAAGGGAAGCAGTAGCACCTTTTTCTGTTCATTGAAACTATTCAGCAAACTCGACATGGATTCATGAATAATTTAAATCAACCTGAAATGTAACTTTTTGGCAAATAAACTATTTCTCCAAAACATTTCACCCAGCTCCACTTCAAACCTGTCTGAGCAACTTAGGAGCCCAAATCCCAGTGATTTTGCTCTGAGTGACTGTAAAATTACCAGAAATACACAGGTGGAGGGGCCCCGGCTCCCTGGCCCAGCTCTGGATTCTTGGCCTGGGGGTGGGGTCTCAGGGGGGCGGGGCCTTGTGGCCCTCCACTTTTAGGCAGAGTTGGTTGCACCTGCTGATCATGTATCTCCAGCTAATGACTGTGCCAGCCACCTTCCTCACTCTCATTAACCAGCCCTGGGTCAGAGATGGGAACTTTCACACCAAAGCTCTGGAGACACTTTGTATGTCTCTACACCCGCAGCAGTGAGTCTCAGAACCAGGTCGACAGGGGCTCTCAACCTGGCTCTAAAAATAGCCGTGTAGATGTTTGGGCTCAGGCTGGAGTCAGGCACTGGAGCCTGGGGAGCAGGGGGGGATTCCCCAGACACAATGTCTACACAGCGGTTTCTAATGCTATAGCACAAACCCCATGAGCCCATGTTTGGTGCCCTGGCTCTGGGACTCGCTGCTGTGGGCTGTGTAGATGAAACCTTCATGCTTAAAACATGAGACTTTTCACAAAGCCAGAAACTAAATTTTCAACCTGTGCCTAGCCAGATTGGCCACAAATGTCCAGAGTAGAGCTGCCAATTAATTGCAGTTAATTCCTGCGATTAACTGAAAACAAAATTAATGCATTAATTTTTTTAACAAGTTAATTGCATATTTGTGAGCAGATTGGGAGGCTGAAGAAGCCCCAGCCTGTAACTCCGTAGGCAGCGGGACAGCTGAAGCCCCAGAGCAGAGCTGCTGAGGTGCGTGTGGGGGGTTTGAAGCCACAGCTCTGCAGGCACCCCAAGCCCCGCACCCTGAAGGAGGCTGAAGCTCTGAGACCCCAGCCCTGAGGCTATATTTGAAAATATAGAACCCCCCCAATGTAAATAAATGGTGTTCTAATATAGTTTAATAGTGTGATTAAAACTGCAATGAATCGTGGTTAATTTTTTTTTAATCGCTTGACAGCCTAGTCCTGAGTTTTCTCCCCAGGCTGGAGAGTGCTAAAGTGCTATTGTAGGGGGGAAGCAATTTAATGTCACACAGAGATGGGGGATGATCAAGGTTAACGTGGGAAATGTATCCTGGCTTTAGCTCTGGAGTCACAACCAGTCTCAATAATAACAAACCCCTGTGATCAAGTGGGAATTGTCATAATATTTTTTGAATACTGTATGTTCCTCAGTTTCCCCTATATAGGGAAGGGTTAAAAAGGTGGTGGGGGGAAAAGGGTATTTTCTTTGCAGGAGAATCCAGCTGGGGCTGACAAATACCTGACTGGGGCCTGGGCCCAGAGAATGGCCCAGAGATTTGTTATCTGACAACTGATGACCCTGTCCAGGACAGGAAATCAGCCCGTTCTGACCAGCTGGAGAACAAAGAACTGAGCTGGGGTGCCTACAGTGTGGGACAGAGAGACACAAACAGAGGCAGCTGGACTGGGTCTCGGGGTCTGAGAGCCCTGGGCTCTGGTCTGACCCAGATGGACTAAGCTGTAACTTTCTGTTTTCTATGCTAATCTAAGGACTTTCTACACTGTGTTCCAGACAACTAATAAACCCTTCTGTTTTACGCTAGCTGAGAGCCACTCTGGTCTATGGATGGTGGAGGTGCACTGCTCCCTTGGATCTGCAAGTTCTTCTCCGATTCAGGTGGACTCACGGCCCCAAAGTCCGGTTCTAGGAGGTGATGAAGCCAATGGGCTTAGCCCAGAGAGAGTGACACCAGAGGGGGTTCACATTCTGATGCGGTTCCTCCCAAGGGGACTGTGCCAGAGCTGTTCAAGAGCTGTGGATCTGTGACACCCCCTTGCTCCTCCCTTGGGATCTAGCTGCCCCGGCTTTGCCAGAAGAGCGTGTGAGTCCCCTCTATGGAGATCTCTGGCCCGTGGCACTGATGCGCTTCCCAGTGCGTCTGCAGGGCTTGTGCACTCCTCAGACAGCTGCTCCAGGCTGGGGCTGCCTCGCTGCTCCCCACAGAGTTTACAGGTTCCAGAGGCCCCAACAGGAAGAGGTTTCTCTGGGACCCTGAGCTCTGACACCGTTTCTGTTCCTGGCCCGGCTCTCCCTGCCCCTGCGGTGCTGACAGGCTGCACCCATTGGAAGAGCTGGGTCTGCCCCTCACAGCACACGCAGGGACATTGTCTGTGTCCACATCCCCTTCCCCCCTGCCCCATTCCTGGGATGGGTATCAGAAGCCCCAGGGCCCCTCCCTTCACCCTTTGAGCTGTCAGAGCTGGGACAGGAGCATTGTGGGATAGCGCTGGGGATTACGTGCACTGCTGGGATAATTGTGCCAGTGATCTCAGTGCAAACTGGCTTGATGCCGGGCGGGCCCCACAGCGATCAGCCTTGCTCCAGTCCAGTCTGACCTACATGGTGGCTGACACATCTCCACGCTATTGAGACCATGTGGGTGTGGGCGAGTGTGGGGTGGGACTGGTCAGATTTCCCTGCTGCAGACAAACAGGGCAAGGAGCCCAGGGGCCCTGCAGAGCCTGCTCCACTTCTGAGAGCCCCAGGGCGTGTTCCCCAGGAAAGCTGCACTGGGTTAACTCCAATTGCTCCAAAAATTATTTAGAGACCCTGGTGCAGACCCCTGTGTGACTCTCGCAGCTCTGTGTGGACGGAGCTGGTTGGGTTTAGCTTCATGTTGGTCAGGAAATGACCTGAGCTGAACCGAGCTCAGCCAAGAGTCTGGGCACAAACTGGAACCCGTCCAACCGACCTGCTCCTGGCAATTCCCTCGTACCAGGCAGAGGGGACAGGCTCAGGGAGGATCAGAACTCGTTTCTCCAGGGCTCGGCTGGAGTCATGCTGCTGTTCTCACCTCTCCTTGTGTTGTGCCTGCACAGAGATGGGCCCTACGATCTGTTATTTCTCCTACTCGCCCAATGGGGGGTTATTCCCCCCCCCCCCCCCCCGCAACTGTGCCATCTCCCAGCTCTGGGGTACTGGGCATGATGCCAGGAGGGGTTGCAGGGAGCAAATCTCTCCCTGGTAAGGGAGCTGGAGTCACCCAATACTTATCTTAAGTTACCTGCGAATCCTTGGGCTCTTCTGAGTCCTGGAACAACTGGCACAGAGAGAGTGCGGCGAGTTCACACAGCAGAGTCACCCGGAGCGAGGATCATGTACGTACACGGGCTGCTCCCCACAGCACCCGGCTCTGCACCGTCTCACAACAAACCAGGGTTCAACAGGCTCCGACTCCCCCTCGTCTTTTCTGTCCCATGTTTTCTAGCTGGGTTTCTCTCCTGTGCAGATCCCGTCACATCCGCCCAGCCCAGGGGCTGCTCTGTACAGGGGAACAGGCTCCCAGCAGCTGTTCCCTGCCCTAGAACAGTGACCAGGATTCTCCCCTCTCTGCAACCAGCCCCTCTGGAAGAAGAGAGAGGAAAAGCCCATCACTGGCGTGGGTCAGTGTCCCCAGGGCTAGAAATCACAGCTCTGTCAGATGATGCAATAGGGACCGTGGGGACTAAGGACAAGGAGTCAGCTTCTCATAGGCATTTCAGCACCACCAGGACCTGGAGGGACTGAGAGAGGGATCCATTCTCCAGGCCCAACTGCTCCTCAGTTTCTCCTCTCAGCTCCAAGGGGCCTGGTCACTCCCCATGGGGTGGGGGGTCCTGGGACGTGGACACTGCCCCACTACGGCCTGGGCTGGGACACTCAACCCCTTCCCCACAGGCCCCCGAGTCCCCCTCACACAGGGCAGACTTTGGGCCATGACAAGAGCTGGGGCCAAGTTGACAAGCCCCCAGCCCCATTAATGATCCCCTGAGCCAGCCCGATCCCAGGGAGGGGTTTCCAGCCCAGTGCTATGGGGCAATCCCCTCCCCAGGGTGGGTCAGCCCCTGGCAATGGGGACAGAGGGGGGCTGGATCCAGAGGGTGAGACTGTCCCACTGTCAGAGCACTGGGGGCTGGGTTCGTAGCCTGATCTCCGAGCCTCTTCCTAGCACAACGGGGCATGAGGGAGCCCAGATGTACCTGCTCACGGTGCTTCTGACACCCTAGAGGGGAAGGAGAGATGGAGCAGAGTCAGTGCCCATGGTGCAGCCCGGGTGGGCTTTTCATCCCTCTTCCTCTCAATCTCCTGGTCCAGCTCTCCCAGCCGGGCCAGCAGGAGGCTCTTGTTCAGCCAGGAACTGGCGCAGCCGCTCGCACTCGGACACCACCAGCTGCCTCTCCACTTCCCTCTGCCTCTGGGGTGCACAGAGAGATGCAGGGGCAGAGCAGGGACACGGGGTGAGTGGGGGTCAGGGGAAATGGCACAAAGCCTTGTCGAGGCTGCACAGAGCGTTTCATTCAATATCTTTGCCAGGAGACCTGTGTCTGCGCTAGGGCTTTTGCTAGTACAAAAATGTCACCAAAAATGACCAACCCCAGTCCCCATCACTGCACCAGCAACAGATTTAAGTGTAGCTCAGGGCTTGGCAAATGATGCTGCCCAAACCACCCAATGGCATTGCTGGAAACGTCGGACATTCAACCCCTGGGATCAGCACAAATCTCCCCCTGCTTCACCCGGACCCCTGCCACATCTGTGCATGTTCAGCAGTGTTACTGGCCTCTCCTCCTGCCCCCAGTGCTAGAGAGGCGGAGCCAGAGGCTGCTCCCAGCTACCCTGGGGTTGAACCCATTGACTTCACCAGGCAGCAGCCCAGCAGGCTCTCAAGTGCCAGGCACTTCAAGTGTCCCTTCCCCTCTGCCGCTGCTCCTGCCCTCCGCCGTGGAGCTGCTCTCAGGATCCCTTTAGTGTGGCAGCCCCCTTAGGGTCACAGTCTTTCACTTGGCTTCTCCACCTCCTGGATCCGAACCTAAGAGCGTTCAGCACCCCTGCCTCACACAGTGAGCTGCCTCTGGCAAGTCCACCTAGGCTGGATGCCTGAGGGAGACTTGTACCCCCAAAGGGAGCCATGCACCCCAATTACTTACTCTTATGCTGTAAAAGCAGAAGGGTTTATTAGATGTCTGGAACACAGCGCAGACAGTGCTTAAGTTAACAGACAATGGAAAGGTACCGCATGGTCCACCTGGGTCTGTCCCAGAGCCCTCTGACCCCTCTGTAATCCCAGTTTAGAAGCTTCTCTCCTGCCTCCAGCAGCCCCCATTTAACAACCCCACCTGGCCCCACCCCATTCCAGCTGGTCACACCCAGCTTTCTTCCTAAAGAGGGTGGGGACCATCCATGGTCATTTGTTTGGTGCCAAACGTCCAGGCAATTGGAGTGGCCATTGTCTTTTGGGACTGTCCATGGGCATGGGGCCCCAGGCAGCTAGGAGTCGGTCTGGGCTGTATCTCTGGGTCTCTGCAAAAAGAAACCACCCTTTGCGCCCCCACCTCTTCCCCTCCCCAGGCCAGAAAGCTGCAGCCTGGCTTGGGAGGGGCAGCAGCAGCAGCAGCCTGTTCCCTTCCCAGGCTCAGCTTCTGGGCACAGGAGCCCCTCTGAGCATGCCGGAGGGAACGGGGGCGGCTCTGGCTCACTTGGCCACTGTCCAGGGCCAGCTCCAGACTCCAGTGCGCCAAGCGCGCGCGTGGGGCGGCACTTTCCCGGCAGGGCGGCAGGCAGTAATGCCTGCGGGAGGTCCACCGGAGCCCGGGACGAGCGGACCTGCCGCAGGCATGACTGCGGAGGGTCCCCTCGTCCTGCGGCTCCGCTTGAGCTCCCGCAGGCATGACTGTGGCGGGTGCGCTGGTCCCGCGGCTCGGATGGAGCTCCCGCAGGCATGCCTGCGGATGCTCCACCGGAGCCGCTGGACCACCGGACCGTCCGCAGCCACATCTACCGGAGCCGCGGGACCGGCGAAGGCCAGCGTGAGCAGCGCGGCGCGGCGCCCTGCTTGGGGCGGCGGGATTTCTAGAGCCGCCCCTGCCACTGTCCCCAGAAGCTGAGCTTGGGCAGGGGGCAGCCTGCTGCTGTTCTCCCAGTCAGCCTGGATCCTGCACTGCACCAGGCAGCAGCGTGGCTAGAAGCAGCTCTGGCCCTGCCCCTTCCTCTCCCCTTCTGGCAGGGCCGGCTCTAGGCACCAGCACTCCAAGCATGTGCTTGGGGCGGCACTTTCCAAGGGGCGGCACTCCAGCCCCCTCCCCGCTTTTTTTTTTTTTTGCTGGGGGCACAAAAAGCCTGGAGCCGGCCCTGAACCAGGATGTTCAGCTCATGTTTCAGGCTGAGCTGGAGCTGACACTGCAGTTCTGAATTCAGTCACTAGATGGCGCTCATGGCAGCCTGAGTCGCACAGGCTGGACTGCAGTTCAGGCGGCCCTGAGCAGCATCCCCTGGAGCTGAGCCCGGGCTGCGGCAGCGGGAGGGGCTCAGCTCCGGGGGACGATGCTCGGGCTCCCCAGCGGCAGGGCCGCCTGCACTGCCGCCCCGCCTGTGGGTACGGCGCCGGGGCGGGAGGGACGCCGGGCCCCGGATGCAGGGAGGGGGGAGGGTCCTGCTGCCGCTGCTGCTCTGCTCTGAGTCTCCCCAGGGCAGCGCGGTGTTTCCCTGCCCGAGTGGGCTGTGCAGGGCGCCGCCGGGCTGGGCAGGGGGCGCGGATCCCGGCTCGCGCTGACAGGGCGAGTGGCTGGGCAGCCCGAGCTGCCGGGGAGCTGCCACCTCCTGCCCCCGGACCCAGCCCGCTGTGCACCTCCCCCGCCTCAGTCCTGCACTGCCTGCCCTAGGTGGGGAGAGGCAAAGCCCGGCTCCGAGCAGGGCAGCGGATACTGCCCCACCAGGGGACTCCCCTGGCTCGGGCACCTGAGGTCAGCGTCCGTCCTCTTAGCTCTGCCTGCACGGGGCTGGGGAAGCAGCTGTCAGTGCCTGCCCCTCTCAGCCCTTGCACCCCCCATCCCACTCCCAGCCCCTCCACTTGTCCCTCCCCCCATCGCTCCTTCGCTGCACCCCTTCCCCTTGTACTGTCCCTTCCCCTGCACCTCTCCCCTTGTACCTTCCCCCCAGCCCTCTCCTCCTGCACCTCCCCCTTCCCCTGCACCTCTTCTCCTGAAACCCTCCCGATACCCTCTGTCCTCCTCCACCCTCCTCTGTGAGTACATCACACGCCACTTCTCTGCCAGTGTAGAGCCCCCAGCACCCCCACACCTGCTCCTCTGCCTGAACCCTCTTTACTAGATCCCCATCTGTCATAAACAGACAGTTATGGGTTAATGCCTCTTTTACCTGCAAAGGGTTAAGAAGTTCACCTAGCCTGGCTGACACCTGAACAGAGGAACCAATGGGGGAACAAGATGTTTCAAAAGGAAGGAGGATTTTTCCTTTGTTTAGTTTTCAGTTTCAGCCGGAATGAAAAAGATCAAGGAACCAGCCTCTTATCAGACTAGTAAGTTTTAGAAAGGGATAAATAGGTTTATGTTTATTTCTTTGTAACCTGTCTTGTGCGATTAGAGGTAGAATCAAATTGGGTATTTGGGTATTTTCATTGGTGTACTAAGTTTTTGCCCAGGGGAACATCCTCTGTGTTTTGAATCTGTTGTCTGTGAGAGTAGCTGGTATGCTAATCTCTCCCAGGGGGTTTTCTTTTACCTTTCTTTTCTTTAATTAAAAGCCTTTTTCTTAATACCTGATTGATTTTTTCCCTGTTTTTAGATCCAAGTGGGTTGGATCTGGATCCACCAGGAGTTGGTGGGAAAAGGGAAGGAGGATGGTTAATTTCTCCTTGTTTTAAGATCCAAGGGGTTTGGATCTGTGTTCACCAGGAAATTGGTGAAGTTTCTCAAGGCTACCCAAGGAAGGGAGTGCTTGTGAATGGTGGCAGCCAGACCAGATCTAAGCTGGTAATTGAGCTTAGAGCTCCTCATGCAGGTCCCCCACATCTGTACCCTAAAGTTCAGAGTGGGGAAGGAACCTTGACACCATTCCTTTCCGGGTACAAGGTTTGAGGGTTAGTCCCTATGCCTTCCATGTGCATGTGGAGCACTAAAGATGGGGTTGCAGGGGACGAGGGGATGAGATTTATAGTAAAGTGAAATAAAAATAGGAGAAACGGTTTGATCCCCACTGCAAGTGTAAACGGGGATTGCCGTGGTGAATGAGGAGGTCACGTTTGGGGGGGGCAGGGCTGGGGCAGCAGGTTGTGCAGGGGTGTGTGTGGGGGGGAAGAAAGAACCAAGGGCTGGGGTAGCAGGGGGGGGAGAGGTAGGGGGCAGCCAAAATCTTTTTTGCTTGGGGCAGCAAAAAACCTAGAGCCGGCCCTGCCTCCTGGGCCTGTGTAGTGTAAGAAACTGCTCAGACCTCACTCCTTTCGGTGAGATAGTCACTTAAAATGTCACTTATTTCAGTTTAGCAAGTTGCACAGCTAATTCTGTCTATGAAATAGCTGCAGAGTTTTCTCCTTGCTTCTCCTCGCACTGTTTAAAAGAAAACTTTGTGTTCCCAATGTATCAATGTGCTTCCTTCTTGCAATCTTTGCCAAGATGGAAAGCAAAAATAATGCTGTAACTGGATAAATTGGAGTCATTTCACCGGTTGTGTAGGGAGATTAGTCTTCTTCTAAACAGCTACAGCCCTGCTGAGCTGGAAGAGTCTGTCCCAGCAGAATCAAGCATTCAGGTGTCCCAAGTGATCTGAAGCCAGAATGATATTGAAGCGAGTGTTCTTCCTGCTTTTCTGTCCACTGTAGTAAACTGAATGGCCAAACAAACTGATGAACAGAGGCAGAGACAGCACAGCCGCTTCTGGCATCTGGAACCCACCGGGCTCTGTCTGCTGCTGGTTTGTGCGCTGCAATGGGGGCTGCAGAGCTTAGTTCTCCTGAGGAGTGGGGGACAGGGTCCTGCCACGGTGGAAGAAATAAAGCAGCCCTCCCTAGCCAGCTTCGGCAGAGGATTGCAGAGAACGGCCATGGGGCTGGGTGTCTTGGGCCGCCTGGGTGCTGGAGTCAGCTGACTTGTCATGGACCCGCTCCAGCATATCAGGGCTGTGGCTGTTTCTTTAAGAGAAAACGCCAATCTGGTCACATGACCGCCTGTGTGATTTTATTTTTGTTTTCCATCTCGGCTAATGCTGCAAGAGAAGAGTCCTGGTCTCTGTTTGCAATATAAATATTTCTTTTCCAAAAGGCGAGGAGAAGCTGAGAGCTGCAGCTAGTTGGTAGCCAGGGAATTAGCCCTGCAACGTGATAAACTGAAATAGTCACAATGTAAATCATCGCAGCAAAACGTGTGGAGTTTGATCACACCCTGAGATTGGTCCTTCTGAGCAGTTTTACAATGAGGTAGGTTAATTTTGCTGCAAAATGTCTCCTTACATCCCCTTATCTATACCGCTTATTGCTTCGCCAGATTGTAAATGTCACAAAGATTCAATAATCCTGTGTCATTTGTTTAACTCGTTATGGAAACACTACAAGTACATTCCCAATGATTTACATTCCAGTGCTTGTCAGATTATCCTAGCAGAGTAATTTGAGATTTGTGCGGCATGTTGAATTAGTCATTTGTTTCTCTTGCGGGAATGTTTCATTCAAGAACACTGGGCCCAATGTTGTTCTCAGTGAGGTCCCAGGGAGATTTGTAACAAATAATTTCCTGTATCGAGAATACTGGGCGAGATTTACTGTGCCACTCCCGGCCGTTCTGTCTTTCTGCCTGTTAGCGTTACAGTTTTCTACCTGTGACTCTGGGGCTGAATCCTTTTGTTTCTGATATTTTCAAGGGAAAAAAGGAAAATTTCCACAATCAGTCAAAACAGAAAATTGCATCCTGTTCTCCTTCTGAAATGAGGGGGAATTAAGCATGTGCCTAAAGCAGATCATGAGCTCAAGTGCACTGCTGATTAGGGACTTGATTACATAATTAAAAAAAAAAGGCATATTTATACATTGGGAATGTACTTGTAATGTAGTGTTTCCATAATGAGTAAAACAAATAACACAAAGATTCAATAATCCTGTGTCATTTACAATCTGGTCATCTCCTACTGTGTGAACAGTCACTGGAGGGGAGATTTCCTGAAGAAATCTCTAGGACTAAAGGTAGTAAATTAATTCTAAAACACATTTACAACAATAATTCACTTTTGTTTTGTTTAATATTTTATAGACTTTCATTTTTAATCAAATATTTTGAAACAAAATTTTCTTTTTTTCAATCATTCTTCTTTTAGCAAGAATAGGGGAGAGATCAATAAAATGTTTTGATTCGATTTGATTAGAATTCCTATTTTGAATCAATTTGAAATATATATTCTCATTTAGCATCATTTAATTGAAAAATTAGAAACATTCCAATAATAGGAAAATTCATTCTTAATTTTTTTTCTAAGTCATTTTCTAATGAAAAAATCATTTTGTTTAAACATTTTTGAACTGCAGCCACTGGGAGCTGCGGGCAGCCATGTAAATGTAAACAAACTGTGTGGCAGCCCGCCAGTGGATTACCCTGATGGGCCATGTGTAGTACACATGTTGCCCACCATTGGTCTCACCTGTTCTTAAAAATCTCCAGTGATGGAGATTCCACAACCTCCCTAGGCAATTTATTCCAGTGCTTAACCACCCTGGCAATTAGGAAGTTTTTCCCAACATCCAACCTAAACAGTCCTTGCTGCAATTTAAGCCCATTGCTTTTTGGACAATTCTTCTCCCTTCTCCTTGTAACAACCTTTTATGTACTTGAAAACTGTTATCATATCCCCTCTCAGGCTTCTTTTTTCCAGACTAAACAACCCCAATTTTTACAATCTTCCTCATAGGTCATGTTTTCTAGACCTTTAATCATTTTTGTTGCTCTTTTCTGGACTTTCTCCTATTTGTTCACATCCTTCCTGAAATGTGGCACCCAAAACTGAACACAATACTCCAGTTGAGGCCTAATCAGCGTGGAGTAGAGCGGAAGAATTACTTTTGTCTTGCTTACAACACGCCTGCTAATATGTTCCAGAATGATGTTTGCTTTTTTTGGAATGGTGTTACACTGTTGACTCATGTTTAGTTTGTGATCCACAATGACCCCTAGATGCCTTTCCGCAGTACTTCTTCCTAAGCAGTCACATTTCCCATTTTGTATGTGTGCAACTGATTGTTCCTTCCTAAATGGAATGCTTTGCATTTGTCGTTATTGAATTTCATCCTATTTATTTCAGACCATTTATCCAGTTTGTCCAGATCATATTGAATTTTAATCCTATCCTCCAAAGCACTTGCAACCCCTCCCAGCTTGGTATCACCCACAAACTTTATAAGCATACGCTCTATGCCATTATCTAAATCATTGATGAAGATATTGAACAGAACCAGACCCAGAACTGATTCCTGCAGGACCTCACTCGTTATGCCTTTCCAACATGACTGTGAACCATTGATAACTACTCTCTGGGAATGGTTTTCTAACCAGTTTACACCCACCTTATAGTAGCTCCATGTAGGTTGCATTTCCCTAGTTTGTTTATGAGAAGGTCATGCGAGATGGTGTCAAAAGCCTTACTAAAGTCAAGATATACCATGTCGACCACTTCCCCATCCACAAGGCTTGTTACCCTGTCAAAGAACGCTAACAGATTGGTTTGACGTGATTTGTTTATGACAAATCCATGCTGACTGTTACTTATCACCTTCCTATCTTCTAGATGTTTGTAAACTGATTGCTTAATTATTTGCTCCATTATCTTTCCTGGTACAGAAGTTAAGCTGACTGGTCTGTAATTCCCCAGGTTGTCCTTATTTCCCTTTTTACAGATTGGCACTATATTTCCCCTTTTCCAGTCTTCTGGAATCTCTCCCGTCTTCCATGACTTTTCAGAGATAATTGCTAATGGCTCAGATATTGCTTCAGTTAGCTCCTTGAGTATTCTAGGATGCATTTTATCAGGTCCTGGTGACTTGAAGACATCGAATTTGTCTAAGTGATTTGTAACTTGTTCTTTCCCTATTTTGCTTCTGATCATTTTGATCATTTCTATTTTGCTACCTCATTTTCTCTGGCATTCACTATGTTGGACATCCAGTCTCCACCAACCTTCTTGGTGAAAACCAAAACAAAGAAGTCATTAAGCACCTCTGCCATTTCCAAATTTTCTGTAATTGTTCCCCTCACCCCCATTGAGTAATGGGCCTACCCTGTGCTTGGTCTTCCTCTTGCTTTTAATGTATTTATAGAATGTTTTCTTGTTATCTTTGATGTCTCTAGCTAGTTTGATCTCGTTTTGTGCCTTGGTCTTTCTAATTTTGTCCCTTCATTCTTGTGTTATTTGTTTATATTCATCCTTTATCAGAGGGGTAGCCGTGTTAGTCTGGTTCTGTAAAAGCAGCAAAGAATCCTGTGGCACCTTATAGACTAACAGACGTTTTGCAGCATGAGCTTTCGTGGGTGAATACCCACTTCGTCGGATGCAAGAGTGGAAATTTCCAGGGGCAGGTATATATAAGCAAGCAAGCTAGAGATAATGAGGTTAGATCAATCAGGGAGGATTGATCTAGTTAGCAACTAACTATAGAACCAGTTTCTCCTCCCTTGGTTTTCACACCTCAACTGCTAGAACAGGGCCTCATCCTCCCTGATTGATCTAACCTCATTATCTCTAGCTTGCTTCTTGCTTGCTTATATATACCTGCCCCTGGAAATTTCCACTCTTGCATCCGACGAAGTGGGTATTCACCCACGAAAGCTCATGCTGCAAAACGTCTGTTAGTCTATAAGGTGCCACAGGATTCTTTGCTGTTTATTCATCCTTTGTAATTTGACCTAGTTTCTACTTTTTGTAGGACTCTTTTTTTTGAGTTTTAGGTCATTGAAGATCTCCTGGTTAGGCCAGGGTGGTCTCTTGCCATACATCCTATCTTTCCTATGCAGTGGAATAGTTTGCTCTTGTGCCCTTAATAATGGCTCTTTGAAAAATTTCCCATTGTCTTAAATTGTTTTTCCCCTTAGACTGGCTTCCCATGGGATCTTACCTACCAACTCCCTGAGGCTGTGGCTACACTTAGCGCTTCAAAGCTAAGTCTCTGTGATGTCATCTATGTCATAGTTGTGTTTATTTACTATTTCAAGTTCTTCCTGCTTATTCTCCATACTTCTTGCATTAGTATACAGACATCTAAGATATTGACTTGATTTCCCCCCCCCATTAGTTCTGTCTTGTCTGTTCCTTAACCCTCCTTTAACGGCCCATGCTCCCCCCAAATATCGACCCTTCTCCCAGGTCTCCATGTTTTTAACTTACCTGTGGGCTTTAGTCACCTGCCCCCTTTGAACCTAGCTTAACACCCCCCCCCCCCACTAGGTTAGCCCATCTGTATCCAAATATGCTCTTCCCCTTCCTTGATAGGTGAACCCCGTCTCTGTTTAGCAGTCCTTCTTCCTGGAACAGCATCCCATGGTCGAGGAAGTCAAAGCCCTCCTAGCAGCACCATCTTTGCAGCCAGGCATTCACCTCCATGATGCATCTATCTCTGCCTGGGCCCCTACCCTTGACTGGAAGGATCTAAGAGAACAGCACCTACGGTCCCAACTCCTTCAGCCTTACTCCAAGAGCTCTGTCGTCACTTCTGATCTGCTGAGGGTCATACCTCGCAGTATCATTAGTGCCCACGTGGATGAGTAGCGTGGGGTAGTAGTCAGTAGTAGGCCATATGATCCTTGACAATCCCTCCATAAGGTCTAGGATATGGGCCCCTGGCAGGCAGCATACCTTCTGGATGCCATGCCAGGGCGACAGATAGGTGCCTTCACTTCCCTCAGAAAAGAGTCACCAACCACATTTCCTCTTGTGAGTGGTAGCTACGATTCTCCCAGCCCTGGGGGTACATGGCTTCTCCTCTTCCACCTTTGGGGTGATACCTCATCGCTCGTTGCCAGGGCAGCATATCAGTTTTCTATCTCCATGATGTGTGGGTTGGGAGTAGGGGTGGAGCACTGCCTGCTGCCAGAAGTAACCAGCAGCCAGTGTCCTTCCTGTATCAGAGCCATGTCCTCCTCCCCGAGTGGTGTGACAGCAGTCCTCTGTAGCTGGATAGCTTCCTCAGCCTTTGATGTCTCCATATGAATACTCTTGAGGAATTTCTTGTGAGCGCAGATGCTCCTCAGCCTAGCCACCTCCTCCTGTAGCTCTCCCACCTACTTCCTAAGAGATTCCACCAGCAGGCACCTTTCACACTGGATGGTCCCTCCCACTTGGCTTTCTGTGAATGGGAAATACAGGCCACAGTCTCTGGAAATCCACACCAGGATCTGGGTAGAGGCATCCATGGTTGTCTGTCTGGATACAGGTGCAGGTGGAGGAGACAGGAGCAGTGCTGGCACTGGCGATGTGGCCCTTCCTAACCATAGCGATTATATTACGTCTCCCTTCCAGAAACTCCCTCTCAACTCCCCTGTTCACTAGTTCCCCTGGGTCGCTTAGCCTCTGGCTTTTAAGGCCTTCTCTCCTAGGTCAGCCCTACCCCCTCGTTAATCACACAGGGAGAGGGTGATCACAGGGTTGATTGAGGCTGATCAGAGATGATCCAGGAACAAAGGTTCAAACAATCCCCAGACACACAATCCCGACTGACCCAGTAACCCATGAGAAAGGAAAACTCAAACAGCCAAACAAACTTACTCACCCCAAAGTTAGTACTCACACCTTGTTCATTTCCTTCTCTCCCTCTCAAAATCTCCGGTTTGCAGTTTCCTCTTCGCTAGCTCCTCTTGGTTGCTCAGCCTCTGGCTTTTAAGGCCTTCTCCCCTAGGTCAACCCTACTCCCTCGTTAATCACAAGATGGGCTGGTGAGTTATTGGTAAGGAGGAAGGTGTGAATGGCAGCCATCAGCTGGTTCTTTATCTATAGACAATTGGAGACCTGATTAAAACTGGTGGCTCATGTAAACAGATGCCAGGGACCCATGTATGCCCCATTTCTCCAGTCTGGTTTCTGATTTTTTCCTAAAATTAAAAGGGTTCTGCCCACTGGTGTCTAGAGCAGGCCTGCACAACATCCGGCCCTCGGAGCCTCACTGTGCAGCCCGCAGGGGGATTCTGAATCCCCCACACAGCGCTCTGCTGGCAGCCCAGAGCCCTTTGAATCCCAGCCGCGGCCGGGAATCAAAGGGCTCTGCACTGTCCGCAGCAGAGGGCAGCCCAGAGCCCTTTGAATCCCAGCCCGCGGCTGCTGATTGCCCCCTCCAAGTACCCCTGCCCCAACTGCCCCCCAGGACTCCCACCCCCTGTCTAACACCACTGGTCCTTGTCTCCTGATACCCCTCTCCCAGGACCCCACCCTCTATCTAAATGCCGCTGCTACTTGTTCCCTGATTGACCTCACCCCCTAACTGTCCCCTGATGAACCCCTGAGACTCCCATGGCCATCCAACTGCTGCCTTTCCCATTAGTGCCCCCCCCCCCCCGAACCTCCGCTCCATCCAACCCCCCCTGCTCCCTGTCCCTTGACTGCCCCCCGGAACGCCCTACCTCTTCTCCAACCCCCAGCCCCCTTACCGTTCCACTCAGACCAGCGTGTCTGGCTCCATGCAGCTCCAGACACGTTGCTGCCATGCTCCCCCGCGGAGCCCACAGCCCCCCCCAGCACCTGCCTTCCAGATTTGAACACCTCAAAATTCAGGAGTGCTCAAGCTCAGTTTGGGCAGCTGTTACTTCATTTCTCCCAAATCAAATATACTGATCCACTGTAACTTGCTGTAGAAAAAGCAGGATAAAATTGAGCAAGAAATGCTTATTAGGACTGGAATTGCTATTTTCAACAGCCATTGCCTTTTTGTTTGTTTGAAAGGAAGACAGTGATATTGCATTGGCAAATTCCCCATAGAAAGAAAGAGTGGTACAAAAGAATAATAAAGGCACCTCAACTTTTCCTCATTTATGGAGGACAGTCTTATAATATGCATCCAGATATCCTCCAGTCACACAAGCTGAAAATTGTTCCACTTTACTGCAGCTCTGTAACCATATGGGAACCAGTCCTGTCTGTGTCTTGTGCACATCCAAAATTCCGGCTGAATGACCCGCCCTGGGAGCGAGTTACCAGTGACCCAGGGCTGGGGCGGCAGGAGGTGTGTGTGTGTGGGGGCACTGATGCGGGGGAGCCCAGGGCTGGGGCGGCAGGGGGTGTGGGTTGGGGGAGAGCCCAAGACTGGGACGAGGAGCAGCCAAGTTTTTTTTTTTGATTTTTGCTTGGGGCAGCAAAAAACCTAGAGCCGGCCCTGCCGGTTTCCCCCAGCCGCCGGCGCCCCAGGCCCTTTAATTTGCCCCTGAGGGCTCCCAGCCACCTCTTCAGCAGGGAGCCCCTGGTTGATTTAAAATAGAATATCACCTCCCCACCCCCAACCTTCCTTTTTGGCCCACAGCTGTTTTGGTGGGGCGGCTCTGGGGAAGGAGGGTTTGTTTCCGCAGGGCTGGGCGGCCCTGGGGCGGGGTGTTTCTGCGGGGACAGGAGGTTTCGGCCCTCGGCTGTTTTCTTTGGAGGAATGTGGCCCTCACCGCTTTACGAGTTGTGCAGGCCTCGCCTATATGATCCCTAACGTTCCTCCAGCCCCCGCCCCACAGTGCCCCAGTCCCTGCAATAGTTACTGCTCTGCTCATAAATGTAAACCCCTCTGTGTAGAGGTTACAGAGACCAGAAGCCCAGCTCCCCCTTAAACCTTCCCCCTCATGTTTTTGAAATGCCCCTTCCTGGCTGTCCACCTTGGCCAGCTCCCCTAAGCTCACCTCTGTTGTTTGCATCCAACTGATGGAGAGGTGATCATGACAGTGAGGGCAGGGGGTTAAATCTGAATGAGTGACATTGTGGCCTGGTCCTGTGGCTCCGGTGGACCTCCCGCAGGCGTGCCTGCGGATGCTCCACCGGAGCCGTGGGACCAGCGGACCCTCCGCAGGCACGTCTGCAGGAGGTCCACCGGAGCTGCGGGACCGGCGACCGGCAGAGCACCCCCCGTGGCGTGCCACCATGCTTGGGGTGGCGAAATTCCTAGAGCCGCCCCTGCCTTGTGCCAGGTCACAACAGCCAGCATGTGGGACAGGGTTCAGCCCCATGGGACAGGAGCTGCCGCTGCAGGGTGAGCGTGGGGCAGGAATGCTTCACAGTACTCCAGGCCTCCCTCCCCAAACGGCAGGACCCACCCTTATGTGGATGCAATTAAATAACAGGAAATTCTCCCCCCTCCCCACAAAAAAACATAAAATTATAACAATAAAGAGAATGTCCCAGGCTCTAGCTGAAAGAATTTGAAATTCCAAGTTGTGTTTGTGTTGGTTGTTAACTGTTTTCATGGATAAGTTTGGCTGGGGCAGGAAGAGGGGGGAACAGCACCCTTGAGATGCCCTGGCGTAGCTAGTTAGAGCTGGTTGTTATGGGAGGTAGAGGCTCGTGTCAGGCCATGCTGATCATTCAGAGCTCAGGCACTGAATGGAGCAGAGCTCCACCAACCTCCCTGGCTCCCAGGGGCATTTACACACAGGGCTGGTGCAACCACTAGCAGAACTAGGCGGTTGCCTAGGGCGCCAAGTGTTCGGGGGTGCCAAAAAGCGGTGCCCTGGCTCGGCAGGGAGGATCCGCCTTCCGGAGGCACCGGAGAGCCAGAGCACCGGCTTGCGGGGGCGGCGAGCCCCAGCCATGGAATAGCCGGTGCGGTGCAGGGGGGGAGCAGCCCTGCAAAGGCAGTGGTGCCGCTAGCGGGGAGCAGCTGCGCCCCCCACCCCTCCTGCCCAGGCTGCGGCCTGGCGCCCCCCCTCCCCAGAGGCTTCTGCAGGCTGCAGCAGATGCATGTGGGCGGTGGCTCCCATGTGCCCCCCAGCTCCCTTATTGTTATGCCCCCATGGTCGGGCTCTGCGGCTCCCAGGCATGTGAGCTGCCACTGCGGTGCAGGGCCCTGAGCCTGCCGGGAGGGGCAGTGGCGGTGGCAGCTCACACTCCTGGGAGCCACTGAGCACGAGCACCAGGGCCGGCTTTAGCAAGTGCGGGGCCCAATTCGAACCGTTTCAATGGGGCCCCGGCAGGGATGACTATATATATATATATATAAAAAAAATGTAAAAAACACATGGGGCTTGTACTCACCGGGCGGTGCTCCGAGTCTTCGGCGGCGGGTCCTTCACTCGCTCCAGGTCTTCGGTAGCACTGAAAGACCCGCTGCCAAAGTGCCGCTGAAGACCCCGAGCAAGCGAAGGACCCACTGCCGAAGTGTCGCCGAAGACCCGGAGCGCTGCCAGGTGAGTAAAAATTTAAAAGGTGCCTCTAGCCAGGGAAGGGATTCTCACTGGGCGCGGGGCCCTCTTAGGCGCGGGGCCCAATTCGGGGGAATTGGTGGAATTGGCCTAAAGCCGGCCCTGACGAGCACGGTGAGGGGGGAACCGGGGAGCACATGGGGGGCGCTGCCTGCATGCATCCACTGCAGGAGCCCCCGGGGCTGTGCCAGGCCGCAGCCTGGGCAGGCGCGCCCCCCAGCTCCCCCCTTCACCGGGCTCGGGTTCTGCAGCTCCTGGGTGTGTGAGCCACCGCTGCCCCTCCTCCCAGCCCCGGCGGCAGCGGCTCCTGACACGCAGAGGTGAGTGCTGCCCAATGATCTTGGAATTCCTGGTGCGGGTGCTGAGAAGCAGCCAAGCAGGGGAGAGGAACTAGCTGAGGCAGCAGCCAGGAGTGTCCAGGGGGAAGGTGCTGAGAGCTCACTGTTCAGGGCCTCTGGCATCTCAACTGGGCTCAGTCCTGGGTACACAAACAGCGCTGCATTAAGGACCTCAGAAACAGGCCTGACTTGGGAATTCACATAAGTGCTGAATCTATGCCCCTGCTTTGAAGCTGGCATTGACCATCCCATCCCAAATGATTCACATGAGTTTCAGGAACTTTTGGATGTGGCCAAATCTGTTGCGCAACATTAAGCTTGCATGTGTGTGGTGCACTGCGGGCAGTGGGGAGAGGTGAGAGTCTGTGGCTGGAGCAGGTGGGTGTGGTTGTGGGACAAGATAATATCTTTTACTGGACCAACTTCTGCTAGTGAGAGAGACGAGCTTCCGAGCCAAGCAGAGCTCTTCTTCCCTCTGGGAAATATACTCAGTCACTGCTAAATACAAATTGGAACAGATTGTTTAGCATAAGCAGTTAACACGCATTTCAAGGGACCATTCAAGGCAGGGCCGGCTCTAACATTTTTGCCGCCCCAAGCAAAAAAAAAGAGCGCCGCCCTGCCCCAGCGCGCGTCGCGTCCCCCAAGTCCCCGCCTCCCGAGCATCGCACCGCCCAAGTCCCCGGCCCCCAGTGCCGCGTCGCACTGCCCAAGTCCTCGCCCCCCTCAGCGCCGTGTAGCGCCGCCCAAGTCCCGCTCCCGGGCGTTGCGCCAAGTCCCGCCCCAGCGCCGCCCAAGTCTCCGCCCCCCCCAGTGCCTCCAGGCCAAACCAAAAACAAACCCCCTGTCACCGCCCCCTCCCAAGGTGCCGCCCCCAGCACGTGCTTGGTAGGCTGGTGCCTGGAGCCGGCCCTGATTCAAGGTGACGTGGCCAGTTAACAGATTCAGGCTGTGTGAGGTTTGGTTGTGGCTGTGGGCTGGGTTTTTTTGTGTGCAAATGAGGAGTGTGTGTGACTGTTGCAGCTGCTGTGCTGTTTGGAGTGTAATGTATGTGACTGCAGCCAGGTTGTCACAGTGAGTCCACCGGCTCTGCAAGTGCCTATGGGATGGTCATTGCAGATGGTGCATGGGGAATGGTATTGATCCCAGCAAAGCCAGTGAGTGGACTCGGGGTGGGGTGGGAAGGGCTTGCGGGGGGCTGTGCATCCTCCGGGGGAGTTCAGGGGGTGAGGAGGGGGGAAACCTGGTCTGGGGAGCAGCCCCTGGGCAGGATGGCCCCTGGGGTCTATAAAGGCTCATTGCAACTTGCCCCACAATGAACCGATGTGCAGGGGGAGGAGGAGAGGTGGAAGTTTTGCCTAGGGCGCAAAATATCCTTGCACCGGCCCTGGTTCTGCCCTGGTCAGAAGCCTGGCCAATATAAGCTCATTACCCAGTCCACCCCCTCCCTTGATGTGGAGAAGACGTGAACTAGCCTTTGTAAATGTAGCTGAGATGTTCCAAGCACTTCAACCAAAACACACAGTTTTAGTTAAATATCAAACAGATTTACTGGCTACAGAAAGATCGATTTTAAGTGGTTACATGTAGCAAATGTAGAGATCAAAGCTGGTTACCTAAGAAATGAAAATAAATTTCCAGTCTAAGTTCTACAAACTAAAGAGGATTTGAATCAAGCAGTGTCTCACCCTGACAGATGGTCTAGTTCCTCAATACGCAGGCTGGGACTCTTTTCCAGCCTGGGACCCCCTTCTGTTATAGTTTCTTCCAGCTTGCTGGAAAGATCTTTTGCTGTGACATGGGGGTCAGTCAGTCCCCACTGGTCAAGCTGTCTCCATAGAACACAATCTCTGGAGAGTGAGTTCTTTCCTTAATGGGTGTTGATGAGCCATTTACCGCTGTCTGGCTACTCCGTTGTTGTACCTGAAAGGCTAGTTGTGATGTTCCCAACCTGACAACATATTTCAGTAACACATGTAGCAACAATTCATAACTTCACATACCATAACACATACAATCCAACAGATCAAGACTTTTAGAATGATACCTCACAAGGCATACTTTGTACTAAACATATCATAATGATCTGACAGTGGTGAATATGGGGGTTGCAGGGTGCTGCTTTGAGGTACAGAGGCCTTATATTCAACTCAATGCATTTCACCTCTCTGTGTGTAACACAATAACGTTTCAATGCTGCATCTGATCAATTCCAACACTTCAGCGAATGTTCTAGGCATCAGCAGGCAGAACTGCACTGATTGTGTCAGAAATCTGGAAGCAGGAAATGGGAGACGCTCAGAGGGCCGGGCACTGGGTGAGATGGGCAAATGGGGGCCTTCGATGACAGAGTTGGGGGTAACTGAACCTTTAATCCCCTCTGTGGTCTATTGAGAAGCCACCTACAGCAGTGTGTGTGTGTCGGGGGGGAGCAATAACTCCTTGTGGGGAAGCCCCAGCCCAGCCAGTTTGGTTCTGGTGAACAGGGCAGGGATTTAGCAGGAGGCCTCCACATGCCCTGCAGGGACGGTGGACGGTATTTACACCTGTCCATGAAAATCTCCCTCTAACTTCTCCCAGCTGTGAGTGATGCAGACTCAGCAGAAATTCTGCCCACAGTTCGAAATCGAGGGCCCTAGGAGAGGAACAGGGAGGGGAAATTCAGTCTCATTCATTCATTTCACCACCATGGGCCTCACCTCATGAAATGAGCTGCAGGCAGAAAAGCCCAAAGCCCTGAGCCCTGGCATTTTAGGGCCTGTTCACAATTGATTCTGCTTCCCCCAGGATCGCTCCTTAGACTCTCCCCTGTTGCACTGTGCGTTCCAGTGACTCACCAGGCATAGGCGGCGAGTTATATGGGCCCGTGGTGCCCGTGCTCCACCAATATTTAGGAACGTGGGCCCGGCTCCACCAATGTTTGGGCTTCTATTTTCAGAGCCGTCCCATCCATAAGACAGACCAGGGAAACCGCCCCGGGCCCTGTGCTTCAGGGTGACACGGGGTCCAGGGCGGCCTGGGCGAGGGGGGGCCTAGTGAGGGGCTTGGCACCAGCAGCAGTGAGCAACCTCACCAAAGCCCACCCCTGCTCTGCCCCTTCCCTGCCCCCACTCCACCCCTTCCCCCAAACCCCCATCACCCCGCCTCTTTCCTGCTTCCAACCCCTCCCACAAGCGATGCTGAGAGCCGGCAGGGCAGGGTGGGCTGGGGCCAGTTACCTTGCTGCTGCCGTGCCAGGCCCCCCACTAGCCCCCTGGCTGCCCTGAACCCCGCATCCCCCTGAAGTGTGGGGCCCCCCAAAGCACGGGGTCCCATTCATAGTACAGACCGGGCAACTGCCCTGGACCCCACATCCCCCTGAAATGTGGGCCCCCCCAAAGCACGGGGTCCGTACTATGAACAGGATGGCTCTGCTTGGACTCCATGTTCCCCGAAGCATGGGGCCCCCTAAAGCGCGGGGTCCAGGGTGGTTGCCCCGGTCCGTACTATGGACAAGATGGCTCTGCTTGGACCCATTCTGGGCACCACCAAAAATGATACAAACTTGGCACCCCTGTCACCAGGGGCTCTTGCTTAGGGGCCCTGTCCCTGCAGAGACCTGTCACCAGCAGGGGCAGCTCCTCCTTGGGGGAGGGTGGAGTGAAGTCCCAGCAGGAATGTAACTGCTGTGCAGTGCAGCTGAGGTACTGTAGGGGGCAGCACCACCTGCTGCCACTGGGGAATCCCGGAGGCTGCAATACACCAGGCTGCTACCAATGCCTGTGTCCCACTTAGCCTGCAGGCAGCACAGGGAGGAGCCCAGAGCAGGGCCCAGAGGTGGCTGTGGGGCTGTTTCAGCTCATACGCACTGTAAGATCTCAGGGGGGTTGGTGATGCAGGGTTCCCAGAGGCAACATGGAATAATGGGGTGCCCAGCGCTGGCCTTGGGGGAGATGGTTGCCCAGCCCCACAGATCTCACTGCCAGGAAGTTTCCTGAGACTCAGCCTCACTTTCCCTTTGTTAATTTCTCCCCATCCCCCCTGCTCTTTTTGCCCCTAAATTCTTTATGTTCAAAAACAGAACCAGAAACAATAGAACCCCCCAGTTGGTGGGCACAGAAAATACTGACTCTAGGATCAATTCTCAATACACATCTCACACTGCCCATGAGACCTCCTGTTCTCAGTCATATCTCTGCCCACAGTCCTGCATGTCTGGATGGGTCTCTCCACAGCTGGGATGGGCAAATCCCCTCCTGCAGACCCCTCCCCTCACAGCTAGGATGGGGGACTCTGGAAAGTCTGGAGGATGCAGCCACATAAGCATTGGCCTCCCCCCTCCTCAGATGCAGTTGGTGGGGACAGAAATGAGAAGATCCCAGGAGGGGGTTCATACAGGATTTCATGCCAGGCAAAAGTCCTGTTTGGATTGGACTTAACTTTACAACCCCTGCAATGAAGTGGACCTGAGCGGATGGCTCCCTGTTAAATCAAACACTTTGCATCTCTCCCCATGTTAAATACATCTGGAGTGTTTTTAAACATTGGCCAAGCGAATTGTTTATCGTTCTCTGTATTTATTATTGCTGCACAATAACAGCTGTAACAAGTGCCCCTGTGAACTAATGGATGATGTGGAAGTAGAGCAAGAACGGACAGGGATTTCAATGCATGACAGTCTCTGTGAGCAAGAGTCAGGCTGGCTGTAACCCTAATAACGCGGGGTTTATAGAAGCGAGGATTGTGTGAGGCGAGTGAGAAAGAACTGTGGGAGAAGTCGTTGCGACCTTGTGTCGATAATGAATGTAGACTGGCGTCTAAATAGAAGTGAGAAAAATAAGATATCAAGATGGCCTAGGTATAAACAAAATGCAGCTGTTGCCTATTATTGTATGTAACAAAAAGTATAAATGCTGCTGTAATTGTTTACCTGTTGAGAGACCTGCCTAGGACTGGGGAAACCCTGTGTCCTAGGGCTCTCCCTCCCTCTATGCAATTGTAAAGAGAAAATAAAGTATCTGACTCTGCTGCACCCAACCAAAAAGTGAGAACTAAGTTTTTCTCCAACAATGACAGAGTGCAGCAACGACTTCTATTCACCGTTGTGCTGGCACAGCAGCAGGGGCAACAGGTTTGTATAATTTTTGGTCGTGCCCAGAATGGGTCCATGTCCTGCGCCTCCCCTCCCACCCCCACCTGCCTTGTAAGCCGATCTATATATTTTAAAAATAATGTAAAAATGGACTGGAAACAGTAAGCGCTTAACAGTTTCCCTCTATTGCACAATATCACTATTGTCAGAAAAATGTATTTAACTAAGACTATCAACTTGATTAATACTGTTTTGAATACGGAAACAACGCAGCACTCTTGGATCAATAACCCATAAAAGCAAATACCAAGCCCTAGCTGCTCAGGTCCAGACTCCAGGAAGCCCCCTCAGAGTCAGTCAACTCCCGGTGGGTGCTGGGGGGAGCTGCCATAACATGTGTGTCTCCTCCCCTCCTGCCTCTGCTGGCGCAGTCCCTTTGTTGTGAGGTAGCGCAGCACAGAGTGGCAGGGCAAGGGGCAGCTCCATCCCCCACTGGACAACGATGAAAAGTGTTTGCTGCCTCCTGAAGAACATTGCAAAAGAAGGGGCTACATTTTGTTTTAGTTTTAGAAAGTATTTGCTTTTATGGATTATTGATCCAAGAGTGCTGCTGCACAGGGCGCAGGCAGGGATGCCAGCAATGCCTCTCTGCTATGTACATCGGCCAAACTGGACAGTCCCTACGGAAAAGGATAAATGGACACAAATCAGATACTAGGAATGGCAATATACAAAAACCTGTAGGAGAACATTTCAACCTCCCTGGCCACACAATACAGGATTTAAAGGTAGCCATCCTGCAGCAAAAAAACTTCAGGACCAGACGTCAAAGAGAAACTGCTGAGCTACAGTTCATCTGCAAATTTGACACCATCAGCTCAGGATTGAACAAAGACTGTGAATGGCTTGCCAACAACAAAAGCAGTTTCTCCTCCCTTCGTGTTCACACCTCAACTGCTAGTAGAGGGCCTCACCCTCCCTGATTGAACTAACCTCATTATCTCTAGCCTGATTCTTGCTCGCATATTTATACCTGCCTCTGGAAATTTACACCACATGCATTCGACGAAGTGGGTATTTACCCACAAAAGCTCATGCTCCCAAACGTCTGTTAGTCTATAAGGTGCCACAGGACTCTTTGCTGCTTTTAATTCTATCATTTTTTTCAACTATTAATTTTCAAAGGTGTAGTGCAGAAAGTGGGTGTATGTGCCCTGCCTTCCAGAGAGAACCAGTCAAGACAATAAGGGGGGAGGGGAGAAAGAGAGAGAGAGCAGCTGCACGTGTGTGTAGTTGTGATGTTTATGACACTTGTACATTTGTAACTGAACAACCCAGTCTGACAATTTAATAGTTTATTTTGTGAAGATAAATATTTTGGATTTCTTGAAATTCCACAGTTGAAATACAAATGACGTTATTTAGAGAAGTTAAACTTCACTATAGATTTGAGGGAAAGATAAAAAATGTAAATAATTCCATTTCTACAAATATATTTAGATACTTGTTTTTAAAATAGTGTTTAAATGTAAATTAAAATATTCTTGTATTTACACCTTGTTACAATAATGTTTTCTAAATTAAAATAATCTTTTTTCTTTCATATTTTATATTGAGATTTCACAGGGGTAGAAAATTCTGACCGGAGTGAATGACCCCATCCCCCACCATCTGCTACCCCTGGGGCAGGGGACAGGGAAGGTGGGGGCTGGGGGTTCCCAGGTGTCCGGTTTTCGACTGGAATCTCCAGCTGAAAAGGGAAACTGGCAGCTTCGGGTCAGCACAGAAAGTCCAGTTGTTGCAGTTACTGGCCCCCACCACCGGGGGCAGGAAGAGCAGCAGGGCTGGGAGGGGCCAGTCTGTGCCGCGGGGTCACTGTCAGGGACCGAGATTCCCTCCGGCCTGAGCTGGGACCGGGCAGATTATCAGGGGAGCCGCGTTTGTACCCCCAGCGTTGAGACCAGGATAGAAATAAGGGCGGAGCTTCCCGGCGAAGGTGCCAGTGAAAGTGAAGAGATGGGACCTGTCAGTCACATTGTAAAACGAGACCTCGCCCGCCTCATAGTCCAGGAAAATCCCCACCCGGCTGGGCCTGACGCTCATGGGGAGGGGGGTTGCGGGGGAGGTGCCGGCCTCGTATCCCCCATCCTCCATCCCCACAACCCAGAATCCATTCCCAGGTGAGAATGTGCTCTCCCCTTTCCTGCTCACAGATTCCCTACAAACCCCCAGTTCCCAGCCTGTCTTGTCTCCCACCTCCACCTCCCAGTAACGCCTCCCGCCCGCGAACCCCTCAGCACCCAGAACTTCAGGGTACGTATCAAATCTCTCAGGATTGTCAGGCAGATCCTGGCGAGTGTCTCCGAGTCTCACACGTTTCTGATCCTCAGACAGGATGAGTTTGGGATGAGCCGTGTCTGGATCCAGAGTCACGTCCACTGGGGAGAGAGTCACAGAGTCAGGGCCGGGGGCAGGGGCTGGTCACTGGGATCAAAGGGAAATTAACTTGCAGCCCCGTTAATCACTGGGGCGGGGGGAGGGGTCGTTGCCTGAGGGGAGTCAGGGCCCCTCGGCCTGTGAGGAGACACTGCGGGAAAAGGGCAGGAGGAGCGGGGGAGGGGTGAGAAGGTGGCGGGGGAGGGGAGGTGACAGACTGATGTTGGGAGAGGAAAGGGGAGGGGAGGTGACAGGAGCAGGGGGGAGGGAGGGACATGGGGTGGGGCAGGCATAAGGGCTATGGGGTGATAAGGGAAGGGAGGGGCACCAGACAGGGGTGTGAAGGGAAGGGCAGGTTCCAGGGGGCTGCAGGGGGTGAGGGGAGGGGTGGGCTCCATGGGAGAAGAAGGGGTCAGACCCCAGGAGGCTGCGGGGGGCAAGGGATGGGGCAGGCACCAGGAGGACAGAGGGGTGTGAAGGGCAGGTTCCAGGGGGCTGCAGGGGGTGGGGGGAGGGGTGGGCACCAGGGCAGAAGAAGGGGATGGGCCCCAGGAGGCAGCAGGGAGCAAGGGAAGGGACAGGCACCAGGGGGCAGAGGGGGGTGAGGGAATGGGGAGCGCCAATGGGGCAGGGGAAATCAAGGGCAGGGTGAGCTCCCAGGGGTGAGATGATGAGGAGTGAAGAGGTGAAACCATGGGGGGGAGCGAATGAACAGGCATTGGAGCCAAAGGGGCAGAATGGGGGTGAGGGAGGAGGTGAGCAGAAGGGGGGCAGAGAGAGGGGTGTGGAGAAGGGCAGGCCCTAGGGGGGCAGAGGCGTGTGCAGGGAGATGTGGGCACCAGGGGACCAGGGGCTAGGAGAGGGGGAGGGCAGGGGTGGGGAGTGCTGAGGGGAGGGGAAGGGCTGAGACCAGGGGTCCCAAAGGGGGCGAGGGAAGGGACTTGCACCAGGCAGGGAGAGGGGCCAAAGGAAACAGCAGGCACCAGGGAGGCAGATGGGGCCAGGGTAGAGCTGGGACTTGGGGCAGAGGAGGAGCTGGCACCAGGGGATTGGAGGGTGGTGAGGGGTGCAGGTGTCACGGAGCCAGAGGGGGAGGGGAGGGTCAGTGGTGACAAATAAGGAGAAGGTGGCATGGGCGATGGTGGCAGAGGGGCGAGAGGAGAGCAGGGTCAGTGGGGCAGAGGGTGGGGAGGGCTGGGCACCAGGAAGGAAGGGGACAAGGGGAGGGTCAAGTGTTGGGGGGCAGGAGGAGGGAAGGAAGGGGCAGGCAGCAGGAGGGTGCGGGGGAGGAAGGGCAGGTGCCAGGGGATTGAGGGGGTTGAGCAGAAGGGCAGGCACAGGGAGGGCAGAGGAGGGGAGGGAGAAGCACCAGGGGGCAGAGAGGGGTGAGAGGCAGGGCAGGTGGGTAGAGGGAGGTGTTAGGAGAGGGAATTGGGGAGAGGCAGGTGCCAGGGGGTCAGAGTGGGGCTAGAGGAAGGGTGGGCACAGGGAGGGCAGAGGAGGGGAGGGACAAGCACCAGGGGGCAGAGAGGGGTTAGGAGAGGGGTGGGCACAGGGGGGTGAGGGAAGGGGCGGGTGCCAGGGGTCAGAGAAGGAGAGGAGCAGATGCCAGGAAGGCTGAGGGGAGTAAGAAGGGCAGTGGCAGGCAGCAGAGGAGGGTGAGGGGAGGGGTGGGAGACATGGCACAGAGGAGGGAAAGGGGAGAGGTGGATGCCAGGACATAGCGGGGGTGTGAAGTGATGGGAGGGCTCCAGGGTGCAGAGGATGTTTGGGGGAGAGGGGCAGATGCCAGGAGGACAGGGGGAGAAGGGATGGGCTGTTCCAGTGGGGCAGAGATGGGTGGAGGGCAGGGGCATGTGCCAGGGAGGAAACGTGGGAGTAGAGGGGCAGGAGCCCAGGGGAGCAGAAAGGGAATGAGAAGAGCGGGAGGGACGTTGGTGAGGGGTCAGAATAGACGCAGGGTCCAGGGTCCCTCACAGGGGTGAGGGAAGGGTAAGGGAGGGGCAGGAGCCAGAGAGGGGGGAGGGAGAGGCAGGGCCCAGGCAATCTCTGTTGCTTTGGGGCCCTGTGTGGTTGGTTTCTCGCTCAGAGCAGGTCGGTGCTGTCCCCACACACACTGGGGGTGCAGCCCTGCCCCAGGGGGAGCAGCTGGGACTCTCCATGCTGGCAGGCCCCATGGGCCCCACCTTCCAGCCAGGAAAACCCCACAGCCAGCTCCTCCCCTCGCCAGGCTGAGCCCCACTCCCACGGGGGCAGTTGCCTGCATTTCAGGGGGAGGGGTATAAATGCATGCTAATCAGCTATTGCTAATGAGGCCAGGACAGTGGGGAGGGGAGGGGGCATTTCCCCACTTACTGCCCCCTCCATGTGGGAGAAGCTGCTCCAGGGACCAGTCCCAGTTCACACCCGCGCAGCGCGTCTGCACTAGGGGTTTGCACCGGTGCAGCTACATCCGTGAAAGGAAACCCTGGCAGACATGGCTGAGACACTGCTGTGCCAGGGGCCGTAACCCCTCCCCACACTGGGGTCAGGGCGAGCTCTAACATTTTTGCCACCCCAAGCAAAAAAAAAAAAAGAGCGCCGACCCCTCCCCAAGTGCCGTGTCGCGCCGCCCAAGTCCCCACCCCCCAGCGCCGCTCAAGTCCCCGCCCCACCCCCAGCATCACCTGGCCAAACCAAAACCAACAAAAACAAACCCCGATCGCCGCCCCCTCCCAAGGTGCTGCCCCAAGCACGTGCTTGGTAGGCTGGTGCCTGGAGCCGGCCCTCACTGGGGTTATGGATCAATAATTACAGGGTCACTGGAGCAGAGGAGCTGGACTCTGGGCTCCCAGGTGGGGGCCTGACTCATTGGGCTGAAGAGTCATTCTCTCTCCCACGCTCTGGCATCACACGGGGGGATTGAACCTGGGGCTCCCAGCTGAGGGACCAGCCCCTGGGCTAAAGGCTACAAGGGAAGCGGCGGCACCTTTTCCTCTTAATTGAAACTAGTCAGCAAACCCGACATGGATTCACGAATAGTTTCTCTTGACCCGAAATATAATTTTGCAGCAAATAAACTATTTGTCGAAAACATTCCACCCAGCTCCACTGCAAACCTGTCTGAGCAACTTAGGAGTCCCAATACCAGAGACCTGCAATGAGAGACTGTCAACATCCCCAGAAATGCAGTTACAGGCAGGCCAGGCTCAGGACATCAGTGATGAAACACTCCAGAGCTGCTGTTTAATTTGCCCTTTGCAGACAAATGCCCCCTGGGCCCCTGATCTCACCCCCACAAATTAGGCTGAAAATGGAGACTTGGCTCCAGCCTGAAATCTCTGCCCAGAGCCATTTGTCCCATGGACGCTGCTAGCAGCACAGACCCTCTGCAGCTGCACCTGGGCATCTCCCAGAGCGGACAACAGTCACAGAGACCATCTCAGAGCCCCAGGAGCTCAGGTGTCTCCATCTAATGACTGTGCCAGCCACCCCCCTCGCTCCCATTAATCAGCCCTGGGACAGACACGCTGGGAACTTTCACACCCAGACCCTGGTGACACTTTGGGTCCTTCTACACAGCCTGCAGAAGTGAGTCTTGGAACAGGGTGGACAGATTCAGGCTCGCAGGGCTCCCTCTTTGGAATTAAAAATAGCCGCATAGATTTTCAGGTTCTGGCTGGAGCTCAGGCTCTGAAGCCCAGGGTGGAGCCAGGTCTGCCCCTCACAGAGCAAGAGGGGAAATTGTCTGTGTCCACATCCCCTTCACCCCCTTCCGCGGATGGGGAACAGCAGCCCCAGGGCCCCTCCCTTCACCCGCAGGGCAGAGGAGTGAGAGCCCTCGGCCTCCTGGGCAGTGGGGCCTCCCAGCACAGGTTCCTGGATGAGTGTACAAGTGTCTCCACACAGAGAGCTCTGTACACCCGGCAAATACACAGATGTGCCCGTGGATCAGGATCCGGGATGGTGCTCTGCCCAGGAGTGATGGAAGCTCCCTCAAAGTAGAGGGGTCACCCACTCGTGCCAGCCCTTCTCCCCGAGCTCCTGTCCCCGCACCCCTGAACCCTCGCTCTCACACTGCCCCTTCTTCCTGAGCCCCTGCCTTCACCCCACCTCTTCCCCACACCCTGACCCCCTGGTCTCTCCTCCCGGCCCCCTGCCCCAGCGTCGCTCACCCCTACAGCTGGTAAAAAGTGGGAGGGAACAGCCCTCCCATTGGTAAAAGTGATGGGGCCATGGCCCCCTGGGCCCCCTCTTCCAGTGCCCCTCACTCACTCCCCAACCCCAGTAGGAGAGGACCCTTGGGACAGTGTCAGTGAGTTGGGGGCTGGGGATACAAATTGGGTTTTACACCCCGGCTGCTGGAGCTCTGTGTATTGAGGGTATAATGAGATAGAGGCCGTGTGAGCCCCTCACTGTCCTACCAACATGGCTCAGCCCTGACAGCTTCTGGAGCCTCTCCCTCGGGAGGAATCGTCCCTGCGGCCCATTCAGGCCTTGGCCTCCCTGCGGAGGTGGCCGGTGAGGCTGCCGTTAAAGCGAGTTACGATGTGAGCTCCTGTCCGCTGGGAACTGTACTCTGAGCCTGGGCTGAGATCGGTGACTGGGGAGTGAAAGGCCCCAGCTGCCCTCACTGCCCCCCAAGCCAGCACAGCACCGCCAGCCATTGAGTGCAATTACAGCGATGCTCTCACTTGGTGACACAGCCAGTGCCCCAGCGGGCAGGGTGAGGGTCTGTACAAGTAGCAATGGGCACAATCTGCAGCAAGGGAGGTTGAGGCTGGAGATGAGGAAACACTTGCTAATTCTCAGGGCCGTGAAGCTCTGGACCCGGCTCCAAGGGAGGTTGTGGGATCCCCATCACTGGAGGTTTGTAAGAACAGGTTGGACAAATCCCTGCCAGGGATAGTCTAGTCCCTGACCTAGCGTGGGGGGCTGGACTAGGTGACCTCTCGAGGGCCCTTCCGGCCCTGCATTGCTCTGGTTCTAGGTTACAGCAGTTCCTGGGGCTGAGCCCTGTGGGCTCTAAGCCTGGTGAGTGACAGGTGACAGAGTTAACAGTGTTAGTGACCATGGCAGCTGGCAGCTCAGCGTCCCTGCCAGGGGCCTGGGCTGGCATGTGGCTGCCTGTACCTGGCTCAGCAGGGTGTTACTGGTCCATGTGGACAGGACCTAGGGCTGGCACCTGTCCATAGGGTTGCCAGGCGTCTGGTTTTTTATTGGAACGCCTGGTCGAAAAGGGACCCTGGCGGCTCCGGTTGGCACCACCGACTGGGACATTAAAAGTCTGGTCAGTGGCGCAGCGGGGGCCCGGGGCTAAGGCAGGCTCCCTTCCTCCCTAGGTCCGTGCAGCTCCTGGAAGTGGCCACCAATTTACTTCCCTGGAGTTTGAAACTTTTCTAGCAGAACATAACCAAGTGTCAGCCATGGTCAAGCCTCCCTTTGAATACAGGTTGGCTCTGGGGGTGGGGGGAAATGTATCACGAGGGCTGGTCCTGTTAGGGGAGTCAGGGGCCAGATTACCTGTGACAGGCCCCTGTAAGGGAGAATGAGACAACCCAGCCCCACCTGGCAGTAATTGAATCCCTGGGTGGCTAGTCGGCAGCGAAACAGCTAATGAGGCTGATAAAGGGTAACCAGGGCTCAGCTGAAGGGATCCCAGGGACAGGAAGGTGCTGAGGAGACGAGCTCAGCAGAGCAAGGAGCCTGGAAGGGGCTCCTAGAGCAGTGCTCCCCAAACTGTGGGTTGTGTCCCCCCTAGAGGGTGTGGAGGAACATTTGGGGGGCCTGACGGGGCCTGGACCAGCCCCCATGGGTGGCGGGAAGGGAACGTCACCCAGCCCTGCTTTGACCCCAGCTCCACTCCGTCCCCACCCTCAGCCCCAGCTGCATCTCCGGCCCCGACTTCAGCCACCCACTCCCGGCCCTGCTCCAGGCTGAGAACCCAGCTGCAGCCCCAGCCCCAAACATGGTTCCGCCCCCAGCTGAAGCCCCCAGCTCCCGGCCCCAACTGCGGGTCCACTCCCAGCCATGGCCCCCAGCTTCTGGCCCCAACTGGAGCCCCGTTCCTGGCCCAGTTCCTGACAGCAGCTCCCAGGGTGGGGGCGCAAACCAGGTAAGGGAGGGCAGGACCAAAACAGTTTGGCGACCACTGTCCTAGGCAGAGGAGCTCCCCTAAGGGGGAGGAGCTGCCAGAGACGACAATGACAGCAGCAGCTGTAGCAGGACAGAGCCCTGGAGAGCTGCCCCCGGCTGGAGAAAGTGGATGCAGAGAATAAAGGCACAGTCTGAAATGACCCAGCTCCAGGAGTCGGGGCTGGAGTCGTCTGATTCCATGATGGAAACTAATCCAAGCCCAGCTCCGGGAAGGACTGAGGGGTGCCTGACTTGAGGACAGTGAGGAGCTGCAGTGAGAGCTGGAGGCTGGAGCAGAGTGAAGAAAAATATTTTATTTTGGGGTTTACTTGGACTCAGAGTGGACCACAGGACGGGATCTGTTAGACTGTGAGGTGTAATTTAAAGAGTGCTGCAGAGGATAAATTGAGGCAGGAACCTTGCCAAGGCACCCTGAAATGTCTGAACGTGGTAACTCAGCCATGGAGGGGTCAGGATGTCAGAGTGACGGCGCCTGGTCAGACACCTGGGCAAGTACCAGCAGGTGATTGTAAGTAGCAGGCAAACTGCCCAGCACTCAGCGCATCAGCCTCCAACTATCACAGCTCCAAGCCTGTCAGCTGGGGTTCCAGGCTCTGTCCAGAGCCCCAGGCACAACACAGCTGAATGTCCCAGTAGAATCCACTCACCTCCGAATCTCTTCAGCGCTTCCCCCATGTCAAGGGAAATTTTATACACGTTCTTCAGGTCAGTAGAAACAGCTTCTGGTTCCTGAAGTTTCACATTCTCAGTCCTATGAAGAAAATGTCCCATCATCACTCAGCTGCTCTGTACACACATCATCCCAGAACCACCACCAAGAATATAAGAGCAATGAACATAGGAAACACACCTGCTCAATGTGCTTTTCACATCCTGGAAGGAAAAAAAGAGAATCAATGTTCTGTATTAACACAATGTGCATAAACCTGTGTGAGTTTCACTCTGGGCATCAAACTTTCATCTAGAAAATAGATCAACCCTCCCAGGCTTCACTGTTTTGTGGTAAAAACTCCTATGACATTTTGCATTAACACTTGTTTCATTTATGTAGGTGAGACAGGAATTTAGCTAAAGGATTCTCCCTTCTAGGGACCCAACCCATCAGTATCTGTGTTTATCAACTGTGTTGGGTCCAATGTTCTGGAGTCAGAGCAGGGATGGGTTCAGCTCAGTATCAACCTTGTATCATCCATTTAATCTCCCACGGCCTCACTGGGTCTCCATGAGGAGAATTCCCCTCTAACATGAACTGGGATATTTTGGAACTGATGGAGCCCTTAGCCGGATGTTCTGTTTGTCAGTAAACCACAGAACACATTTACTCTAATTGTTGGAATCCAGACCCAGGGATCTGAGTTCTCATTCTGGATTGTGGAGATGAATTTTGATGCTGTCTCACCTTTAGCAGCTCCACAACTGGTTGCTGACACTTCTCCTCTAGCTCTGTGATCAGCTGCTGCAGAGAGGAGCTTTGCTGGGAGAGTTTGGTGACATTTTCCTGTAGTTTCTGCAGAGTCTCCTTCTCCTCCTCCTCCAGGCTCTGCAGAAGCAGCTGCTCCTCCTCTCTCAGCAGTGTGTGCAGTTTGTTAAATTCACCTGCAATCATCTCTCTCCTATTCTTCACTTTCCCCTTGAAATAGAATAGGAAAGGCAGAGAGAAAACGTGAGCCAGATGTTGAGTTACACAGACTGGGCCTCTGTCCATGAAGCAGGGGATTAGATCAGTATCAGGTTTTTAAGGAGATTTACTTCTTTGGGAAATGTACCATAATGGGTTTGTTTTAGTTCAGAGTCCATATGGCCAGTTCCATAGCGGGGTTGTCTAGGGTGCTTTGTAAAGACGCAGTCTGTTATTGCAGGTGGCAGGGGATTAGGGTGACCAGACATCCCGATTTTATCGGTACTGTCCCGATATTTACTTCATTGTCCTGCATCCCGACCGATGTTCGGTCAGGATGCGAATAGGCAGTTATTTTGCCCCAACAGGCAGAGCCTGGAGGGGGCTCGCGCCCCTGCCCCGACTCCGCCCCCTTCTTCCCCCATTGGATCCCTCCCCAAATCCCCCGCCGGAGGAAGGAGGCAGAGGCTTTGGTCTCGGTGCCGTGGAAGGGGTGAGGGATGCCGGCTGCGGCTGGGGCTGAGCGGGAGTGGGGCATGAGGCAGAGCAGGAGGGGAGTGTGGGTGGTGCCTCGGGGAGAGGAGGCCTAGTGGGGGTGGAGCAGTGGGCAGGGCGATGATCCGGGCGCAGGGGAGGTTCCGGCCCACAGCTGGTACCAAGCCTGTGCAATGGAGCAAACAACCAGAGCAGGTTCATAACCTCATCCTGGAGCTTTACGGCCCCGTCATTCCTGGGAACGCTGCAGGGGGAAGGGCTCAGGGATGAATGAACCCAGACACCCACCTGCCACTCTGTGGTTTTCTTCTCCTCTGCAGACATCAGAGCCAGGGCCTCTTCCAGCTCCTTCGTCAGAGGGCCCAGGGCTCCCTGGAGTTTCTCCTGCAGGGACATCGTGTGCGATAAACAGCCATTAGTCTGCCTGTCCGATGGGTGGACAGTACTGTCCATATTGGTATTTCACACATGAGCAGTAAATATCCTGGAAGTGAGCAGCAGACTGGGCTCTGCCAGCCCCAAAGGCCCCATGGGAGCAGAGACGCCAGTCTCAGAGCAGGGGCTCTGCTCCCTGCAGACACTCAGGACTTCTCAGAGCCTGTGTCTGAGCTAAAGCTTCACATCACTGAGCACAGGCCAGAGGGGAAACAGCTGGGAAGGTTCTGAATGATCCCTCCTGCCGGTGCCAGTGAAGAGGTTGGGGCAGCACCTCGCTGCTCTGTACCCAGACCCAGGCCAGGAACAAGACCCCACTGTGCTCTCCTCTGTCCAGGCTCCCATGTGGCCTCCCCCAGGCAGCAGCTGAGCCCTGAGCCAGCGCAGTCCCATTAACTGCACAGGGTGAAGCTGTGATGTGGCTGGAGGTCAGTGAGGACCAGGGAACACTCGGTCTGGGGGAATGTGCCACCCATAATTATAACTGCCCCAGAGCTGGAATACCCCAGGGCTCTCTTCCCCTTTGACAGTGTGTGATTCATTCACACAGCACAGCAACGTGCTCCTGCCCCGCCAGCCCCGCTCTGTGCAACACCCCTGGCAGCCCCCCAGAGCCGCCTCCTGAGATCTCCCCATTTAACTTTTTCTCTTTTCTCTGAGCCCTCAAGTTCTCTCCTCCCCTCTGCCCAAGGGCCCAGCTACTGCTGAGAGCTCCTGGGGAGCTGTTCCATGACACCCCTGCGGTGCTGCTGCAGGGAAGCAGTGAGGGAGGGAGCCAGCAGCGGCTAGTGAGAGACAGGAGGCGGAAAAGCAGCCTCTGCATCCAGCAAAACAGCTTCATGGATGAGCCAGGATCAGAATGGGGGACGGGCAAAGGTGGCTGGATTCTTTGAAGCTCCACCCACGTGAGTCACTAAATGGAGACACGTGATCTGATCAAATGGTGCATTGTTCAAAACAGGATGGAGTTGCTGATTGGCTCTAAGGGGCTCCTGGGGCCGGACTCCCCCCATGGGGCTAGAATTTACCCCTGGGCTCTCTGGGCCTGATCCTCCTTTACTGGGGGGAAATAAGAGGTGGCATCTCCCAAACATCAGCCGCTTGTGGCACTGGAAGGAGGCGTCACTGGCAATAAATGGTTCCGAGCTGTAATTCTCCCTCTCCGCTCTCACAGGGGAACGAAATAATTAACAGTGTTGATATTTAAATGATCAGTTCTCCAGTCTGAAGGTAACACACTCACCTAGACTGGCCTGCAGCTCTTGTGATTTAAACCTCACTGATCGTTAACACCGGCTGTTGTGTGAAAAGTCCCCTTATTTCAGCAGTGGAAGCTGAGTGTGAAAAACATTCAGAATCTCAGAGAAAAGTTCCCCACAGCAGGTATCTTTGAAGACTTGATATTCTGATTCTGTCGCCACACTGCCAGATCATTCATTTTGTCATAGCATCTCCCGTACAATGAAGGCTTTACAGAGCTGAATGATGCATCACACCTGTGACAGGCAACTTTCAGTGAAATCAGCCTTTAATTAAAATCCAAAGTTATTACCCATTAAACGTGACAGCAATTCCCTACCTTGTACTCCTGGGCAGCCTCCTTTATGGGAACCACCCTGTGGTCTCTGTGAGCCCGGGACAGATGGCAAACCACACAGACAGAAGTTTGATCCTCTTCACAGAACAGTTTCAGAGTCTCCTGGTGTTCCCCACACACCCTCTCCTCTCCTGCTCCCTTTGCTGCCTGTAAACTCAGCCGTTTGACCATTTCTACAACATTTGCCAGCTTCCTGTTCGGCCTGAGGTTTCCCTGTTGTACAGTTTCTCTGCACTGAGGGCAGGAGACGTCTGTATTCAATCCCTCCCAGCACTGGGCAATGCAGGCTCGGCAGAAATGGTGCCCACAGTCTATAATCACCGGGTCCTTAAAATACTCCAGACAGATGGGGCACATAGCTTCCTCCTGGAGACTTTCCACGGGGTTGTCTGTGGCCATGGTTCCCTCTGGACAGTGTTACAGGGTTAGTCTCACTTTCCTGAGCTCAGAAATATGCCCCGCCTGCAGCAGCAGCAATTGGGTGTTTCCCTTCCTGGAACTGACTCAGGCTGTTTGCTGAGCTGGAGCCAGATCACCGGTAATGTTCCAGCCCTGGGGGCTTTGGTGAGAAATGTCCCAACAAGGCTCTGATCCTGCAATCAGCCCCCTCTGCTGGTGGGGGGGGAGGGGTGTCACTGGGGCTTCACATGGACATCAGCTTCCCCTTGTCCTGCTGAGCTGACAGAACTGTGTGTCCAAGGAATGATATTTAGCCTTGGCAGAATTCATTTGATTTAATATGTAATTTTGACAGATAAGATTAATATTAATTTGTAAGAATGTTTATATATTTATCTATTTAAACTTTCACAGTTTCAGTTTTTATCAATATTATTGTTCACAGTTGTGGGAAATTGGGGGTTCAGACAAGATTTTAGTCAGACAATTATTTTATGACAGTAGACACAGAGATTCAAAAAGTTAAAAGGTGTAACTGTTAAAACACAAACTGTCAACATCTCATGTCAAAACATGCAAAGTAAATCTCCTTAAATTAAACTCTAGTAAGTTCTCAAGCAGCATTTTTCATACTGTAGCTATTTGTAAATCTCAGTTCTTATCAGTGGAAATATTTTTTCATCGGTTTGTGTGCACAAAGTGAAATCAACATTTGCTGACATCTACCGATAAAATCTAATCCTTCTGAGTCTAGGGATATTCAATTCACAGGCCAAAAACGTGGTTAAACTGGAATCAATGTTTCAAAGGCTTGATTGTGACATACGCTAAGGCAGCTCTGCCTCAGTGTAAAGGAGACACAGTGTCAAAAGTGTTGTCAACATTGATGATTTTATAATGAATCTCATGAACATAAGAATGGCCAGCCTGGGTCAGACCAATGGTCCTTCAAGCCCAGTATCCAGTCTTCCAACAGTGGCCAATGCCACTTGCCCCAGGGGAAATGAACAGAACAGGTGATCATCGAGTGATCCATCCCTTGTTGCCCATTCCCAGCTTCTAGCAAACAGAAGTTAGGGACCTAAACAAAGGAAGTTTCTAGTTTTCTTGGTTGCAGAAAAAAACTTAAAATGTGACCTGAGTCAGCCTAAAGTGTGAGAATCAGAAGGCAAATAGAAAGAACTCAACATTTATTAGTATTTTTATTTTTTAGTCTCACAAAAGGCATCACATCATTCTGGGGATCCTGACTCATGATTTTCAAAAGTTTGGGGTTGGCAATACTGTGCCACTGAGAACTCAGGCCTTAAATCCCCATCCCCCATGGAAAACCCCCTAATTTCGTGCCATCATTTATCTAACACAGCAGAGTTAACAGACAGAGAAACAGAGAGGGCAAGGTGTGGGAATGCGCATGGAGCCGGGCTGTGGGCCCAAGCAGCAAATGAGCACAGCCCCCCCTGGATTAAGAGTGAAGTAAAGGAATCACTCAGAATGCTCATTTTTATATTTAGGTCTTTAGAGCCTTTGCTGGAGAAGCCAGGCCTGGAAACCTGAACTGATCACTGCCAAGGCAGTATTACCAGCACCATGTAAGCAAAAATCAAGAGGCTGCTGAAGAAAACATGAGGGTTTTTCTTCTAAAAAATTATATTCTGGACTGTTTGTTTGTTTGTGAGCAAGCAGGCAGGATTCGCTCTGGTCACGTACTCAACCTTTTCTACTCAGCCCTGAGAGCAAGAAACTTACTTTTGTTAAAGTGAGAGCTGAGATGGTCATGTAATCACAGGATTCCAAGAGCTGTGGCATTAAGAGAAACACCAGCTAATGAAGGAGTCAGTGTGAAATTAGGAAATCTTGCGACAATCCCAATGTGACGTTTTTGTGATTTAATGTGGACAGGAAAGAGCTGCATATCTAGCTATTGCAGGTCCTTACCTAGCCCCCATCCCTGCACTGTCTGAGCAACTCACAAACTTCCATGTGCTTAAACTCACATACTGCTGTGCAGAGACACCTGTACCTGCCAGTAGTGTGGGGGCAGAGTCAGGGCAGTGCCTTCAGCTGAGGTTACTGAGCATGCTCACTACAAGCCAAGCAGCAAATCAGGGGGGAAGGCACATGGGTTCATTTGTCCCTTTCTCCTCCTCACACAATGTCTCTGCTGCTGTGCGATGTGGAAGGTTGTTACCCCCATTTAGAAGAGGGGTAAGTCAGGCCCAGACAAAATAAATGACTTACCTGACTTCACACAGAGCAAAACCTGGATCTGTGCAGGTTAACGTTGCACCTTAACTACGGGGCAAACCTTTCCCTCTGCAGCCAGAACCTGGGAGAAGAGGATGAGGAGACGGATGGACATGCCCAGACACAGAGTTTGTCTGATAATCATCTCACTGACCCTCCCCACAGGCACTAGGCCAGTCTGTGCAGAGTCAGGTGATAATGGGGAGATCACCAGTCCCTGATGTGGGCTTTCAGGGGGCTCTGCTACACCCTGATTGGCTTCCTTTGGTTGGCCCCTGGCATCTAATCAGACCTAGAAGTCAATGCCTTTGGGCTGAGTCTCTAGAGGCAGCCTGAGCCAGGGGTTTTACCCTTCTATACAGGGACGTCTGTGTTCTAGCAAAATCAAGAAAAGAAAAGGAGAAAACTCCAAAGAGGGTCCTCCTTGTGCTCACATACGTGAAAGTGAATTCTCTCTCAGTCCTCAAGGAGAGACCTCGAGAAGGAGACGTGCTGCAGCAAAGCCACAGAGATCTGCAAGGTTGCCCCTGTCCTGCACCCCTGTCCTGCCTGGTTGAGGTCAAGATCTCTCTGTGAGATCATCGCCTCCCCACCACCTTTGTCCAATAGGCTGAGGTCCTGCCAAAGGCCCTTGTGATGTCACTGCCACACCCACCCCCTCCCCTGCAGTGCTGATGTCCTGCCCCTGTCCAGCCACATTGGATGGTTGAGCTGCTTCCCCTGGCTCACCCCATTCAATGACTCTTCATTGTGGGATGACACCCACTACACAGTAGAACACGAGAGGCTCTTCCCCAGGCCACAATCAGGTTTTCATAAGTTAGTAGACTTTATGGCCAGAAGGAACCATTAGAGCATTTAATCTGATCCCCTGCATATCCTAAGGCCTCCTGTATGTCAGAAGAGTGGGGTTTTTCTTTTACTCAAACAGTTTCTAGAAAGGCATCTAGTCTTTATTAGAAGATCTCATGAGATGTGGAAGCCATCATTTCTCTTGGTAGTTTGTTCCAATGATGATCACCCTCTTACAAATCTGGGTCTTACTGTCATTATACTTTTTCTGATTTCTGCTTCCATCCACAGGGGCTTGTCATGCCTGTCTCTGCTAGATAAAAGAGCCCTTTTTATATTCAACATTTTCTCTCCATGAAGTCAAGCAACTCACCTCTCATTCTTCTTTTGTACATACTAAACAGATTGAGCTTTTTCAATGTCTCATTACAAGGCATCATCCCCATCACTCAATTATGAATCTTTTCTGTACCCTCTCCAATTTGTTTAACATAATATTCAAAATGTGGACACAAGAACTGGATTCAACATTCCAAGATCAGTCTCCCCAATGCTAGATTATTTCCCTTTTCATATTCACTACTCTATCCTTCCAAGAATGGCGTTAACCTTTTTTACCACAGTTTCATATGGACAGGTTATGTTGAGCAGCTCGTCCACTATGGCCCCAAAATCCTTTTTAGGATCACTGCTTTCCAGCGGACTGTCCCCCATTCTGTAGGGTGCCGCCTGACTCCTTTGTGACTGGAAGTATGGGTTTGCCTATGGCTTTATTAAAACCTAATTATTCAGTAAGTATTTTAGAAGAGCTAGCCCCATAGAGAGAGAATCATGAATTGCTCAAAGACAATGAATGGAGAAAAGCAGCAAGAGCAATCGAACACATGTTTGGTTATGGCTTATTTCCTTGGTCTGAAAAGCGAGTAACAAGGACCTGAGTCTCCTCCCTCACAATAGCCCCATGCTCACCCAATCAGCACTGAGACTCTGAGAATCAGAAAGCTGAGAGTTCTCACCAGATGTCCCAGGTCACCACCAGAGGGAGTCACTCTTAGAGCACTATTCCAGCCACATGTCTTTGGGAGGGCCTCCCGCAATGAGAGTTGGAGTGGAACCCCCACCACACCCCTCACTGCACATGCACAGACAGGTCCTGGTGGTGAAAGGAGAACAGGGGGAAAGGACAAAGATGCAAGAGAAGAAGAGAAAGGAGGAAGAGACAGGAAAAGGGAAACAAAAAGGAGAAACTCCAATGTCCCCAGTAATTCTAAGGGACAAAGTCCTAGGACAGAAATAAAATGTTGCCCCCACAATCTAGTGTTTTCCTTTCCTAGAATTCAGCCGGCACCTGATGGATCAGACTGAAGAAGGTTCCAAACCTCTCGGAGGCTCTTACCTTCTATACAGGGCCTCTGTTTTCTAGCAAAATAAAGAAAAGAAAAGGAGAAAACTCCAAAGAGGGTCCACCTTGCGCTCAAGTACGTGAAAGTGAATTCTCTAACAGTCCTCAAGGAGACACCTCGAGAAGGAGACATGCTGAAGCAAAACCACAGGGATCTCCAAGGTTGCCCCTGTCCTGCACCCCTGTCCTGCCTGGCTGATGTCAAGATCTCTCTGTGAGATCATCGCCTCCCCACCACCTTTGTCCAATAGGCTGAGGTCCTGCCAAAGACCCTTGTGATGTCACTGCCACACCCACCCTCCCCTGCAGTGCTGATGTCCTGCCCTGTCCAGCCAGTGGTGAGCTGGAGCCGGTTCGCACCAGTTCCCAGGAACTAGTTGTTAAATTTAGAAGCCTTTTTAGAACCGGTTGTTCCAGGACAACAAGTTCTAAAAAAGCTTTTAAATTTAACAAAAGCTCTGGCAGCTGTCCACCTCGCCCCAGCCCCAGCGCACGTCCCCCTCCTCCCCTGAATACTCCGCCCTCCTTCTCCTCCCCCTCCCCTGCTTCCCACAAATCAAATGTTCACGAGAAGCCTGAAACAAGCAGCAGGCAGGTAAGCTGGGGCGGGCGGGCGGGTGGGGGGCGTGAGGAGGGCTCCAGGGAGGCATAGCGGGGCCCAGTCCGGCTTCGGCTGAGCGGCTCCCTCTGGCCCTGGCCTGGCCCCGTCTGAGCACCCCAGCTCGGTCCCAGCCAAGCACCCCTGGCACGGGCTGGTCCCGGCCGAGCGGCTCTGACCCGGCCCAGCTCGGGCCCCACAGCACCGACCGGCTCCAGCCCAGCCCAGCCCGAGGAGTCGGGCCCCGGGGTGCTGGTCCCGGTCCCGGTCCTGGCTGAGTGGCCCCGGCCCCAGGCAGTGCGGTAAGGGGGCAGGGAGCAGGGAGGGGGTGTTGGAAGAGGGCAGGGGAGTTTGGTGGTTTGTGGGGGGGTGGATAGGGGTTGGGGCAGTCAGAGGGCAGGGAACAGGGAGATTGAAAAGGGACAAGGGTCCTGGGGGGGCAGTCAGGAAGGAGCAGAGGTTGGATGAGGCGGTGGGGGGCAGTCAGGGACAGAGAAAAGGGGTGGTTGGATGGGGCAGGGGTCCCGGGGGGCCATCAGGAATGATAGGAGGGGTTGGATGGGGTGGCAGGGGGCAGTCAGGGGACAGGGAAGGGGGGGTGGATGGGTCAGGGGTCACTGGGGGGTGTCAAGGAACATGGGGGGTTGAATGGGGCACGACTCCCCAGGGGGGTGACCCCCTCGTGGGGTGAGGAGGGAACCTGTTGTTAATATTTTGGCTGCTCATCACTGTGTCTAGCCACATTGGATGCTTGAGCTGCTTCCCCTGGATCATCCCACTCAATGACTCTTCATTGTGGGGATGATAGCAACTACACAGTAGAACACGAGACTCTCTTCCCCGTGCTACGCTCAGTTGTTCATAAATTAGCAGACTTTATGGACAGAGGAGACAATTAGAGCATGTAATCTGACACCCTGCATATCACATGCTTCTGTATAGCATAGTAGCTAGTTTTTGACTAAACATGTTACAGAAAGGTATCTAGTCTTCATTAGAAGACATCAAGAAATGGACAATTCCCACCACTTCCCTTTCTAGTTTGTTCCTTTGGTGAGTCATCCTCACTGTTAAATATTTGTGCCCTATTTCTAATAAGAATTGGTCTCTTTTGAGTTTCCAGCCACTGGGTCTTGTTATGTTTTTCTCTGCTAGATTAATGAGCCCTTTAATACCCGATATTTTCTCTCCATGAAGTCACTTCAACACTTCAGTGACATCACCTCCCGATCTTTTTGATAATCTAAACAGGCTGAGCTTGTTCAATAGCTCACTAGCAGGCATTTTTTCTCCAGCCCTCATTGCTTTTTGCTGCCCCATCTCCAATATTTCAAAATATTTTTCAAAGGTGGACGCCAAAACTAGATGCAGTATTCCAGGATCAGTCTCACTGATGGTGTGTTACCTCCCTGTGCCACTCACTGCTCTTTTCCTACATCTAATGATGGCATTAGCCCTGGTCACCGCAGCATCACACTGGGTGCTCATGTTGAATGGCTTGCCCAGCATGGCCCCTAAATCCTCTTCACAGTTAGTGCTTTCCTGGATACACTTCCCCATGCTGTAGGTGTGGCCTGCATGCTTTGCTGCTAGGTATAGGACCTTTCACTTGGTTCTTTTCTAACTTGTTTTCTTTGAATGAGTCCAGCTTATCATGGGATCCGATTGCTCTGTGTCACTGCCCTGTCCTCAGCATTAATTACCACTCTGCTCGTATTTTATCACCCACCAATGTTAGCGGCAGTGATTTTTTATTGCATTGCAGTTCATTGATATTTATTTTCAAGAATGAATCCTTGAGAGCCTCTTCATATCCCGAGTGCCCAGAACCTACTCCACAGAGCACAGCGAGAAAAGGCCGCCCAGCCCAGCTGTTCCATAGAGGCGAAGCACAGAACAAACTTAGGAGCTTGTGTTATCCATAGGTTCTGAACAACATGTGGGGGTCATCAGCTTACAAAGACACTCGAGACCGGTAGCATAGACAGGACCCAAATGTATCTAAGTTTCCTGCCTTGCAAAGTAGGAGAGAGAAAAAACATAACCTTGATTAGCTTCATGTTATAGTTGTGGAAACTGAGGCACACAGAAGCAAAGAGATTTGCTCATGGTCAAAAAGCCAGGAATAGAAAATGGCAGATCTGCTGATAGACAGTCCTGGGCCCTAGCCGTGTTTATCCTGGCCTCTCTGCTTCAGCTCCAGTAACAACCCGAGTAGAGGTTTTCTTCTTCTCCATGTTCTTTAACTTCACATCACTACAGAAGAAAGATTTTTTCTTACTGGCTGGCTGTAATGCATGGAGATGTCTTTCCAGAAGATGTGCTCTGGCTCAGTCATGTCATAGGTTTTCTGGAGGAAGCACTCGGTGACATTCTAGGGCCTGTGTTATACACACGTTCTAGAGCCGCGCCGTCCCTCCTCGCTGCTCCTTCTACCAGCTCTACAGATGCCTCTTCCTCAACCCCCGGGGCGACCCCCTCACCTGCCACTACATCATCTCCGACCACCGCCTGCGCTACCATCTATAGTGGCAGGGGCCCCTTCCCCACCTTGACCAGGGAGCACAGCGTCCGTTGCCTCCTGGTGCCCACCTCACCTGAAGTGGAGACCCACATGTGGGCGTTGGCGAGGGTAGTGGGGCCCACTGCCATCAAGGTGGCCTCCAAAATGTACAGAAAGGTAGTCTTCTTCCTAGCATCCACCACCTCCTAGCCACTGCTCAGGAGGTGGTGGAGGAGGGCCTGATGGTGGGAGTGTATTTGGCCCCCTGGAGCCGTTGGAAGACCTGGGTGTCCAGTTAGTCCTGACCCCTGTCCCTCCCTTCCTGCCCAATGCCGCCCTGCTGCCTGCCCTTTCTACCCTGGAGCGACCAATCTCTGTTATCAGCCCTCTTCCACTGAGCTGCAAAGACCCCACCCTCCGTCACGTCCTCTCGTTCTGCCAGCAGGTGCAACTTCAACTGCCGCCGGCGGCGTGTGATGGAGAGGCGCTCGAGGGGTTCTTCCTTGTCCCCTACCATGGAGCCCACTACCGGGTGCATTATTCCACAGGGGAGGCCTGGTGCTATCTCTGCTGGGAGATGGGACATGTCCGGAGGGACTGCCCCTTGGCCCAGCACGGAGGGTGTAAAGAAACCATGTTCCAGGGGAGTCAGAAGGGTCTAATGATTATGGCACTGGACTAAGAATCAGGAGACCTGGGGTCTATTTCTGCCTTGCTGGGTAAGTCAGAAATTCTTAGTGCACAGACTGTAGATTAAAATAGGGTTGACTTCTTCAGGGACAAGAAACTGTCCAGAGCTGTGGCATTTGAGGCCCTTTCAATTATCCTGTGCTGGTTCCATCAGGCAGTTTGTGTTTCCACTGCTTGGTTGAGTCTCTCTTAGATCTCCAAGGAGACCTTTGAGTGCTCTGGGTAACGTTCTCTGGTTTCATTGGAAAGACAGCAGAGAACCCAGGGAGTTACAGTAGGTTCTGGTCACCCTGCTGTCTCTGTCATATGCTTTGCAGGATTTCATACAAAATATCATGCCAGGCAAATGTCCTGCTTGGATTGGACTTAACTTTATGACTCCTGCAATGAAGTGGATCTGAGCGGATGACTCCCCTTTAAATCAAACACTTTGCATCTTTCCCCATGTTAAATATATCTGAAGTATTTGTAAACATTAGCCAAGCTAATTGTTTATCATTATCTGTATTTATTATTGCTGCACAATAAAGCCTCTAATCAGCTCTAACACAGTGCAGCAACCACTTCTATTGCCCGTTGTGCTGGCACAGTGACAGCGTATTTATGCAAGTTTTGAGTTGCGGAAATTTGGCCTGTATTTATTTATGTCTGAAAAACACCAAAAGTTAGATTCTGACTGTGTGGAGACATCAACTATTATAGAAACCACATTATCACTTTTACTTTGCTTACTATAGATGGGAATATAATAAAAATGTCATAGGAAAGGTCCAAATGATAATTCTAGCCTGTGTTCTTGCACATAGGTTGTTAAACCCTGGGAACTGCTGAGAGCAAATTTAATCGGACTATATCCAGTACCACAGAAGTGATACCAGTATGTTCTGACAGCTACAGATGATTTTTCAAAAGAGGCAGAAGAATTTCCACTTAGAACTATGACAGCACATGAGGGGGAGAAGAAGACATGTAAAATTATATATCAACATGGCCATGCAGAGCAGATACTGGCAGATCTGGGTTCTGAATTGAATAATGAGGTAACAGTTTACATTTTCACTGTATGGTCAATTACACAATCATGGCTGTGTGACAGGGGCTGTTAGCAGCTACAAACTGAGCCCTTTGGAAGCCAGCACACTGGTCACTGAGAGCACCCAAGGCACCGGGTGCAGTTAGAGGAGAAGGGACTGAGCAGTTTGGGTTTGGAAGGGCAGAGGGGATCACTTGCACCTGTAGGGAGCCTGATGAGGTCACTAGCTCAGTGCTGAGAAGAAAACAGCAGTATAAAATTCTCAATTGGAGGTGGAAGGGGCTCTTCGTAACTGCTGTTGAGTTAAAAGAGGCCCCAACAGTCTTCTGGACAAACCAAATGGGGACTCCAGATGCAGACTCTGCCCCAGTGACTGTCTGGTCTCACAGGGGAAGTGCTACTGGGATACTGATGTGGAGGCCAAGAATTAATTAATATAGGTTTGAAGGGATCTTAATGTATGTTAGAAGTTAATGTGACCCTGCATGCTATGTGGTACAGAGAGAATTGTGTGAAGAGTCATTACGACCTTGTGAATTGCAGTCTTGTTTTCTGTTCTAGTATTGCAGACAAATAAGATAGCGAATAGGCTTATGTATAAACAAATGCAAATGTTTATCTTCAACGTCTCCAAGTATGCTAATCATTGTCTGCTAGAAAGGTATAAAGATTGTTATGATTGTTTACTAATTGAGAGAGATCCGTCCAGGACAAGGGCAACCCAGTTCCTGACACTCTCTCCCTCTTGTGTTCACTAGAGTATTATAATAAAGTATTTGTTTTTGCTGCACCTAAACATAAAAGTGAGAACTGAGTTTTTCTTCGACAATTTGGGGGCTCGTCCGGGATGGCAACGCCCACGGACACACAGACGGCTGCTACGGATCGTTCCCCTTAGAACCCCATGGCGCCACAATAGAGGTAAGAGACCTTTTGAAATCTCTATTGGGGTATCGGAGGAGGACTGTCTGTGGGGGACGTCTGTTTCTGCTGGGCTCACGCCATCTGAACTTATTGACTGTGCAGCAGGATCAAATGCAGAGTGGTATTGGGGAGAGGCCCCAATAAGGTTAGTTTATAGCAGTACTGGGAACTGCTGAGTTGGCCAACAGGTACATGCATAAGGTAATGCATGAGGTAATGCATAGGTAAATGCATTAGAATGCACCGGTGCTGAGGGGTTTTGTTTTACCGCCTCAAGAGGGGTTGTCATACCGCCTCATAGTATTGGTCCGGACCAGGTAACGATGCATCTTGGTTAAAATAAATAAATAAATAAATAAATAAAAAAGATAAAAAGAACAAAATTTAAAAAGAGATAAAAAGGTTAAAAGGTTAAAAAAGAGGATAAGAGGCCTTGGTGTGTGTGTGTGTGTATACCTGTGTGAGTGTTTGTTGCTGGAAGACGCCCAGATTGCCCTGTGAAGCAATTGCTAATGATCAGGAGTAGTCTAACGCAAGCCCAGTAACTAGTGGATCTTTAGGAGATCCAACCCACGGTGGGTTGACTCAGCTTGGCATAGTCCGGCGAGGAAGCTGCCTGGGTCTAGGAGTGTGTGAACCCATCTTCCCTCCCCTTTCCCTTCTGTGTGGGCTACTGACAATCTGATCGTCTCCCTGTAAGCAATTAGAGTATGCGGCTTTATCTCCCGGAAATGGAGTCTTTAGCCGACGCTCTTTGCTGAAAGGAGATGTACGAGGGTCGTAGTCTTTCTTGTGAGTCTCTCCTGTATGTGAGTACCCTGTAGGGAGAACTCCTTAGATTCTGGTCCTTGGCGCGGACAGGGAACCCTCTGAGTTTGTGTGATTGGAACATGGGGGAGGGACAGTCTAAACTTTCCACCTTACCCCCTAAGGGTACCCCTGCATATTACATGTACGTACATTATGGTCCTCAAACCTGCAGGTATTTAAATGATTGGTATCTATACACGCGTGAAAATTCATTTAAACAATGCCCATTAGAAGGTACCTTTGAATTAGATAAACTTACATACCTCAGAGAAACCCTTAAATCACACGCCTCTGCTGCGCAGTGCGAGCAGTTTCTGTCTTGGTGGGAGGAAGCAACAAAGAGACTCCATGAGTCTCGGGTGCGGAGTCTGAAGGACTCCCAGGAGAAATTAAAAACTGAAGTACAGGATTTAAAACTTAAATGTAAGACATCCAAATGTCTTCCTGCCCCAGTGCAGTCCTCTGCTTCTCTTTATCCCCAGTTAGTTAAGCCTGACAGTGAGGAAGAGACTGCAGAAGACATAGTGGATTTTTTTTAGCAGCATTCCACAGCCACTGCCAGTTTCCCCCACGACCCCCCCTTCTCGGGCTGTGCAGGCAGTGATTGTTTCGCAGCCGCAAGTATCAACTGCACAAGTTGTTCATTCTCCTTCTTCGGAAGAATTATCTTCTTCCCTACTGACTGACACCAGTAGTCCGCTTAACCCTGCTTCTGCTGATAACAATGCCGGCTACTTTCTTAGAAGCACGAAGCAGGCACTCCAGGCTCCTTTAAGAGACTTGCCTGGAGCTGGCGCTATAGGGGGGTTGGTTAAGGTACATGCCCCTTGGACACCTGGAGATCTTAGAAACTTGGTGAAAGAATTTCCTAAAATCAGGGAGGAGCCGGTAAAGTTTAGAGAAGAGCTCCAAACAGTGATTCAGTGCTATAATCCATCTTGGGCAGATATTAATCAGCTTTTATGAGCTGTACTGCCCGCTGAAGTTCAGCAACGACTTAACAGACAGGCAGCTTGGCCTGATGCCGACCCTGGTATTGGGGATGCTTTGACAGAGGCTAGGAATCGTCTCTTGACCTCTATTTCAGAAGTTTGTCCTAAGAAAATAGATTGGACCAAGATTGCAAATTGTAAACAAAATAAGGGAGAATCCCCTGCTGATTATCTTGATAGACTAACAAAGGTCTTTGAACAGCATTCGGGTATTACTGATCCAGCTGATAATGCCAGGGAAGCGGTAGGAGCTGCTTTTGTTCAGGGACTCTTGCCAAAGGTTCAGCAACCATTGAGAACTATTTGTATTGGCTGGCAAACTAAACCCCTTTCGGAATTGGTGACAGTTGCAAATCATTGTACGGCTTGCATAGACCAGAAGAAAGAAACTAGTGAAACAAAACTTATGGCTTTACAGTTACAAACTTATCAGCTCAGGGGTCGTGGGGGAATGAGAAGAGGACGGGGACGAGCTCGTGGGCGAGGTATGGGAAGGGGTTCCTCATATCCTGCCCAGACTCCTGCCCCGACTGGGAGCACTGCGTGCCACTTTTGTGGTCAGGAGGGACACTGGAGGAATGAGTGTCCACATCAGTTAGCTCAAAATCCTACTCAGTTCCCAAATCCTGAAGCTCCTGTATTCTCCCCACAAGGAACCCCTTACTAGGACAGCCTGAGGAAACGTAACTGCATCATGAATCCTTTAATTCCTATTAATCAAGAAGGCCCATTTGTTGATTGTAATATTGCTGGTAAATCTGTTACTTGTCTTGTGGACACTGGGGCTAGTAGGTCTGCTCTGAGATCCTCAGAGTTTCCCTCTGTTCCTTTGTCCACTTTGTCTGTTAATGCTGTGGGCATTTCGAACTGTCCTGTTTCGCATCCTGTCTCAGTACCCCTCGAAATTTGTCTTGGCCCTCTAGAAGATAAGCATTCCTTTCTACTCAGTTCTACTTCTCCTGTGAATTTGCTGGGAAGAGATCTGTTGTGTAAATTAGGTTGTACCATTTACTGTACACCAGATGGCGTATTCTTACAGGTTCCTGATGAGAATACTAACCTGATGTTGGCCACACTCCATATATCCGAGCCAGCTGCGTCGAAGTCTCCACTCAGCCCTGACCTTGTGCATTTGTTGTCACAAGTGCCCCCCCTTCTCTGGTCTCGTCATGCAAATGAGGTGGGACAAATTAGAACTGCCGAACTGGTTAAGGTTCTCGTGGACCCTGCTAAGCTTTTGCCAAGGATTCCACAATACCCACTGCGTCCTGAAGCAGTGGCAGGCATAGCTCCAGTTATAGAATCTTTATTGCAACAGGGTATTATTGTTCCCACTATTAGTTCTTGTAATACTCCTATCTTTCCTGTAAAGAAGCCAGGAAGGAACACCTATCGGTTTGTTCAAGACCTTCGCGCTATTAATGCTGTGGTTTTGCCTTCTTTTCCAGTGGTTCCAAATCCAGCTACAATTCTTTCTTGTATTCCACCGTCAGCCACTTATTTTTCTGTTGTAGATTTGTGTTCAGCTTTTTTTTCGATTCCAATTCACCCAGATAGTCAGTATTTGTTTGCCTTTACTTATAAAGGATGTCAGTATACCTGGACCAGGTTGCCCCAAGGGTATACTGAATCTCCATCCCTGTTTTCTCAGATCCTGAAAAAGGATCTGGATGATGTGGTTTTCCCTGGAAAATCAGTTCTTATACAGTATGTGGATGACCTTTTACTGGCGTCTTTCTCTTTTGACTCTTCCAAAACTGATACTCTGACTCTTTTAACTGCTTTAGCTGCCTAAGAGACGACTTGGAGCCATGCGATGGTCTGGCAAAGAGGGCTTAAGCCCTAGGGATCCAGGACTTGGATGAAATGGTGATATGAAATGTGAGGAGTGGGAACTTCACCTGCAGAGAGACCTGGTCTTTCCTGGAAGGCAGAGCAGAGGAGTAGCTGGGGCTGGGGGACCTCAAAAACCTACCCTGACTACAGGAAGCCCCATTCCTGCTTGGGAACGGGGAGACAGTCACCAGGCAGCTTCAGAGCAGTTACTTGTCTGTGCATGTCCTCTCCACTTACCATGTAATGATACTGCATCCTTTAGCTATGAATACAATGCATGCAGGGAGTCAGCCACCTGCATGCCTAGGGTCGTAGCAATGGCAGTGATGGCCTCTTTGCCCAAGAACACTGTCACATATGATGACATGAAGACAGGAAATAGTGGTGTTGTTGGTGCCATTAGGAATATCCCTAGATAACTCAGGAGGGTAGAAAAAACACAGTATTAATGAAGCTTTTCTGTACCAGGCCTGAATGGACCAAAGTTATTTTATGCTTGTCCAAAGTGCTTCCATATTAAACTCTGATTGAACTCCCAGGCTAGTATTGAGAATGGAATGTGTAACAGCTTCTTATCAGTGTAAGACACCAGAAGATTTTTACTACTTGTGTTTAGTTTAGAAAGAGGGGAGGGGAGACAAGGTAATAAATTCAGAAGTAAACCAAGGTAACAGCCTTGAAAAGTTACGAGATGAATTGTCTGCTGTCAAGGATGATTTAATTGTTAACTATACACTATACACTATATGTACTATATAGGAGTGGGGAGGAGACTAGTGGGGGGTAATGAGGATGCCTTGTTGGAGTCATGTATAAGAAGAGACACACACAGTTTGTATCTGTGTGCAGGATTTGAGATTGTAATATCTCCCTGGCACCTTACTTGAGCTCAAATAAACTTTTTCTGCATTCTCCACGCTGGTGTGATAATTAGTCACGGCCTGCAGACAACGAACCACTGTTTGCTGTCTCAGGCCTTTTGGGCCGGCAACAGTGTGGAAAGGGTGATGACCCCAGGGCCAAGGAGGGATATGTTGAGAGTAGCAGAGGCATCAAAGACATGGTGGAGGGTGTAAAGAAACCATGCTCCATGGGAATTAGAATGGTCTAATTCAGGGGTCGGCAACCTTTCAGAAGTGCTGTGCCAAGTCTTCATTTATTCACTCTCATTTAAGGTTTCTCGTGCCAGTAATACATTTTAACATTTTTAGAAGGTCTCTTTCTGTAAGTCTATAATATATAACTAAACTCTTGTTGTATGTAAAGTAAATAAGGTTTTTTAAATGTTTAAGAAGCTTCATTTAAAATTAAATTAAAATGCAGATCTTATCAGTTTAGTGTGATCCTTGCCCTTGCTTTTCCTTGCTGAGTTTTCCAAGGTCTTGCACGTATTTGGATACTTTAAGCTGCACACAGGCAACAGTCTTGGCGTCCCTGGGTGGGCTCGAGGCAAAATTGTGCCTTGCCCGGACTCCTCCAATGGCCGGTGGACGACAGTCACAGCCGATGCCAGCGCTCACCGGTGCTTTTACCGGGGGCCTCGGCAGGGACGTGTCAGACCGACCTTGGAAGGTACAATGGTGCAACGCACTCAGATAGTGGAGAAGCAGCTGCGGGCGACGGTGAGGAACCGGTCCTGTGGAAAAGGTAGGAACAGTTCAGTGCTGTTAACCTTTTGTTTGCCTGTTAAGACTGGGGACGCCCAGTGTCTTCCCATAGGTATGGGGCAGGGATGGAGTACAGGCAGGGCACGGTGTATGCCCCCAGAATGCATTCTAGCAAATTGGAAAGTGTTTGGTTTGGATCCAATGATTAAGGGTAAACTAAAAAGGTTCTGTACAGTTGACTGGCCTCAATATCAACTAGAGAGCCAGGAAAGGTGGCCACCAGAAGGATCACTTAATTACAACATGATCCTTCAATTACTTTTGTTTTGTTAGCGAATGGGTAGCTTTTGAAACTGTTTGTATAAAGAGCTCTTGTAAAAATCCCCCATCATATGCCCCAGAGCTGCACTGGGAGGAGGATTGTCCGTGGGAATAATGGTCTTGGGGTGTGTGTGTGTGTATACCAGTGTGAGTGTCTGTTACTGGAAGACGCCCAGATTAACCTGTGAAGCAAATGCTAATGATCAGGAGTAGTCTAACGCAAGCCCAGTAACTAGTGGATCTTTAGGAGATCCGACCCACGGTGGGCTGACTCAGCCTGGCATCGTCCGGCGAGGAAGCTGCCTGGGTCTAGGAATGTGTGAACCTATCTTCCCCCCCCCTTCCTTTCCGTGTGGGCTACTGACAGTCTGATTATCTCACTGAATGCAATTAGAGTAAGCGGCTCCTCTCCCAGAGACTAGCCGAAGCTCTTTGCTGAATGGAGATGTAGAAGAGTCAGTCATCCTCGTTAATCTCTCCTGTGTGAGTGTCCTGTAGGGAGACATTCTTAGTTTATGAGCCGCTAGCGCGGACAGGGCCCCCCTCTCTGTGTGTGTAAGTGGAAAATGGGGGGAAGGGACAGTCTAAACATTCTACCTCACCCCCTAAGGGTACCCCAGCATAGTACATGTACGTACATTATGGTCCTGAAACCTGCAGGTATTTAGAGAATTGGAATCTTTACACGCGTGAAAATCCATCTAAACAATGTCCATTAGAAGGTATCTTCAATCTAGATAAGATCATATATCTCAGAGGAGCTTTTAATTACCAAAGGAAAAGCCTCTGACACAGTGTGAGCAATTCGTCTAGGAATGGGTTAATTTGAAACTCAGCTAAGCCCAGAGATAAAGAGAGCTGCTCTGTGTATTAGGTCAGACTATGTTAAGTACAAAGAAAAACTGCTTTTAGCCCCAGCTGGCTGTGGGAAAATATAGACAGAGGTAACTTAAAGGTAATCTAAGTTACAGAACTGAGATTGCATTTGCAAAGCTTAACTGTTCAGTGAGATTTAACAGTCTTTGCAATCCCAGAGTTGGTATGGCTTGGTGACCTGAACTGGAATCTCTGAAAGAGACACTGCAGGAGATTCCAGGGTGTAAAAAATACAGCTCTCCCAAGAGTGGAAGCATGTTGGAAATTCTGGACAAGCTGTATACAGAATAATCTCCCGTCCACCTATTCCCCTTCTTTGAATGTTATATACAGACGTGGTCAGTCTGGATATGTGTGAGTATTAAAGTGGCTTAAGGCTTGGGGAAGCTTTGGGGTTTGGTTATATGGTGTGTTTTATCCTTCCCCCAATGCCCTGCAGTAGATAAATTGGTAACAGATTTGTCACAGTTTGGTGAGTAATTGAGAATGGGGGAGCCCTATAGAATTTACACCATCTATTTGTTTTACCTTTGTTATGTTGTGTTTCTTTTGTTTGGAACTGTTGGTGTTATATGTTGAGGATTGCATGATTAAAGGTGAGCCTACTCTCAGCTGCAGTAAGTCTGAGAACTGGAAAGGGGTTCTACCCCCAGTTGCAGCAGGACTGGGCAATAGAGTAGTTGGAGAAAAAGAACAAATATGTACTTGATAACTAGAATTGAGCAATTAAGAGCATAGATCATGACCCAGACAGCAACTCAAACCTGCACCCAGGGCAAGTTGCAGGCTTTGAGACAGGATTTCCAGTTAGAAAAGGAAGCCCTGGTTAAGCAAGTACCAGTCCTTCAGGGACTTGCCAAAATTTAACTATTTGTGCTCAGCATACACCGTAATAGCAGTGTGTTTGCTACAAGGGGAAATTAAATAATTAAACACCAGTGGGCCATGTGTTTTGCCCAGGTGGCAAGCCTCACAAGGGAAGACTCGGGTAGTCTTGTGAGTTAAAATGTTTTAGGGAGAAAAAAAGACCAGAAGGGTGGGGGCTAGTTGAGAAGCCAACCCCCCCTTAGTTAAAACTGGCAGTGGAGCAAATTGGTGTCTAGGGAAAGAACGGTTCAGCTAGAAAAGAAGGATCGGGCCCAGGCAGGCAAACAACAGACGGAGAGATTGGAAAACGGGTTGGAAACTTTTGAGGGTCTAGTGGAAGAAAGGAGTACATAGGTATAAACATGGGGATTTCAAATACCCAGGAGGATACTTGGAATCGTGATTTAAGTTGAGAAAAGTGGCTGTTGGAGAAAACAAGTGAGTGATTTTAAGGCAGTGTGAAAAGTTAACTCCATAGTTGCTGGAGGGAACAGCAGTTGAACTTTGTAAAAATGCTAAAGAGAAAAATTCTTGGTGTTTTTGAAATGTTTGTAAATAAATTCAGGCAAAGAAATTATTAGATTGCAATCATTTGGTTATGACCCATTTAGTTGAATTATCTAAAAAATGTATATAGTGCTATGTAATTGAAATCTTATTAGGTTCTAAAGGCACTATAAGTGGTGATGTTTTCTTTCAGTGTTTAAAAGCAGGAATTAAAAGTACAAAGCAAGTCAGGAAGCATCTGTATTGATGCAAGTTATCTAACTGATAAAGTAGAAGTCACTGAGACCTAAGCTGCCTATGAAACATATATATGAAAATATGGGGTAATTCCCCTGTTTTGCCTGAAATCAACTAAGGTACTTGTATATTTTCAGTGATGATTGATTGCCCAGAAAGGGTAGACTTCTGTTTTTGTCTTTCAGATAATCAGAGAAAACTGATGCTAGCTGAACAGCATTCAACATACCATGCCTTTGATGGCACAGTAAAAATTATGTTTTGTGTTTTATGTTCTGTCTTGTCGTGTCTGTCTAGTGGCCAAAATTGTTTTGTTTATGGGATAGTCTGAATTGGAATACAGATACTTGTTTTGTTCAACTTGGAATACAAAGTGCTTGGATAAATTGGGAAAAATGTGATATACTAAAGTCTAATACATCTCCTTAAGTAAGAGAAAGAGAAACTTTATTGGCCAAATCTTTTAATTGAAAATTGTTAGTAAAACTTGCATACCAATAGTTTTTGGAAGCAAGGACATGGAAAGTTAACCCACTCCCCATATTGTATTTGGATCCTTCTGGCTATCTCAGATTTCTAGCCAGAGGGCTGGGGATGGTGGGAAACTATTGGACTAGAGGCTCTATGAAATAAACTCGTTAAAGTGGGTGTGCTTGTCCTAACTTGTTGTCCCAAAGCTCTGGAAAAAGTTATTTTAGTAAAAGGATAGATGTGACAAACTTTAAATAATAAGACTAATGTACTGTATAAAGGCAATGTATATGTGTTCATTGTTAGAAAAAGATGTATAAGGGAAGGCTAAGTTTCCTTTGTAGGTTAAAAGAAGCCAAACAGGACAAAGGAAGAAGAACGAGTTAACTGAGGAAAAATAGCTAACATGCTGAGTTTAAAGATAGGGCATTAGCCCCATTTCAGGACACTGCTCTCAGCTAAGACTTAGCTAACAACCAAGACAAGGGGGGCTTAAATGTGCCCACACAGCTGTAGAGTCTGCAAATCGCTGACAGGCACTAATGAAATGTGTTAGGTTTCTTTTTTTACAGGTAAAGACGCACTACACAAAGACCCTAGGAGTCCTGCCACCCTTGGAACCAGGAAACTGGATTAATGTAAAGCTCCACCAGCGAAAGACTGCTTTGGCTCTATGCTGGAAAGACCCTTATTAAGTCCTGGTGACCACCAACAGCGTTGTGCAGTGTCAGAATCCAGGATTTCCTGACCAAAAAGGACATTAAGGACTGACCCTGGTGTAGAAACCAAGAATTATATACTGGCAGGAAGAAATCTGTGGGACCCCTGTTTGAGACTGTGGTATTGATTAGATTTTGGGGTTTATTCTACAGGCTGCACCCTGTGTTTTGGATAAATCCTCCAGCATGTATTGCTCACAAGGGGCTGCCATTAGATTAGTACAACAGAGAGCCTAGATTGTTTCCTCTGCAAGAAGAGGGAATTGACCAGATCTCTGTGGACTCAGGCCAATAATATAGCAACCATTTGAAATATTTTTAAAAGCTGGGAACATGATAAGAAATTGGGCCACCTAGAAAAAGGCCACTACCCTTATTTTTAAAGCTCAGCTATCCCAAGGACAGGCTGGAGTTGGTGGGTTACATGTCATTTCCACCCTTAGTTCTATGACCCAGAAGTTGCTGACAGAGATGGTATTGAGAATCACTGAGACTGGGAAGGTATTGCAGTGGGATCTGGTATATTTAGATGGATCTTGAGCACCAGACTTGGCCCACTGCCCTTACAGACTATCAGGAACCATCTAATCTGTGGTCAGGGGGATGACATACTTGGACACTTTCTGGATGGAAGTATGGACATTCACAGTGCTCCTTCCAGGCATGTGGACCGGTTCGAGTGGGTGTGGGCTTCCACATACCGAATCCTACCGGGTCCATAGGGAGGATGAATGTGGAACTGAATACCCCAGCTCCCTAGAGTTTAATTGTTTTTTGTCTTCAAAGTATGAGAAAACTCAGCCAAATGTTTGTTGAGTATTCTCAAAGGGGGGGATTGTTGGTGCCATTAGGCATATCCCTAGATAACTCAGGAGGGTAGAAAAACCACAGTATTAATGAAGCTTTTCTGTACCAGGCCTGAATGGACCAAAGTTATTTTATGCTTGTCCAAAGTGCTTCCATATTAAACTCTGATTGAACTCCCAGGCTAGTATTGAGAATGGAATGTGTAACAGCTTCTTATCAGTGTAAGACACCAGAAGATAGGGCCCCTTTTTACTACTTGTGTTTAGTTTAGAAAGAGGGGAGGGGAGACAAGGTAATAAATTCAGAAGTAAACCAAGGTAACAGCCTTGAAAAGTTACGAGATGAATTGTCTGCTGTCAAGGATGATTTAATTGTTAACTATACACTATACACTATATGTACTATATAGGAGTGGGGAGGAGACTAGTGGGGGGTAATGAGGATGCCTTGTTGGAGTCATGTATAAGAAGAGACACACACAGTTTGTATCTGTGTGCAGGATTTGAGATTGTAATATCTCCCTGGCACCTTACTTGAGCTCAAATAAACTTTTTCTGCATTCTCCACCCTGGTGTGATAATTAGTGCGACGCACACCGGGCAACGAACCACTGTTTGCTGTCTCAGGCCTTTGGGCCGGCAACAGTGTGGAAAGGGTGATGACCCCAGGGCCAAGGAGGGATATGTTGAGAGTAGCAGAGGCATCAAAGACATGGTGGAGGGTGTAAAGAAACCATGCTCCATGGGAATTAGAATGGTCTAATTCAGGGGTCGGCAACATTTCAGAAGTGCTGTGCCGAGTCTTCATTTATTCACTCTCATTTAAGGTTTCTCGTGCCAGTAATACATTTTAACATTTTTAGAAGGGCTCTTTCTGTAAGTCTATAATATATAACTAAACTCTTGTTGTATGTAAAGTAAATAAGGTTTTTTAAATGTTTAAGAAGCTTCATTTAAAATTAAATTAAAATGCAGATCTTATCAGTTTAGTGTGATCCTTGCCCTTGCTTTTCCTTGCTGAGTTTTCCAAGGTCTTGCACGTATTTGGATACTTTAAGCTGCACACAGGCTTCTGAGTGATCAGTTGTTAACTGGCTCCAAGAGGGACAGAGGACAGATTTCATGTGTGAAAATATCTGTTCACACAGGTATGTGGATCCAAATGCTGAAAGCATTGCAAACACAGTTTTCTTCAAAGGGTTAAATTTCACTGGCAGGGACGTCCAGCAGGTCAGAATAGAGGCCCCATGATCTCTCTCAGTAGCTTCAAGTGCACTCCACAGATCTCCAAACTCTGATGCCCACAATTCTGAGCTTTTTAACTGAATGAGCCACATTTCGAAATCTTCAACACCCACCCACCGAAATACAGACAAATCTAAGTCGCTTTAGTTGAACTTTTCAGGTTTAATTAGAAAAGAAAGCATTGGGCCAGATTACTGGAAATCTTGAAATCGGTCAGAAAAGTCTGATTCCAGTTCTTGCCTGTACATTTTAATCTGAACATCCAATGCAATGGGCTGTTCCACGTGGCATGATAGTGATGTAAGCAGCAAATCAGGACTTAAAAATATCCCAGCACAGTGTTGCCGGAACAATTTTTAAGGTTAGGGTGCTGAGCTGTGTCCCCTCTTGCCCCTGTCTGCACCCCTCACTGCCCCAGGCTGGGACCAGTGGGCCACAGCTGGGGGAGGCTACAGAGTCCCGGGCCGGCGGCTGGGACCCCAGGCCGGCAGCAGAGCCCCCTGGATGGGTGGCTGGGACCTGGGGCTGGCAGCGGGCTGAGCGGGGCTGGCGGATGGAACCCCAGCTGGCAGGGGACCAGTGGCTGGTACCCCAGGCGAGCAGCAGAGCCCCCGGGACTGGGTGCTCAGGACCCGGGCAGTGTGAGTGCCACTGAAAATCAGCTCACGTGCCACATTTGGCACACGTGCCATAGGTTGCCTACCCCTGGTCTAATGGTTATGGCACTGGGCTAAGAATCAGGAGCCGTGGGTTCTCTTTCCACCCTGCAGGGTAAGTCAGCAATTCTTAGAACACAGACTGTAGATTAAAATAGGTTTGACTTCTTCAGGGACAAGAAACTGTCCAGAGCTGTGGCATTTGAGGCCCTTTCAATTATCCTGTGCTGGTTCCATCAGGCAGTTTGTGTTTCCCCTGCTTGGTTTGGGTCACTCTTAGATCTCCAAGGAGACCTTTGAGTGCTCTGGGTAACGTTCTCTGGTTTCATTGGAAAGACAGCAGAGAACCCAGGGAGTTACAGAAGGTTCTGGTCACCCTGGTGCCTCTGTCAGATGCTTTGCAGGAGTTCATACAGGATCTCATGCCAGGCAAATGTCCTGCTTGGATTGGACTTAACTTTACAACCCCTGCAATGAAGTGGACCTGAGCGGATGGCTTCCCATTAAATCAAACACTTTGCATCTTTCCTCATGTTAAATACACCTGAAGTGTTTTTAAACATTGGTGAAGCTAATTGTTTATCATGATCTGTATTTATTATTGCTGCACAGTAAAGCCTCTAATCAGCTCTAACAAGCGCCCCTGTGAGCTAATGGATGACATAGTGCAGCAACTACTTCTATTGTATTTATGCAAGTTTTCAGTTGCAGAAGTTTGGCCTGTATTTATTTATGTCTGAAAAATACCAAAATTCTAACTGTGTGGAAACATCAACTATTATAGAAACCACATTATAATATTTATTTTGCTTACTATTTATGGGATTATAATAAAAATGTCATAGGAAAGATCCAAATGAGAATTCTAGCCTGTGTTCTTGCACACAGGTTGTTAACCCTGGGGATTGCGGGGAGCAGATTTAATTGGACTCTATCCAGTACCACAGAAGCGATACCAGTTTGAACTGACAGCTACAGATGATTTTTCAAAAGAGGTAGAAGAATTTCCACTTAGAACTATGACAGTACATGAGGGGGAGAAGAAGACATATAGCATTATATACCAGCATGGCTGTGCAGAGCAGATACTGGCAGATCTAGGTTCTGAATTGAATAATGAGGTAACAGTTTACATCTGGTGTTATTTCCACTGTATGGTCAATTACATAATCATGGCTGTGTGACAGGGGCTGTTAGCAGCTACAAACTGAGCCCTTTGGAAGCCGGCACCCTGGTCACTGAGAACACCCAGGCTACCTGCAGGGCCATCCCTAGACGTTGTGGTTCCCTAAGCAGCTGCCCCCCCTGTGGGAGGGGGACCCCAGGCCTCCATGCAGGAGGTGTCCCCAGGCCTCTGTGTGTGTGGGGGGGTGCCCAACGTCTGTGGGGCAGAAGCAAGCTTGGGGGGCAGAGGGGAAACTGCCCCCCAGAATGAGCCAGCGGAGTAGAGCAGATTGTGGCTGGGTCGCTCCACTTCCCACTGCCTGGTGATTGCAGAATAGGCCCAACCCTGCACTCATGGGGTGGCAGGAAGTGGATTGACCTGGCCCCTGGCCCCTGACCCCTCCTCTCTGCTCCCCTGACTCCTAGCCTTGGGACTTGGGGGGCTGGGGAGAACCACCCCCAAGCACTCACTGGCGGTGCAGCTGGGAGCTGGCAGAGTGGAGCAGGCTGGGGCTGGATCACTCCACTTCCTGCTGCCCCATGAGTGCAGGACAGGTGTGACGTTATTGATATAATCTGGGACCATATAGAACATGGTTGCAACCAAGGTCCTGTAGTGGCACCAAATCTTATGTAAAGGGAGTCATGTAAGGTGTCTAAGACCAGGTTATGGGTTGCTGGTTATGATTATGGTGTCTATATGTATGGATCATTTTGTAGTGGAAGTTATAAGTATTAGCTCTGTACTATCTGTATTTCAAATCTGTGCTGTATTTCTGGTGGTGTTAGCTCTGCCTAGCCTGCTTAATGGCCCATTAAGGACCATCAGCTACACAATTGACCCATGGAGAGAAGGCAGATACACCTTGTAACTCAGCAAAGTATGCAGGGACTTGCCCAGGTGACTCCAGACTCCATTTTGCTGTAAAGCCTATAAAAGGCTGATGCTTCATCTCCCTCTGATCTTCAATCCTGCTTCTTACCTCTGGAGGAACTTTGCTACAAACTGAAGCTCTGCACAAAGGAGTGATCCCCCAGTGGGGGATGTTCTCCAGAGACTTGACTTGAACCTGCAGTTTACTCTGTCACTGCTACAAGCCTGAACTAAGGACTTTGCCATTACTGTGTGTAATTGATTCCATTTAACCAATTCTAGCTCTCATCTCTACGTTTTTCCCTTTATGAATAAACCTTTAGATTTTAGATTCTAAAGGATTGGCAACAACGTGATTTGTGGGTAAGATCTGATGTGTATATTGACCTGGGCCTGGGGCTTGATTCTTTGGAATCGAGAGAACCAATTTTCTTTTACCGGGGTGTTGGTTTTCATAACTATTCATCCCCATAACGCGTCGCACTGGTGGTGATACTGGGAGACTGGAATGTCTATGGAAATTGCGTGAGTGACTTGTGGTTAACCAGTGGCGTGAAACCAAAGTCCTTTTTGTCTGGCTGGTTTGGTTTGCCTTAGATGTGGAAAAACCCCAGCGTAGGGCTGAAACTGCCCTGTTTAGAGCAATTGGCCCTGAATTGGCACACTCAGTTGGGTCCCGTCAGAACTGCATTGTCACAACAGGCCTGACCGCTGCTGCAGTGCCCGGACGTAGCTCAGGGGAAGGGGTGGAGTGAAGGTGGGGCTGGGGTGGAGCAGGAATGGGACGAGGCAGGGTGGGGGCAGGGGCTTTGGGGAAGAGGCGGGGTGGGGACAGAGTGGGGGTAGGGGCAGCTTTCCTGGTTGGCTCAGCCGGTCGGGGGATCAGGCTGGCTTCCGGAGCAGCACGCAGCTGTGTAGGTGTGACAAAATGGGGGATTTTTTTATATTTTCATGGCTTTCCAATGGCTTGCATGCAGAGGGAGTGGGACTCAGTGCCCCTGGGTGTTACTGGTTTAACGAGGTGAGGGGAGAGGGAGTTTGTTGTGGCAGAGGACTGGAGAGGGAACTTGGGACCCCAGCCAATGGCCTGGAGGAGGGACACCCCAGAGATTGGTGACCTGATGACGCAGCCGGTTCTGGCCAGTGGGAGGACAATGGGCTGCGAAGAGAGGACCCCATGACCTAACCAGACGGTTCCAGCCAGAGGAGGGCGGAGAGGAGAGGAGGCCAGAGGACCCTGTTTACCTGGAAAGAAGACAATGGACAGAGGAAGGGCCTGGGGCTGGTGATATCAGATGCCCAGCTGGGAAGCAGAGGGGCTCCAGGCTGGAGAGGGGGAGCAAGCAGAGTCCACCTGGATGCAGGGGAGACTGGGATGTGCTGTGCTGTGCTGAGGGAGGCCAGGCCTGAGAGTCAGAGAGTTTCCTGTGCTGTGTTCAATGCTCAATAAACCCTGCTGTTTTATGTTGGATGAGAGTCACTCCGGTCTAGAGAACAGGGTTGCAGCATACCCTTTGAGGGGTGGAGGCCCTGGGGGGTCCAGAGCAAGTGGACTCCCCAAAGGGGCCCACAGCAGAGACAGACGTGCCAAGGCTCAGAGAGGTGCAGCTCCAGGAGGTGGAGGGGCCAACCCTGAGAGAGAGTGGACCCCCGGGAAAAGGGCTGTTTCATTGGAAGGGGCATCACCCCCCCACACACACACAGGGACCGCACAGGGCCATGAGTGGGCACGATCTGTAAGTCCGTGACAGTTGGGCACCAGGAAATTTCGGGCAATTTGGTGCCCTACGCAGCTGAATAGTTTGAATATGGGTAAGGACGGCCCTGGCCACTGGGTGCAGTTAGAGTAGAAGGGACTGAGCAGTTTCGGTTTGGAAGGGCAGAGGGGATCACTTGCACCTGTACGGAGCCTGATACGGTCACTAGCTCAGAGCTGAGAAGAAAGCAGCAGTATAAAAGGCTGAACCAGGGAGCTGGAAGGGGGCTCTTCATAACTGCTGCTATGTTGTGATGCACCATAAAAAATCATAAAGACGCTTGGTGGAGGTGCCCTGGCAGACTTGCTTAATTAATTCTATCATTTTTAACCTATTAATTTTCAAAGATGTACTGCAGGAGGTGGGTGTATGTGCTCTGCCTGCCAGGGAGAACCAGTCAAGACAATAAAGCGGGTGAGGGGGAAACAGAGAGAGCAGCTGCACATGTGTGTAGTTGTGATGTTTATAACACATGTACATTGTAACTGAACAACCCAGTCTGAGAATTTAATACTTTATTTTAAGATAAATATTTTGCATTTCTTATATTCCACAGTTGAAATACAAATGACGTTATTTAGAGAAGTTAAACTTCAATATAGATTAGAGGGAAGAATCAAAAAATAAATAATGTAAATAATTCCATTTCTAAAAATGTTTACATGCTTGTTTTTGAAGTACCGTTTAAATGTAAATTAAAATATTATTGTATTTACACCTTGTTACAATATTTTCTAAATCTTTTTTCTTTCATATTTTACATTGAGATCTCACTGTAGAAAATTCTTACAGGGGTAAATGTCTCTCATCCACCATTGTCTGCTACCCCTGGGGCAGAGGATGGGGAAGGTGAGGGCTGGGGGTTGCCAGGTGTCCAGTTTTTGACTCCAGTTGAAAGGGGAAACTGGCAGCGTCCGGTCAGCACAGAAAGTCCAGTTGCTGTAGTAACTGGCCCCCACCACGGGGGCGGGAAGAGCAGCAGGGCTGGGAGGGGCCAGTCTGTGCCATGGGGTCACTGTCAGGGACAGAGATTCCCTCTGGCCTGAGCTGGGACCGGGCAGATTATCAGGGGAGCCGCGTTTGTACCCCCAGCGCTGAGACCAGGACTGAAATAAGGGCGGAGCATCCCGGAGAAGGTGTCAGTGAAAGTGAAGAGATGGGACCTGTCAGTCACATTGTAAAACGAGACCTCGCCTGCCTCATAGTCCAGGAAAATCCCCACCCGGCTGGGCCTGACGCTCACGGGGAGGGGGATGGAGGGGGAGGTGCGGGCCTTGTATCCCCCATCCCTCAGCACCACGACCCAGTATCCATTCCTAGCTGTGGGTGTGACCTTCCCCTTCCTGCTCACAGATTCCCTACAAACCCCCAGGTCCCATCTCATCTTGTCTCCCACCTCCACCTCCCAGTAACGCCTCCTGCCCGCGAACCCCTCAGCGCCCAGGACAGAGACACAAGGATCAAATCTCTCAAGGTTGTCAGGCAGATCCTGGCGTTTGGCTCCAAGTCTCACACGTTTCCGATCCTCAGACAGGACGAGTTTGGGATGAGCCGTGTCTGGATCCAGAGTCATGTCCACTGGGGAGAGAGTCACAGAGTCAGGGCCTGGGGCAGGGGCTGGTCACTGGGATCAAAGGGAAATTAACTTGCGTCCCCGTTAATCACTGTGGGGGGAGGGGTTGTTGCCTGAGGGGAGTCAGGGCCCCTCTGCCTGTGAGGAGACAATGAGGGGGAAGGGCAGGAGGAGCGGGGGAGGGGTGGGAAGGTGTCATTGGAGGCGGGGGAGGGGAGGTGACAGACTGATGTTGGGAGAGGAAAGGGGAGGGGAGGTGACAGGAGAAGAGGGGAGGGAGGGACATAGTGGTGGGGCAGGCACAAGGGCTATTGGATGATAAGGGAAGGGAGGGGCACCAGGACGACAGGGCTGTGAAGGGCAGGTTCGAGGGGGCTGCAGGGGGTGAGGGATGGGGCAGGCACCAGGGGACAGAGGGGGTGAAGGGAATGGGGGGAGCTCCAATGGGGCAGAGGAAATCACGGGCCGGGTGAGCTGCGAGGGGGTGAGATGATGCGGAGTGGAAGTAGAACCATGGGTCGGGGGGAGCGAATGAACAGGCATTGGTGCCAAAGGGGCAGAATGGGGGTGAGGAGGAGGTGAGCAGAAGGGGCAGAGGGGTGTGGAGAAGGGCAGGCCCTAGGGGCAGAGGCATGTGCAGGGAGATGTGGGCACCAGGGGCAGAGGGAGGATGAAGGGAGGTGGGGGCCCAGAGGTTAGGAGAGGGGAGGGGAGGGTGCGGCAGTGCTGAGGTGAGGGGAAGGGCTGAGACCAGGGGTGAGGGAAGGGACTTGCACCAGGCAGGCAGAGGGGCAAAGGAAACAGCAGGCACCAGGGAGGCAGATGGGGCCAGGGCAGAGCTGGGACTTGGGGCAGAGGAGGAGCTGGCACCAGGGGGCTGGAGGGGTGGTGAGAGGTGCAGGAGTCACGGAGCCAGAGGGGGAGGGGAGGGGCAGGGGTGAGAAATAAGGAGAAGGTGGCATGGGCGATGGTGGCAGAGGGGCGAGAGGAGAGCAGGGTCAGTGGGGCTGAGGGTGGGGAGGGGATGGGCACCAGGAAGGAAGGGGCCAAGGGAGGGTCAGGTGTTGGGGGCAGGAGGAGGGAAGGGGGCAGGCAGCAGAAGGGTGCGGGGAGGGAAGGGCAGGTGCCAGGGGATTGAGGGGACTGAGCAGAAGGGCAGGCACAGGGAGGGCAGAGGAGGGAGAGACAAGCACCAGGGGGCAGAGAGGGGTGAGAGGCAGGGCAGGTGGGTCGAGGGAGGTGTTAGGAGAGGGGATTGGGGAGAGGCAGGTGCCAGGGGGTCAGAGTGGGGCTAGAGGAGGGGTGGGCACAGGGGGTGAGGGAAGGGGCGGGTGCCAGGGGTCAGAGAGGGTGGGGAGAGGGGCAGGTGTCAGGAGGGCTGAGGGGAGTAAGAAGGGCGAAAGTCAGGACAGCAGAGGAGGGTGAGGGGAGGGGTGGGAGACATGGCACAGAGGAGGGAAAGGGGAGAGGTGGATGCCAGGACATAGTGGGGGTGTGAAGTGATGGGAGGGCTCCAGGGTGCAGAGGATATTGGGGGAGGGGGCAGAGGCCAGGCTGGCTGGGGGAGAAGGGATGGGCTGTTCCAGTGGGGCAGAGATGGGTGGAGGGCAGGGGCATGTGCCCGGGAGGCAAAGTGGGAGTAGAGGGGCAGGGTCCCAGGTGAGCAGAAAGGGAGTGAGAAGAGCGGGAGGGATTTTAGTGAGGGGTCAGAATAGACGCAGGGTCCAGGGTCCCTCACAGGGGTGGGGGAAGGGTAAGGGAGGGGCAGGAGACAGAGAGAAGGGAGGGAGAGGCAGGCCCCAGGGAATCTCTGTTGCTTTGGGGCCATGTGTGGTTGGTTTCTCACTCAGAGCAGGTCGGTGCTGTCCCCACACACACTGGGGGTGCAGCCCTGCCCCAGGGGAAGCAGCTGGGACTCTCCATGCTGGCAGGTCCCACAGGCCCCACCTTCCAGCCAGGAAAACCCCACAACCAGCACCTACTCTTGCCAGGCTGAACCCCACCCCCACGGGGGCAGTTGTCTGGATTGGGCTCACTTGGGGGGCATTACAGTGGAAGATTCAGGGGGGGGGGTATAAATGCGTACTAATGGGCTGTTGCTAATGACGCCAGGGCAATGGGGAGGGGAGGGGGCATTTCCCCACTTACTGCCCCCTCCATCTGGGAGAAGCTGCACTGGGGACCAGTCCTAGTTCACACCTGCGCAGCGCGTCTGCACTAGGGGTTTGCACCGGTGCAGGTACATCAGTGCAAGGAAACCCCGGCAGACATGGCTGAGACACTGCTGTGCCAGAGCTGTAACCCCTCCCGTCACTGGGGTTATGGATCAATAATTACAGGGTCACTGGAGCAGAGGAGCTGGACTCTGGGCTCCCAGTTGGGGGCCTGACACACTGGGCTGCAGAGTCATTCTCTCTCCCACGCTCTGGCCCAGTGCCCATGGCAGTGTTCAGACACAGGGGGACGTCATCAGACACCTGGAGCCCAGCGGTTCGAGCTCTCATGGCATCACACGGGGGATTGAACCTGGGGCTCCCAGCTGAGGGCCCAGCCACTGGGCTAAAGGCTACAAGGGAAGCGGTGGCACCTTTTTCTGTTCATTGAAACTAGTCAGCAAACCCGACACGGATTCACGAATAGTTTCTGTTGACCCGAAATATAATTTTGCAGCAAATAAACTATTTGTCCAAAACATTTCACCCAGCGCCACTGCAAACCTGTCTGAGCAACTTAGGAGCCCCAATCCCAGTGACTTGCAATGAGAGACTATCAACATCCCAGAAACGCAGTTACAGGCAGGCCAGGCTCAGGACATCAGCTATGAAACACTCCAGAGCTGCTGTTTAATTTGCCCTTTGCAGACAAATGCCTCCCGGGCCCCTGATCTCACCCCCACAAATCAGGCTGAAAATGGAGACTTGGCTCCAGCCTGAACTCTCTGCCCAGAGCCATTGGTCCCATGGACGATGCTAGCAGCACAGATCCTCTGCAGCTGCACCTGGGCATCTCCCAGAGCGGATAACAGTCACAGAGACCATCTCAGAGCCGCAGGAGCTCAGGTGTCTCCATCTAACAACTGCGCCAGCCACCCCCCTCGCTCTCATTAACCAGCCCTGGGACAGACACGCTGGGAACTTTCACACTCAGACTCTGGAGACACTTTGGGTCCTTCTACACAGCCTGCAGCAGCGAGTCTTGGAACAGGGTGGACAGATTCAGACTTACGGGGCTTCCTCTTTGGAATTAAAAGTAGCCGCATAGATTTTCAGGTTCTGGTTGGAGCTCAGGCTCTGAAGCCCAGGGTGGAGCCAGATCTGCCCCTCACAGTGCAAGAGGGGACATTGACTGTGACCACATCCCCTTCACCCCCTTCCTGGGACGGGGAACAGCAGCCCCAGGGCTCTCAGGTTTCTGCCTTTGCCCCCGGTCTCTGCGCTGGGGTTGTGGGAGGGGTTTGGATGGGGGCAGCTCACGCTCAGCCATTGTGACAGGGTCACACTCTTGTGAGCGAGTCTCACTCACTGAGCAGCAAACCACTGACCCAACCTCACACTGGGCTGTGCTCAGAGCAGACGAGGGGCCCGTAGGATTCAGCTTGTTACCCAGTAACACACGGCCCAGGTCAGACCACAGCAGCCAGACCGGCCCCTCCTGCAGCTCAGAAAGCTGGGCCAGCCTTGGCTAATGGGGGCTGTGGCAGTTCTGAGAGGTGGCCACACAACACAGCCCTCACGTGTCCCAGGAAAGAGGCACAGACACGTCATCCGTTACCCGTCTGTGCAGCTCCCAGCACAATGGGCCCATTAACCCAGTAACTCAGCCATGGAGGGGTCAGGATGTCAGAGTGACGGGGCCTGGTCAGACACCTGGGCAAGTATCAGCAGGAGACTGTAAGTAGCAGGCAAACTGCCCAGCACTGAGCACATCAGCCTCCAGCTATCACAGCTCCAAGCCTGTCAGCTGGGTGCAAGCGTGTCCTGGGGTCCCAGGCTCTGTCCAGATCCCCAGGCACAATACAGCTGAATGTCCCAGTAGAATCCACTCACCTCCGAATCTCTGCAGCGCTTCCCTCATGTCAAGGGAAATTTTATACACGTTCTTCAGGTCAGTAGAAACAGCTTCTGGTTCCTGGAGTTTCACATTCTCACTCCTGTGAAGAAAACGTCCCATCATCACTCAGCTGCTCTGTACACACAGCATCCCAGAACCATCACCAAGAATATCCAAGCAATGACAATAGGAAACACACCTGCTCAATGTGCTTTTCACATCCTGAAAGGAAAAAGAGAAGCAATGCTCTGTATTAACACAATGTGAATAAAACTGTGAGAGTTTCACTCTGGGCATCAAACTTTCATCTAGAAAATAGATCAACCCTCCCAGGCTTCACTGTTTTGTGGTAAAATCTCATACACTATTTTGCATTAACTCTTGTTTCATTTATGTAGGTGAGACAGGAATTTAGCTAAAGAATTCTCCCTTCTAGGGACCCAACCCATCAGTATCTGTGTTTATCGCCTGTGTTGGGTCCAGTGTTCTGGAGTCAGAGCAGGGATGGGTTCAGCTCAGTATCATTCTTGTATCATCCATTTCATCTCCCATGGCCTCACTGGGTCTCCATGAGGAAAATTCTACTCTAACATGAACTGGGATATTTTGGAACTGATGGAGCCCTTATCCGGATGTTCTGTTTATCAGTAAACCACTGAACACATTTACTGTAATTGTTGGAATCCAGACCCAGGGATCTGAGTTCTAATTCTAGATTGTGGAGATGAATTTTGATGCCGTCTCACCTTTAGCAGCTCCACAACTGGTTGCTGACACTTCTTCTCTAGCTCTGTGATCAGCTGCTGCAGAGAGGAGCTTTGCTGGGAGAGTTTGGTTACATTTTCCTGAAGTCTCTGCAGAGTCTCCCTCTCCTCCTCCTCCAGGCTCTGCAGAAGCAGCTGCTCCTCCTCTCTCAGCAGTGTGTGCAGTTTGTTAAATTCACCTACAATCATCTCTCTCCTATTCTTCACTTTCCCCTTGAAATAGAAGAATAGGAAAGGCACAGAGAAAACATGAGCCAGATGTCGAGTTACACAGACTGGGCCTCTGTCCATGAAGCGGGGGATTAGATCAGTGTCAGGTTTGTAAGGATATTGACTTTTTTGGGAAACATACCATAAAGGGTTTGTTTTAGTTCAGAGTTAATACGGCCAGTTCTATAGTGGGGTTGTCTAGGGTGCTTTGTAAAGCCGCAGTATGTTATTGCAGGTGGCATGGGATGGACACAGTGGAGTGGGATGAAATCGAGGGTGCAGGAGAGATTTACAGGGGGCCACACAGGGTGTCCATGGGGGCATTTGGGTGCCCAGTGCTGGGCACTCAGACACGAAGGGGAGCCATCACAGCGGGATGTGGCTGATGCTCCTTGTTTGATAACCTGTTCCTAGGGCTGCAAAGTTCAGGACCTAAGGCTGGTGCTAATAGTCCTTTGGGTGCAATCCTGGAGCTCACATGGGTGTTGGGAGCCCAGGCCATTGTCAGGACTGGCTTTGGCTTCACCCAGCCTGGCCGAGTGCCCCATGCCCATGTGCCCAGTGCCCTGGGATCACAGCCTTTAGGGAGCCCTCTAGGCTCACAGAGCAGCGGGTTGGCTGATGCCAGCTCTGTCCTCACTTGCTCAATGAGCACTTTGCCGGACACATTCAAACCTGGCTGTTAATTGTTATGCACCTAAATCCCTATTGTCTGAGCAACTGAGCACCAGCTGCTTCAGTGCAGCAGTGGGAACTGCTGCGGTTCTGTCCTCTGGAAACCAGCCCACTTCCACAGGGCTCTAAATACGGCTTCAGATGCAGAACCAGAGGCACTCATCTCTGAGCACGTCAGCTCTTGTAAATGGCCATTTTTATCTGACTAGTGGGACACCTACTTCTCCTCTCATCGCTGCTGCTGGCGTCTTCCTCACACCCCCACACGCTCCCTGCAGGGATTTCACTGTAAAATGCAGGTGAACTTGAACAGACATTTTGTCCCCTGGGTTCATCACCTGGCTACAGACAAGCACAGGTAAAGTCACAGTGACAGTAGCAGGTGACTGGGATGAAGTGGCCACGTGATGGCAACAGAGGCTGTGAAGTGGCTGAGCGCTGCCTGGCTTGACACTGACCTGCCCCAGGCTCTGCTCACTCAGGGGATGTCCCCACTGCAATGAAGGTGTGACAGCACCGTGTGTAGACACACCCAGGCTAGCTTTGATCTGGCTAGCTCGGGTACTGGTAGCTATGAAGCCGCAGCAGCACGGGCTGTACACACCCACCCAGACCCCTGGGTATTACTCAGTCGCTAGCCTGCAGCTGGCTGTTGGGGCCATGTAGATGCACCCTAGGGGCAGATTTTCCACAGAGCTCCACACCCGCAACTGGGTTTGATGTTCAGAAGAGCTCAGCTCCCAGCATGGCCCCAGCCCAGCCAGCTCAGTGACTCTGAACCTCACCCATGGGGGCAAATCATCCTCCCAGCTCCAGTGTCTGGCCCAGGCACTGGGCAGATTCACTCCAGGGATGGTGGGTGCAGAGCGAGAAGGAACAAACTGTTTCCTCCAGGCTGCAGAGAAGCTGCAGAGCTTTGTCATGGAGGGCACTTTGTCATGGCTGTAGCCACCGACACACCATCCCCATCTGCAGGAGGGAAACAGGAGCCATGGAACAGTGAAAACACTGCACCCAATATTGAGAATTTGCCCCTATCAGAGATCTCAGGGGTGGGTCTGCACCACTGTACAAGGGCCAGGAACTGCCCCTCCTCCGCCTACAGGAGCTGCTGCGCTGAGATCCCCACCAGAGACACAGCCCGGTGCTGCCAGCACCCTGGATGGCAGGTACCATAGGCCAGGGGAGGCGGAGCTTCCCCAAACAGGATGCAGCCCCCCTCTCTTTGGGGGCAGGCTGCAGACCTGCCGCCTTTGGAGTGCTGCCTGCGCTCCGCCCAGAGCCCTCGCTCCCGCTCTTCCCCCGAAGCCCGCAGCATCCACTGCTTGTCGCCTGTCAGCTGTGTGTGGGCCCCGCCAATTGCTCCTCTCTGCCCCTCCCCCGTCAGTCACCCTTAAGACAGAAGGGGGAGAAAGGAGCAAGTAGCAGGCAAGGGGGCCTTTGGGGAGGGGAGGGGGTGGGGGAGAGGAGCGAGCTGCAACACTGAACGGTGAGCAGGGAGCCTCTGGGGAGGGGGCTGAGTGGGAGCCGGGCATGGGGCAGAGCAGGAGCGGAGCATGGGCGGAGCCTAGGGGAGAGGAGGACAAATGGGGGTGGAGCAATGGGTAGCATCCTGATCTGGGCACCGGGGAGATTCCTGCACTCATGCCTGACCTCCCCAAATGCTGGAGGCATGCGCTGCCCCTGGCCGGCACCAATCCTGTGCAACGGAGCAAACAACCAGAGCAGGTTCATAACCTCATCCTGGAGCTTTACGGCCCCGTCATTCCTGGGAACACTGCAAGGGGAAGGGCTCAGGGAGGAATAAACCCGGACACCCACCTGCCACACTGTGGTTTTCTTCTCCTCTTTAGACATCAGAGCCAGGGCCTCTTCCAGCTCCTTCCTCAGAGGGCCCAGGGCTCCCTGGAGTTTCTCCTGCAGAGGCATCATGTGTGATAAACAGCCATTAGTCTGCCTGTCCGATAGGTGGACAGTACTGTTCATACTGGCATTTCATACACGAGCAGTAAATACCCTGGAAGGAGGCAGCAGACTGGGCTCTGCCAGCCTCAAAGGCCTCATGGGAGCAGAGATGCCAGTCTCAGAACAGCGGCTTTGCTTCCTGCAGACACTCAGGACTTCTCAGAGCCTGTGTTTGAGCTAAAGCTTCACATCACTGAGCACAGGCCAGAGGGGAAACAGCTGGGAAGGTTCTGAACGATCCCTCCTGCCGGTGCCAGTGAAGAGGTTGGGGCAGCACCTCGCTGCACTGTACCCAGACCCAGGCCAGGAACAAGACCCCACGGTGCTCTCCTCTGTCCAGGCTCCCATGTGGCCTCCCCAGGCAGCGGCCGAGCACTTGAGCCAGCGCAGTCCCATTAACTGTGTAAGCAGAGTCAGGATGAGCCCCACCCTGACATCTGGTGGTAAATTATGGGGAGTGCGGAAAGAAGTTTTGGTTATTTGCATTGGCACTTCCACCCCACTTAGCATACCGCAAAGCAGCATGGGATGATTATTTTCACAGCTGTGGGACCCCCAATTTCATTGTTATTGGGGCAGGAGCAATGAAATGTTGTCACCCTGATTGGGTAAATGGGGAACTACAAAATTGTCTTGTGATGGGGGGTTTCATTGTCAGCAGGATAGCGCTTGCTAGACGGGGGCATGGGTTCCAAAACCCCTTGGAGAGAGAGGCTGGGGACAGGTAGCTGTATTTGGTGGTGCAGGCTCCTTGTGTAAGCCAGAAGCACCAGTTCCACCTATGCTTCTCTCCACTGTGGAATGTCAGAGTTAATTTTTTATTCCCTTAAGAATCTAAATGCAGGTTACTGAGCTGAATTCACTGGTACTGGGGCTCCCCTACTATGAGCTGAAATCACTGAAGAGCTGGACTTGTTGAGCTGAGAGCACTGTGCTAATGAGTAGGGGAGCCTGAAGCAATACTGGCAGAGTGGAGTGGAGCAGTTTGTGCAGCCACTGGGTGAGTGGAGCGGAGCTGAGCAGCTCATGAGGACGGCTGGAGCGGATCACAGGACAGCTGGTGGACCAGAGCAGCTGGCAGAGTGGAGCAGCCCACAGAGTAAGCGGAGCTGAGCTGTTTGCGGGGACGACTAGTGGAAGCAGAACCCCACGAAGAGGCAGGGCAGTTGGCCCCGAACCACGTAAGGTGCCCCTTTCTACCCAGGCTGGGGAGGGGGACCTCTGCAAAGAGACTCTTGAACTCTGGGCTGCCTGACCCGGGACAGAGACTTTTGAATTGTGGGACTTTTGGGACTGTGGGTGATTTGGGGGGTTGCTGGACTCAAGGGCCCAGAGAGAAGGACACGGCCCAAGTTGCTGGGGTGGGCATTTGCTCACGGTTTGACCTATGAACTCCAGTTGAGGTATTTTCTAAATTTCATGCTTGTTGTTGTTTATCTTATGTAATTAAACCTTTTCTGCTACACCAAGAGTCTGTGCTTGCGAGAGGGGAAGTATTGCCTCCTTGAGGCGCCCAGGGGTGTGTGTAAGATTTTCCCAGGTCACTGGGTGGGGGCTCAAGCTGGTTTGCATTACGTTGTGGGGAAGGGACCCCTAGGTATTGAACCTGGCCCTTGCTGCTATCGTTTCAGCCTGGCAGAGGGGTTACAACTGCACAGGGTGAAGCTGTGATGTGGCTGGAGGTCAGTGAGGAACAGGGAACACTCGGTCTGGGGGAATGTGCCACCCATAATTATAACTGCTCCAGAGCTGTAACAACCCAGGGCTCTCTTCCCCTTTGACAGCGTGTGATTCATTCACACAGCACAGCAACGTGCTCCTGCCCCGTCAGCCCCACTCTGTGCAACACCCCTGGCAGCCCCCCAGAGCCGCCTGCTGAGATCTCCCCGTTTCATGTTTTTTCTTTTCTCTGAGCCCTCGAGTTCTCTCCTGCCCTCTGTCCAAGGGCCCAGGCTGCTGCTGCAGCTGCTGCTGAGAGCTCCTGGGGAGCTGTTCGGTGACACCCCTGCGCTGCTGCTGCAGGGAAGCAGTGAGCGATGGAGCCAGCAGGGGCTAGTGAGAGACAGGAGGCAGAAATGCATCCTTTGCATCCAGCAAAACAGCTTCATAAATGAGCAGGGATCAGAATAGGGGAGGGGCAAAGGTGGCTGGATTCTTTGAAGCTCCACCCACAAAATAAGCTCCGCCCACATGAGTCACCAAAAGGAAACACCATGATCTGTTCACAGCAGATGGTACAACGTTCAAAACAGGATGGAGTTGCTGATTGTCTCCAAGGGGCTCCTGGGGCCGGACTCCCCCCATGGGGCTAGAATGTACCCCCGGGCTCTGCTGAGCTCTCTTGGCCTGGTCCTCCTTTACTGGGGGAAATAAGAGGTGACATCTCCTAAACATCACCCGCTGGTGGCACTGGAAGGAGGCATCACTGGCAATAAATGGTGCCGAGCTGTAATTCTCCCTCTCCGCTCTCACAGGGGGAATGAAATAATTGTGTTGATATTTAAATGATCAGTTCTCCAGTCTGAAGGTAACACACTCACCTAGACTGGCCTGCAGCTCGTGTGATTTAAACCTCACTGATTGATAACACCGACCGGGTGTAAAAAGTCCCCTTATTTCAGCAGTGTAAGCTGAGTGTGAAAAACATTCAGAAACTCAGAGAAAAGTTTCCCACATCAGGTATCTTTCAAGACTTAATATTCTGATTCTGTCACCATACTGCCAGATCATTCATTTTGTGATAGCATCTCCCGGACAATGAAGGCTTTACAGAGCTGAATGATGCATCACACCCATGATAGGCAACTTTCAGTGAAATCAGCCTGTAATTAAAATCCAAAGTTATTACCCATTAAACGTGACAGCAATTCCCTACCTTGTACTCCTGGGCAGCCTCCTTTATGGGAACCACCCTGTGATCTCTGTGAGCCCGGGACAGATGGCAAACCACACAGACGGAAGTTTGATCCTCTTCACAGAACAGTTTCAAAGTCTCCTGGTGTTCCCCACACACCCTCTCCTCTCCTGCTCCCTTTGCTGCCTGTAAACTCAGCTGCTTGGCTATTTCTACAACATTTGCCAGCTTCCTGTTCGGCCTGAGGTTTCCCTGTTGCACAGTTTCTCTGCACTGAGGGCAGGAGACGTCTGTATTTGATCCCTCCCAGCACTGGGCGATGCAGGCTCGGCAGAAATTGTGCCCACAATCTATAGTCACCGGGTCCTTAAAATACTCCAGACAGATGGGGCACATAGCTTCCTCCTGGAGACTTTCCACGGGGTTGTCTGTGGCCATGGCTCCCTCTGGACAGTGTCACAGGGTTAGTCTCACTTTTCTGAGCTCGGAAATATGCCCCGCCTGCAGCAGCAGCAATTGGGTGTTTCCCTTCCTGGAACTGACTCAGGCTGTTTGCTGAGCTGGAGCCAGATCACCTGTAACATTCCAGCCCTGGGGGCTTTGGTGAGAAATGTCCCAACAAGGCCCTGATCCTGCAATCAGCCCCCTCTGCTGGTGCGTGTCCAGGGAGTCACTGGGGCTTCACACGGACGTCAGCTTCCCCTCGTCCTGCTGAGCTGACAGAACTGTTTGTCCAAGGAGTGATATTTAGCCTTGGCAGAATTCATTTGATTTAATATGTAATTTTGACAGATAAGATTAATATTAATTTGTAAGAATGTTTATATATTTATCTATTTAAACTTTCACAGTTTCAGTTTTTATCAATATTATTGTTCACAGTTGTGGGAAATTGGGGGGGTTCAGACAATATTTTAGTCAGACAATTATTTTATGACAGGTGACACAGAGATTCAAAAAGTTAAAAAGTGTAACTGTTAAAACACAAATTGTCAACATCTCATGTCAAAACATGCAAAGTAAATCTCCTTAAATTAAACTCTAGTAAGTTCTCAAGCAGCATTTTTCATACTGTAGCTATTTGTAAATATCAGTTCTTATCAATGGAAATATTTTTTCATCGGTTTGTGTGCACAAAGTGAAATCAACATTTGCTGACATCTACCGATAAAATCTAATCCTTCTGAGTCTAGGGATATTCAATTCACAGGCCAAAAACGTGGTTAAACTGGAATCAATGTTTCAAAGGCCTGATTGTGACATACACTAAGGCAGCTCTGCCTCAGTGTAAAGGAGACACAGTGTCAAAAGTGTTGCCAACATTGATGATTTTATAATGAATCTCATGAACATAAGAATGGCCAGACTGGGTCAGACCAATGGTCCTTCAAGACCAGTATCCCGTCTTCCAACAGTGGCCAATGCCAGGTGCCCCAGGGGAAATGAACAGAACAGGTGATCATCGAGTGATCCATCCCTTGTTGCCCATTCCCAGCTTCTAGCAAACAGAACTTAGGGACACACCTAAACAAAGGAAGTTTCTAGTTTTCCTGGTTGCAGAAAAAAACTTAAAATGTGACCTGAGTCAGCCTAAAGTGTGAGAATCAGAAGGCAAATAGAAAGAACTCAACATTTATTAGTATTTTTATTTTTTAGTCTCACAAAAGGCATCACATCATTCTGGGGATCCTGACGCATGATTTTCAAAAGTTTGGGGTTGGCAATACTGTGCCACTGAGAACTAAGGCCTTAAATCCCCATCCCCCATGGAAACCCCCCTAATTTCATGCCATCATTTATCTAACACAGCAGAGTTAACAGATAGGGAAACAGAGAGGGCGAGGTGTGGGAATGCGCATGGAGCCGGGCTGTGGGCCCAAGCAGCAAATGAGCACAGCCCCCCCTGGATTAAGAGTGAAGTAAAGGAATCACTCAGGGCTTGTCTACACTACAGGACTATTTCGAATCTACTTAAGTCGAATTTGTGGATTCGACCTTAATAAGTCGAATTTGTGTATCCATACTAAATACACAAATTCGAACTTCTGATTCCACATTCACGGGGCCAGCTTCGACTTTGGAAGCGGTGCACTGTGGGAAGCTATCCCACAGTTCCCGCACTCCCCGCTGCCCATTGGAATTGTGGGATTTCCCCCCAATGCATGCTGGGGGGGAAAATGTGTCGTCATTGAACCGTCAATCCCACCCTCCCTGTCTTCCTTGAAAGCGCCGGCGGGAAATCTGTTCGCGCCCTTGTCTGGTCGGTTACAGCGCGGACGCCACAGCACTGCGAGCATGGAGCCCGCTGCGATCATCGCTGCACTTATGGCCGTTGTCAACTCCTCGCACGTTATCGTCCACCTCTTCCACAGTCAGATGCTGAGAAACCGGGCGAGGAGGCTCCGGCAGCACGGTGAGGAGAGTGGCGCAGACCTCTCACAAAGCAGGGTACGCCGGGAAGTGGAGATCATGGTGGCAATGGGTCAAGTTCATGGTGTGGAACGGCGATTCTGGGCCCGGGAAACAAGCACAGACTGGTGGGACCGCATAGTGCTGCAGGTCTGGGATGACACAGAGTGGCTGCGAAACTTCAGGATGCGTAAGGGCACTTTCCTTGAACTGTGTGACTTGCTGTCCCCTGCCCTGAAGCGCCAGGACACAAGGATGCGAGCAGCCCTGACTGTGCAGAAGCGAGTGGCCATAGCCCTCTGGAAACTTGCCACGCCAGACAGCTACCGGTCAGTAGCGAACCACTTTGGCGTGGGCAAATCTACCGTGGGGATTGCTGTCATTCAAGTAGCCCACGCAATCGTTGAGCAACTGCTCTCAAAGATAGTGACTGTCGGAAATGTCCAGGTCATCATAGATGGCTTCGCCGCGATGGGATTCCCAAACTGCGGTGGGGCTATAGATGGGACTCACATCCCTATCCTGGCACCAGCCCACCAGGCCAGCGAGTACATTAACCGAAAGGGCTACTTTTCAATGGTGCTGCAAGCTGTGGTGGACCATAGGGGACGTTTTACCAACATCAATGTCGGGTGGGCGGGCAAGGTTCATGACGCGCATGTGTTCAGGAACTCTGGTCTGTTTAGATGCCTCCAGGCAGGCACTTTCTTCCCGGACCACAAAATAACGGTTGGGGATGTGCAGATGCCTACAGTGATCCTCGGGGACCCGGCCTACCCGCTAATGCCCTGGCTCATGAAGCCCTATACAGGCGCCTTGGACAGTGAAAAGGAACTCTTCAACTACCGGCTGAGCAAGTGCAGAATGGTGGTGGAGTGTGCTTTCGGACGTCTCAAGGGGAGATGGCGGACCTTACTGACTCGCTCGGACATCGGCGAAAAGAATATCCCCGTAGTTATTGCTGCTTGCTGTGTGCTCCACAATCTCTGTGAGAGCAAGGGCGAGACCTTTTTGGCCGCTTGGGAGGTTGAGGCAAATCGCCTGGCTGCTGTTTACGATCAGCCAAACACCCGTGCTGAGAGAATATCCCAGCGGGAAGCGATATGCATCAGGGAGGCTTTGAAAGCGAGTTTCCTCGCAGAGCAGGGTAACCTGTGACTGTCCACTTGATTTTAAGAGAGCCTGATCATAAACCAAGTTTTCCCCACTTCCCAAGGACGTTTTAAAACTAAGGACATGTTTTAGTAATTAATAATAAATCTTTCGTTGACTTTGCATTTCTGTTTCTTCGTTGAAACATGGAAGCATTCTGTGCTGGTTAAGGTGTGCACTGATGGGTGGGTTTGCAGGAAGGGGCGAGGGGTGCCGTCTTTGGATAGGGGTTACCATGACGGCTGTGGGGTTTGGGCGTTGGAAGGGGTGAGGGGTGTGGGGGAAGGGTGAGTATCTGCCCCTGGATGAGGTCTCTTTTTGGGGCTCAGGGCACCGGGGAGGATCGTGAGGATCCAAGTGCATGTGAAGGGAAGCCTGCCTTTACAATCGGGGATGTCAGGCACCAGGACCCTGCACAAGCATACACATCAAGGAAAGACCCGGGGCAGCATACACCACACAGACTGTCCCTGGTGCCTAGTGACTGCAGTCTGTGTGTGCCCTGCAGTTGACCCTGCAGCCAAGTCTGTAGCATGGCACTGTGGGCTATGCACTGACATTACAATTCCCCCCCCCCACAGAACAACAGAAAGTCTTCTGACACCAGAAACGTGACGGAAACAGTCAGTAACACCAAACCGCTTTTAATAATGTAATACACAGTGGGGGGTTTGAACTTGGAGTTGGGACTGGTTGATGCTGTAAGGAAAGAGCTTGTACAAATTTACAGCGCGACAGTTGTCTCGAACATTATCGGTGTGCTGTGGTGCAGGGACAGTTCTCACGGCCCCTACCGCCCCTCCGTCTTGTCACTTTGGGTGAGGGGGGGACAGGACTTCTTGGCGTTGGAGGGCGGTTGCAGATGCACTGCAGGGGGGCTCTCTCCTCCTGACTGCGGTCTTGCAGAACATCTACAAGGCGCCGGAGTGTGTCCATTTGCTCCCTCATTAGACCAAGCAGCGTTTGAGTCGCCTGCTGGTCTTCCTGCCGCCACCTATCCTCCCGTTCCAGGTGTGTGCGATGCTGCTGACACAGGCTCTCCCTCGACTGTCTCTGCTCTGCCGCCTCCGCTCTGGAGCTGGCCATCAGTTCCTGGAACATGTCGTCCCTTGTCTTTTTCTTTCGGCGTCTAATCTGAGCCAGCCTCTGCGAGGGGGATGGCGGGGCAGTCCGGGAAGGAGCCGAAGCTGTGTGATGCGATAAAGTAGGTGATTTCCTTGAACAAATACATGTTTGCCAACAGTAAACACAGTCTAGTCATTTTCAGTTAAGAAGACCAAACAGGGAACCAAGTCTCAGGAGATCTCGGAACTAGTCCGAGATTTCGGAATACGCTCTCATTGGCGGCGCGATTGCACTGGATAGTGCACAAGCGAGGAGAGACAGCCGCATCCCTCTTGCACAAAGTCCAGGTAAGCCTTACAGTACAGAGTGCTTATCAGTTAGTGCTTAGCTGTGCTCTCCTGCTGGAGGCAATGTGCAAAGCAGAAAAGATGAGCGTTATGCGGCACCTCCCGCCAGTGAACGGGAAAGACCCCTGTATGCTTTTCCTCTGAGGCCTGCAACACGTGGCTGTTAAGCGAGGGTCATTCTTATGCAAAGTAAAACTCTGTTAAGCGAGGGTCATTCTTATGCAAAGTAAAACTCTGTTAAGCGAGGGTCATTCTTATGCAAAGTAAAAGTCTACCATGCACAATAGTAACAGTACACTAATTCCACTAATTAGATGCAGCACTTCCACAACGACATCACCCTGAGGCGTGTCAGGCGCACACAGAGAGAGCGGATGCTAACAGAAGCCCTGCACAGACCAGGACCCTACACTGCCATGCTCGTAGAGGCGATGGTCCCCCTGTACCTGAGGATGGCCTGGCGCGGAAGAGTGTGCTTCAACGGAGCACCCAACAAGGCACCTCTCCCAAGAAACCTCTTGCTGAGGCTTTTCCAGCTGCTCTCTGAGAGCTTTTTTGAACTATCCCCAGAGGACTATTGCTCCATTGCTGTATGTGTAGACCTGCTGTTTGTATAGTTTCATATTTAAAAATGTTTATATAGTATTTCTATTTTTTATATACCTGTTTCTTAAAAAATAAATGTTTCCCTGTTTGTAGCACTTACCGCCTGATCCTTCCCCTGATTCCGAGTCCGGGTTAACGGGCGGGGACGGTTGGTAGGGGATCTCTGTGAGGGTGATGAAGAGATCCTGGCTGTCAGGGAAAGCGGGAGTGGGTTCGATGTCGCCTGCGCCGTCCTCTAAAGACCCTTCCTCATCTTCCCCATCGGCGAACAGGGAGGGGGAACTGTCCCGGTACACTATTCCGTCCTCGGAGTCCACCGTCACTGGTGGGGCACTGGTGGCAGACCCACCTAGAATGGCATGCAGTGCCTCGTAGAAGCGGCGTGTCTGGGGCTGGGCTCCGGAGCGTCCATTTGCCGCTCTGACTTTTTGATACCCTTGTCTTAGGTCCTTCACTTTCACGCGGCACTGCATCGCATCCCGGCTGTATCCTTTCTCTTTCATGGCTTTAGAGACCTTCTCGAACGTCTTCGCGTTCCGCTTGTTGGAGCGCAGCTCCGAGAGAACAGACTCCTCGCCCCACACAGCGATCAGATCCTGGACTTCCCGGTCAGTCCATGCTGGGGACCTCTTTCTAGTCTGGGATTGCCCGGACTCCTCTGCTGGAGAGCTCTGCATCGTTGCAGGTGCTGCGGAGCTCGCCCCGATGTGCAACCAGAACGTCAGATTCAAACCGCCCAGACAGGAAAATGAATTCAAATTTTCGCGGGTCATTTCCTGTATGGCTGGCCAGAGAATCCAAGCTCGGACTGCTGTCCAGAGCGTCAACAGAGTGGTGCACTGTGGGATAGCTCCCGGAGCTGCTAAGTTCGATTAGCATCCACACCAAGCCTAATTCGAGCTAGCAAGTGCGAATTTAGCGTTACTCCACCTGTCGGGGTGGAGTACCAAATTCGAACTAAAGAGCCCTCTAGTTCGAATTAAATGGCTTCCTGGTGTGGACGGTTGAGCGGTTAGTTCGAATTAATGCTGATAAATTCGAATTAAAGTCCTAGTGTAGACCAGGCCTCAGAATGCTCATTTTTATATTTAGGTCTTTAGAGCCTTTGCTGGAGAAGCCAGGCCTGAAAACCTGAACTGATCACTGCCAAGGCAATATTGCCAGCACCATGTAAGCAAAAATCAAGAGGCTGCTGAAGAAAACATGAGGGTTTTTCTTCAAAAAAATTATATTCTGGACTGTTTGTTTGTGAGCAAGCAGGCAGGATTCGCTCTGGTCACGTACTCAACCTTTTCTACTCAGCCCTGAGAGCAAGAAACTTACTTTTGTTAAAGTGAGAGCTGAGATGGTCATGTAATCACAGGATTCCAAGAGCTGTGGCATTAAGAGAAACACCAGCTAGTGAAGGAGTCAGTGTGAAATTAGGAAATCTTGCGACAATCCCAATGTGACGTTTTTGTGATTTAATGTGGACAGGAAGAGTCAGGGCAGTGCCTTCAGCTGAGGTTACTGAGCATGCTCACTACAAGCCAAGCAGCAAATCAGGGGGGAAGGCACATGGGTTCATTTGTCCCCTTCTCCTCCTCACACAATGTCTCTGCTGCTGTGCAATGTGGAAGGTTGTTACCCCCATTTAGAAGAGGGGTAAGTCAGGCCCAGACAAAATAAATGACTTACCTGACTTCACACAGAGCAAAACCTGGATCTGTGCAGGTTAACGTTGCACCTTAACTACTGGGCAAACCTTTCCCTCTGCAGCCTGAACCTAGGAGAGGAGGATGAGGAGATGGATGGACATGCACAGACACAGTTTGTCTGATAATCATCTCACTGACCCTCCCCACAGGCACTAGGCCAGTCTGTGCAGAGTCAGGTGATAATGGTGAGATCACCAGTCCCTGATGTGGGCTTTCAGGGGGCTCTGCTACCCCCTGATTGGCTTCCTTTGGTTGGCCCCTGGCATCTAATCAGACCTAGAAGTCAGTGCCTTTGGGCTGAGTCTCTAGAGGCAGCCTGAGCCAGGGGTTTTACCCTTCTATACAGGGACATCTGTTTTCTAGAAAAATCAAGAAAAGAAAAGGAGAAAACTCCAAAGAGGGTCCTCCTTGTGCTCACGTACATGAAAGTGAATTCTCTCTCAGTCCTCAAGGAGAGACCTCGAGAAGGAGACGTGCTGAAGCAAAGCCACAGAGATATCCAAGGTTGCCCCTGTCCTGCACCCCTATCTTGCCTGGTTGAGGTCAAGATCTCTCTGTGAGATCATCACCTCCCCACCACCTTTGTCCAATAGGCTGAGGTCCTGCCAAAGGCCCTTGTGATGTCACTGCCACACCCACCCCCTCCCCTGCAGTGCTGATGTCCTGCCCCTGTCCAGCCACATTGGATGGTTGAGCTGCTTCCCCTGGCTCACCCCATTCAATGACTCTTCATTGTGGGATGACACCCACTACACAGTAGAACACGAGAGGCTCTTCCCCAGGCCACAATCAGGTTTTCATAAGTTAGTAGACTTTATGGCCAGAAGGAACCATTAGAGCATTTAATCTGATCCCCTGCATATCCTAAGGCCTCCTGTATGTCAGAAGAGCGGGGGTTTTCTTTTACTCAAACAGTTTCTAGAAAGGCATCTAGTCTTTATTAGAAGATCTCAAGAGATGGAGAAGCCATCATTTCTCTTGGTAGTTTGTTCCAATGATGAATCACCCTCTTACAAATCTGGGTCTTACTGTCATTATACTTTTTCTGATTTCTGCTTCCATCCACAGGGGCTTGTCATGCCTGTCTCTGTTAGATAAAAGAGCCCTTTTTATATTCAACATTTTCTCTCCATGAAGTCAAGCAACTTACCTCTCATTCTTTTTTTGTACATACTAAACAGACTGAGCTTTTTCAATGTCTTATTACAAGGCATCATCCCCATCACTCAATTATGAATCTTTTCTGTACCCTCTCCAATTTTTTTAACATAATATTCAAAATGTGGACACAAGAACTGGATTCAACATTCCAAGATCAGTCTCCCCAATGCTGGATCATTTCCCTTTCCACACTCACTACTCTATCCATTCAAGAATGGCTTTAACCTTTTTTACCACAGTTTCATATGGACAGGTTATGTTGAGCAGCTCGTCCATTATGGCCCCAAAATTCTTTTTAGGATCACTGCTTTCCAGCGGACTGTCCCCCATTCTGTAGGGTGCCACCTGACTCCTTTGTGACTGGAAGTATGGGTTTGCCTATGGCTTTATTAAAACCTAATTATTCAGTAAGTATTTTAGAAGAGCTAGCCCCTTAGAGAGAGAATCATGAATTTCTCAAAGACAATGAATGGAGAAAAGCAGCAAGAGCAATCGAACACATGTTTGGTTATGGCTTATTTCCTTGGTCTGAAAAGCGAGTAACAAGGACCTGAGTCTCCTCCCTCACAATAGCCCCATGCTCGCCCAATCAGCACTGAGACTCTGAGAATCAGAAAGCTGAGAGTTCTCACCAGATGTCCCAGGTCACCACCAGAGGGAGTCACTCTTAGAGCACTATTCCAGCCACATGTCTTTGGGAGGGCCTCCCGCAATGAGAGTTGGAGTGGAACCTCCCCCGCACTGCCCTCCACTCCACATGCACAGACAAGTCCTGGTGGTGAAAGGAGAACAGGGGGAAAGGACAAAGATGCAAGAGAAGAAGAGAAAGGAGGAAGAGACAGGAAAAGGGAAACAAAAAGGAGAAACTCCAATGTCCCCAGTAATTCTAAGGGACAAAGTCCTAGGACAGAAATAAAATGTTGCCCCCACAATCTAGTGTTTTCCTTTCCTAGAATTCAGCCGGCACCTGATGGATCAGACTGAACAGGTTCCAAACCTCTCGGAGGCTCTTACCTTCTATACAGGGACCTCTGTTTTCTAGCAAAATCAAGAAAAGAAAAGAAGAAAACTCCAAAGAGGGTCCTCCTTGTGCTCACGTACGTGAAAGTGAATTCTCTCTCAGTCTTCAAGGAGAGACCTCGAGAAAGAGACATGCTGAAGCAAAACCACAGGGATCTCCAAGGTTGCCCCTGTCCTGCACCCCTGTCCTGCCTGGCTGATGTCAAGATCTCTCTGTGAGATCATCGCCTCCCCACCACCTTTGTCCAATAGGCTGAGGTCCTGCCAAAGGCCCTTGTGGTGTCACTGCCACACCCACCCCTCCCCTGCAGTGCTGATGTCCTGCCCCTGTCCAGCCAGTGGTGAGCTGGGGATGGTTCGCACCGGTTCCCAGGAACTAGTTGTTAAATTTAGAAGCCTTTTTAGAACCGGTTGTTCCAGGACAACAAGTTCTAAAAAAGCTTTTAAATTTAACAAAAGCTCTGGCAGCTGTCCACCCGGTCCCCGGCCCCAGTTCACGTCCCTCTCCTCCCCTGAACGCTCCGCCCTCCTTCTCCTCCCCCTCCCGTGCTTCCCACAAATCGAATGTTCACGGGAAGCCTGAAACAAGCAGCAGGCAGGTAAGCTGGGGCGGGCGGGTGGGGGGCGTGAGGAGGGCTCTAGGGAGGCATAGCGGGGCCCAGTCCGGCTTCGGCTGAGCGGCTCCCTCTGGCCCTGGCCTGGCCCCGACTGAGCACCCCAGCTCGGTCCCAGCCAAGCACCCCTGGCTCGGCCTGGTCCCGGCCGAGCAGCTCTGACCCGGCCCAGCTCGGGTCCCACAGCACCAAGCGGCTCCAGCCCGGCCCAGCCCAAAGAGTCGGGCCCCGGGGTGCTGGTCCCAGTCCCAGTCCCGGTCCCGGCCAAGCGGCCCCGGCCCCGGCCCCAGGCAGTGCGGTAAGGGGGGCAGGGAGCAGGGAGGGGGTGTTGGAAGAGGGCAGGGGAGTTTGGTGGGTTGTGGGGGGGTGGATAGGGGTTGGGGCAGTCAGAGGGCAGGGAACAGGGGGATTGAATAAGGACAAGGGTCCCGGGGGGGCAGTCAGGAGGGAGCAGGGGTTGGATGAGGCGGTGGGAGGCAGTCAGGGACAGAGAAAAGGGGTGGTTGGATGGGGCGGGGGTCCCGGGGGGCCATCAGGAATGATAGGAGGGGTTGGATGGGGCGGCAGGGGGCAGTCAGGGGACAGGGAAGGGGGTGGATGGGTCAGAGGTCACTGAGGGGGTGTAAAGGAACATGGGGGGTTGAATGGGGCACGACTCCCCGGGGGGGATGACCCCCTCGTGGGGTGAGGAGGGAACCTGTTGTTAATATTTTGGCAGCTCATCACTGTGTCCAGCCACATTGGATGCTTGAGTTGCTTCCCCTGGATCATCCCACTCAATGACTCTTCATTGTGGGGATGACACCAACTACACAGTAGAACACGAGATGCTCTTCCCCAGGCTACGCTCAGTTGTTCATAAATTAGCAGACTTTATGGACAAAAGAGACAATTAGAGCATGTAATCTGACACTCTGCATATCACATGCTTTCTGTATAGCATAGTAACTAATTTTTGACTAAACATGTTCCAGAAAGGCATCTAGTCTTCATTAGAAGACATCAAGAAATGGGCAATTCCCACCACTTCCCTTTCTAGTTTGTTCCTTTGGTGAGTCATCCTCACTGTTGAATATTTGTGCCCTATTTCTAATATGAATTGGTCTCTTTTGAGTTTCCAGCCACTGGGTCTTGTTATGCTTTTCTCTGCTAGGTTAATGAGCCCTTTAATACCCAGTATTTTCTCTCCATGAAGTCACTTCAACACTTCAGTGACGTCACCTCCCGATCTTTTTGATAATCTAAACAGACTGAGCTCTTTCAATAGCTCGCTAGCAGGCATTTTACTCCAGCCCTCATTGCTTTTTGCTGCCCCATCTCCAATATTTCAAAATCTTTTTCAAAGGTGGATGCCAAAACTGGATGCAGTATTCCAGGATCAGTCTTACTGATGGTGTGTCATCTCCCTGTGCTACTCACTGCTCTTTTCACACATCTAATGATGGTGTTAGCCCTGGTCACCACAGCACCACACTGGCTGCTCATGTTGAATGGCTTGTCCAGCATGGCCCCTAAATCCTCTTCACAGTTAGTGCTTTCCTGGATACACTTCCCCATTCTTTAGGTGCAGCCTGCATGCTTTGCTGCTAGGTATTGGACCTTTCATTTGGTTCTTTTCAAACTTGTTTTCTTTGAATGGGTCCAGCTTATCAAGGGATCCTATTGCTCTGTGTCACTGCCCTGTCCTCAGCATTAATTACCACTCTGCTAATATTTTATCACCCACCAATGTTAGCGGCAGTGATTTTATATTGTGTTGCAGTTCACTGAGATTTATTTTCAAGAATTAGTCCTTGAGAACCTCTTCATATCCTGAGTGCCCAGAACCTGCTCCGCACAGCCCAGCGAGAAAAGGCCGCCCAGCCCAGCTGTTCCATAGGGGCTAAGCACAGAACAAACTTAGGAGCTTGTGTTATCCATAGGTTCTGAACAACAGGTGGGGGTCATCAGCTTACAAAGACACTCTAGACCGGTAGCGTAGACAGGCCCCAAATGTATCTAAGTTTCCCGCCTTGCAAAATAGGAGAGAGAAAAAACAGAACCTTGATTAGCTTCATGTTATAGTTGTGGAAACTGAGGCACACAGAAGCAAAGAGATTCGCTCATGGTCAAAAAGCCAGGAATAGAAAATGGCGGATCTGCTGATAGTCAGTCCTGGGCCCTAGCCATGTATGTCCTGGCCTCTCTGCTTCAGCTCCAGTAACAACCTGAGTAGAGGTTTTCTTCTTCTCCATGTTCTTTAACTTCACATCACTGCAGAAGAAAGATTTTTTCTTACCGCCTGGCTCTAATGCATGGAGATGTCTTTCCAGCAGATGTGCTCTGGCTCAGTCACGTCATAGGTTTTCTGGAGGAAGCACTCAGTGACGTTTTAGGGCCTGTGTTATACACACGTTCTAGGGCCGCGCCATCCCTCCCCGCTGCTCCTTCTACCAGCTCTACAGATGCCCCTCCCCCAATCCCCAGGGCATACGCCCAGGTGGCGGCAACCCCCCCACCTGCCACTGCATCATCTCCTCTGCCCACTGCCTCCGCTACCATCTATAGTGGCCGGGGCCCCTTCCCCACCTTGACTAGGAAGCACAGTGTCCGTTGCCTCCTGCTGCCCACCTTGCCCCACGTGGAGACCTACGTGCGGGCGTTGGTGAGGGTAGTGGGGCCCACTGCTATCGAGGCAGCCTCCAAAATGTACGGAAAGGTCGTCTTCTTCCTAGCATTGGAGGCCGCTGCTCAGGAGGTGGTGGAGAAGGGCCTGATGGTGGGGGCGTGTTCGGCCCCCTGGAGCTGTTGGAAGACCTGGGTGTCCAGTTAGTCCTGACCTCTGTCCCTCCCTTCCTGCCCAATGCCACCCTGCTGCCTGCCCTTTCTACCCTGGGGCGACCAATCTCTGTTATCAGCCCTCTTCCATTGGGCTGCAAAGACCCCACCCTCCGTCATGTCCTCTCGTTCTGCCGGCAGGTGCAACTTCAACTGCCACCAACAGCATGTGATGGAGAGGCGCTTGAGGGGTTCTGCCTCGTCCCCTACAATGGAGCCCACTACCGGATGCATTATTCCACGGGGGAGGCCTGGTGCTACCTCTGCTGGGAGATGGGACAGGTCCGGAGGGACTGTCCCTTGGCCCAGAACGGAGGGTGTAAAGAAACCATGTTCCAGGGGAGTCAGAATGGTCTCATGATTATGGCTCTGGACTAAGAATCAGGAAACCTGGGTTCTATTTCTGCCTTGCTGGGTAAGTCACAAATTCTTAGTGCACAGACTGTAGATTAAAATAGGGTTGACTTCTTCAGGGACAAGAAATCTGAGGAACTGTCACAGATTGAAGTCTCACTAGAGGAGGTTTTGGAATTAATTGATAAACTCAACATTAACAAGTCACCGGGACCAGATGGCATTCACCCAAGAGTTCTGAAAGAACTCAAATGTGAAGTTGCGGAACTATTAACTAAGGTTTGTAACCTGTCCTTTAAATCGGCTTCGGTACCCAATGACTGGAAGTTAGCTAATGTAACGCCAATATTTAAAAAGGGCTCTAGGGGTGATCCTGGCAATTACAGACCGGTAAGTCTAACGTCGGTACCGGGCAAATTAGTTGAAACAATAGTAAAGAATAAAATTGTCAGACACATAGAAAAACATAAACTCTTGAGCAATAGTCAACATGGTTTCTGTAAAGGGAAATCGTGTCTTACTAATCTATTAGAGTTCTTTGAAGGGGTCAACAAACATGTGGACAAGGGGGATCCGGTGGACATAGTGTACTTAGATTTCCAGAAAGCCTTTGACAAGGTCCCTCACCAAAGGCTCTTACGTAAATTAAGCTGTCATGGGATAAAAGGAAAGGTCCTTTCATGGATTGAGAACTGGTTAAAGGACAGGGAACAAAGGGTAGGAATTAATGGTAAATTCTCCGAATGGAGAGGGGTAACTAGTGGTGTTCCCCAAGGGTCAGTCCTAGGAACAATCCTATTCAATTTATTCATAAATGATCTGGAGAAAGGGGTAAACAGTGAGGTGGCAAAGTTTGCAGATGATACTAAACTACTCAAGATAGTTAATACCAAAGCAGATTGTGAAGAACTTCAAAAAGATCTCACAAAACTAAGTGATTGGGCAACAAAATGGCAAATGAAATTTAATGTGGATAAATGTAAAGTAATGCACATTGGAAAAAATAACCCCAACTATACATACAACATGATGGGGGCTAATTTAGCTACAACGAGTCAGGAAAAAGATCTCGGAGTTATCGTGGATAGTTCTCTGAAGATGTCCACGCAGTGTGCAGAGGCGGTCAAAAAGCAAACAGGATGTTAGGAATCATTAAAAAGGGATAGAGAATAAGACTGAGAATATATTATTGCCCTTATATAAATCCATGGTACGCCCACATCTCGAATACTGTGTACAGATGTGGTCTCCTCACCTCAAAAAAGATATTCTAGCACTAGAAAAGGTTCAGAAAAGAGCAACTAAAATGATTAGGGGTTTAGAGAGGGGCCCATATGAGGAAAGATTAAAGAGGCTAGGACTCTTCAGTTTGGAAAAGAGAAGACTAAGGGGGGACATGATAGAGGTATATAAAATCATGAGTGATGTTGAGAAAGTGGATAAGGAAAAGTTATTTACTTATTCCCATAATACAAGAACTAGGGGTCACCAAATGAAATTAATAGGCAGCAGGTTTAAAACAAATAAAAGGAAGTTCTTCTTCACACAGCGCACAGTCAACTTGTGGAACTCCTTACCTGAGGAGGTTGTGAAGGCTAGGACTATAACAATGTTTAAAAGGGGACTGGATAAATTCATGGTGGCTAAGTCCATAAATGGCTATTAGCCAGGATGGGTAAGAATGGTGTCCCTAGCCTCTGTTCGTCAGAGGATGGAGATGGATGGCAGGAGAGAGATCACTTGATCATTGCCTGTTAGGTTCACTCCCTCAGGGGCACCTGGCATTGGCCACTGTCGGTAGACAGATACTGGGCTAGATGGACCTTTGGTCTGACCCGGTACGGCCTTTCTTATGTTCTTATGTTCTTATGTCCAGAGCTGTGGCATTTGAGGCCCTTTCAATTATCCTGTGCTGGTTCCATCAGGCAGTTTGTGTTTCCACTGCTTGGTTTGAGTCTCTCTTAGATCTCCAAGGAGACCGTTGAGTGCTCTGGGTAACGTTCTCTGGTTTCATTGGAAAGACAGCAGAGAACCCAGGGAGTTACAGCAGGTTCTGGTCACCCTGCTGTCTCTGTCATATGCTTTGCAGGAGTTCATACAGGATCTCATGCCAAGCAAATATCCTGCTTGGATTGGACTTAACTTTACAACCCCTGCTATGAAGTGGACCTGAGCTGATGGCTCCAGGTTAAATCAAACACTTGCCCATGTTAAATACATCTGAAGTGTTTTTAAACATTGGCCAAGCTGATTGTTTATCATGATCTGTATTTATTATTGCTGCACAACAAAGCCTCTAATCAGCTCTAACAAGTGCCCCTGTGAACTAATGGATGACATAGTGCAGCAACTACTTCTATTGTATTTATGCAAGTTTTCAGTTGCAGAAGTTTGGCCTGTATTTATTTATGTCTGGAAAATACCAAAAGTTAGATTCTGACTGTGTGGAAACATCAACTATTATAGAAACCACATTATAACATTTACTTTGCTTACTATGTATGGGATTATAATTAAAATGTCATAGGAAAAATCCAAATGAGAACTCTAGCCTGTGTTCTTGCACACAGGTTGTTAACCCTGGGGATTGCGGGGAGCAGATTTAATTGGACTCTATCCAATACCACAGAAGCGATACCAGTTTGTACTGACAGCTACAGATGATTTTTCAAAAGAAGTAGAATTTTCACTTAGAACTATGACAGCACATGACGGGGAGAAGAAGACATGTAACATTATATACCAACATGGCTGTGCAGAGCAGATACTGGCAGATCTAGGTTCTGAATTGAATAATGAAGTAACAATTTACATCTGGTGTTATTTCCGCTCTATGGTCAATTACACACTCATGGCCATGTGACAGGGGCTGTTAGCAGCTACAAACTGAGCCCTTTGAAAGCCGGCACCCTGGTCACTGAGAGCACCCAGGCTACCTGCAGGGCCGTCCCTAGACATTGTGGTGCCCTAAGCAGCTGCCCCCCCCATTGGAGGGGGACCCCAGTCCCCAGGCCTCTGCAGGGGAGGGAGGGGTGCCCAATGTCTGTGGGGCAGAAGCAAGCTTGGGGGGGCAGAGGGGAAACCGCCCCCCCGGCATGAGCCAGTGGAGTGGAGCAGATTCCCACTGCTGCTCCACTTCCCACTGCCTGGTGATTGCAGGACAGGCCCAACCCTGCACTCATGGGGTGGCAGGAAGTGGATTGACCTAGCCCCCGACCCCTCCTCTCTGCTCCCCTGACTCCCAGCCTTGGGACTAGGGGCCTGGGGGGAACCACCCCCAAGCACTCACTGGCGGTGCAGTTGGGAGCTGGCGGAGCGGAGCAACCTGAGGCTGGGTCACTCCACTTCCTGCCGCCTGCTGAGTGCAGGACAGGTGTGATGTTATTGATTTAATCTGGGACCATATAGAACATGGTTGCAACCAAGGTCCTGTAGTGGCACCAAATCTTATGTAAAGGGGGTCATGTAAGGTGTCTGAGACCAGGTTATGGGTTGCTGGTTATGATTATGGTGTCTATATGTATGTATCATTTTGTAGTTGAAGTTATAAGTATTAGCTCTGTACTATCTGTATTTCAAATTTGTGCTGTGTTTCTGGTGGTAGTAGCTCTGCCTGGCCTGCTTAATAGCCCATTAAGGACCATCAGCTACACAATTGATCCATGGAGAGAAGGCAGATACACCTTGTAACTTAGCAAAGTGTGCAGGAACTTGCCCAGGTGACTCCAGACTCCATTTTGCTGTAAAGCCTATAAAAGGCTGATGCCTCATCTTTATCTGGTCTTCAATCCTGCTTCTTATCTCTGGAGGAACTTTGCTACAAACTGAAGCTCTGCACAAAGGACTGATCCCCCAGTGGGGGATGTTCTCCAGAGACTTGATTTAAACCTGCAGTTTACTCCATCACTGCTACAAGCCTGAACTAAGAACTTTGCCATTACTGTATGTAATTGATTCCATTTAATCAGTTCTAGCTCTCATCTCTACCTTTTTCCCTTTATGAATAAACCTTTAGATTTTAGATTCTAAAGGATTGGCAACAGCGTGATTTGTGGGTAAGATCTGATGTGCATATTGACCTGGGCCTGGGGCTGGATTCTTTGAAATCGAGAGAACCTTTTTCTTTTACTGGGGTGTTGGTTTTCATAACCATTCATCCCCATAACGCGTTGCACTGGTGGTGATACTGGGAGACTGGAGTGTCTAAGGAAATTGCTTGTGTGACTTGTGGTTAGCCAGTGGGGTGAAACCGAAGTCCTTTTTGTCTGGCTGGTTTGATTTCCCTTAGAGGTGGAAAAACCCCAGCCTAGGGCTGTAACTGCCCTATTTAAGCAATTGGTCGTGAATTGGCACACTCAGTTGGGTCCCGCCAGAACCGCATTGTCACAACAGGCCTGACCGCTGCTGCAGTGCCCCAGATGTAGCTCGGGGGATGGGGTGGAGTGAAGGCGGGGCTGGGGTGGAGCAGGGGTGGGACGAGGCAGGGTGGGGGCAGGGGCTTTGGGGAAGAGGTGGGGTGGGGACAGAGTGGGGGTAGGGGGCAGCTTTCCTGGTTGGCTCAGCCGGCCAGGGGATCAGGCTGGCTTCTGGAGCAGCACGCAGCTGCGTAGGTGTGACAAAATGGGGGATTTTCTTATATTTTCATGGTTTTCCAATGGTTTGCATGCAGAGGGAGTGGGACTCAGTGCCACTGGGTGTTACTGGTTTAACGAGGTGAGGGGAGAGGGAGTTTGTCGTTGCAGAGGACCAGAAAGGGAACTTGGGAACCCAGCCAATGGCCTGGAGGAGGGACACCCCAGAGATTGGTGACCTGATGACGCAGCCGATACTGGCCAGTGGGAGGACAATGGGCTGTGAAGAGAGGACTCCATGACCTAACCAGCCGGTTCCAGCCAGAGGAGGGTGGAGAGGAGAGGAGGCCAGACGACCCTGTTTACCTGGAAAGGAGACAATGGACAGAGGCAGGGCCTGGGGCTGGTGATATCAGATGCCCAGCTGGGAAGCAGAGGGGCTTGGGGCTGGAGAGGGGGAGCAGGCAGAGTCCACCTGGATGCAGGGGAGACTGGGATGTGCTGTGCTGAGGGAGGCCAGGCCTGAGGGTCAGAGAGTTCCCTGTGCTGTGTTCAATGCTCAATAAACCCTGCTGTTTTATGTTGGCTGAGAGTCGCTCTGGTCTAGAGAACAGGGTTGCAGCATACCCTTTGAGGGGTGGAGGCCCTGGGGCATCCAGAGCAAGTGGACTCCCCAAGGGGGCCCACAGCAGAGACAGACGTGCTAAGGCTCAGAGAGGTGCAGCTCCAGGAGATGGAGGGGCCAACCCTGAGAGAGAGTGGACCCCCGGGAAAAGGGCTGTCTCATTGGAAGGGGCACCCCCTATACACACAGACCGCACAGGGCCATGAGTGGGCACGATCTGTAAGTCCGTGACAGTTGGGCACCAGGAAATTTGGAGCAATTTGGTACCCTACGTAGCTGAATAGTTTGCATATGGGTAAGGACGGCCCTGGCCACTGGGTGCAGTTAGAGTAGAAGGGACTGAGTAGTTTGGGTTTGGAAGGGCAGAGGGGATCACTTGCACCTGTACGGAGTCTGATGCGGTCACTAGCTCAGCGCTGAGCAGAAAGCAGCAGTATAAAAGGCTGAACCAGGGAGCAGGAAGGGGGCTCCTTGTAACTGCTGCTATGTTGTGATGCACCATAAAAAATCATAAAGATGCTTGGTGGAGGTGCCCTGGCAGACTGCCTGCTGCTTAATTCACACAGAGGTCTGCCAGCCAGGGGTTGCAGGAACTGATGGGGGATTGTAGAAGAGATTTCTATCTATAGGAAGAGAGCATTTGTGTTTTCTTAATTGATGTGAGAAAAAGAAAGGAAGGGTCACATCTTGATTAACAATTATATGTAGCTAGAAAGTTAAGTCCCATGAATTAATGCTGACAGAAGTTCAAAGACTATTATATAATCATGTGTGAGTTAAGTTAAATGTATTGCTTAATTAATTATATCATTTTTAAACTATTAATTTTCAAAGATGTACTGCAGGAGGTGGGTGTATGTGCCCTGCCTGCCAGGGAGAACCAGTAGAGACAATAAAGGGGGTGAGAGGGAAACAGAGAGAGCAGCTGCACATGTGTGTAGTTGTTATGTTTATAACACATGTACATTGTAACTGAACAACCCAGTCTGAGAATTTAATACTTTAAGATAAATATTTTGCATTTCTTGTATTCCACAGTTGAAATACAAATGACATTATTTAGAGAAGTTAAACTTCAATATAGATTAGATGGAAGAATCAAAAAATAAATAATGTAAATAATTCCATTTCTAAAAATGTTTACATGCTTGTTTTTGAAGTACTGTTTAAATGTAAATTAAAATATTATTGTATTTACACCTTGTTACAATATTTTCTAAATCTTTTTTCTTTCATATTTTACATTGAGATCTCACTGTAGAAAATTCTGACAGGGGTAAATGTCTCTCATCCACAACTATCTACTACCCCTGGGGCAGGGGATGGGGAAGGTGAGGGCTGGGGGTTCCCAGGTGTCCAGTTTTTGACTCCAGTTGAAAAGGGAAACTGCCAGTGTCCGGTCAGCACAGAAAGTCCAGTTGCTGCAGTAATTGGCCCCCACCACTGGGGGCGGGAAGAGCAGCAGGGCTGGGAGGGGCCAGTCTGTGCCGCGGGGTCACTGTCAGGGACCGAGATTCCCTCCGGCCTGAGCTGGGACCGGGCAGATTATCAGGGGAGCCGCGTTTGTACCACCAGCGTTGAGACCAGGACTGAAATAAGGGTGGAGCTTCCCGGAGAAGGTGCCAGTGAAAGTGAAGAGATGGGACCTGTCAGTCCCATTGTAAAATGAGACCTCGCCCGCCTCATAGTCCAGGAAAATCCCCACCCGGCTGGGCCTGACGTTCACGGGGAGGGGGGTCGCGGGGGAGGTGAGGGCCTTGTATCGCCCACCCCTCAGCCACACGACCCAGTATCCATTCCCAGGTGTGAGTGTGAACTCCCCCTTCCTCCTCACAGATTCCCTACAAACCCCCAGAGTCCATCTCGTCTTGTCTCCCACCTCCACCTCCCAATAATGCCTCCCGCTCACGAACCCCTCAGCGCTCAGGACAATGGGATATGTATCAAATCTCTGAGGGCTGCTGGGCAGATCCTGGCGAGTGTCTCCGTGTCTCACACGTTTCCGATCCTCAGACAGGAGTAGCCAGGAATTTGCCGTGTCTGGAGCCAGAGTCACGTCCACTGGGGAGAGAGTCACAGAGTCAGGGCCGGGGGCAAGAGCTGGTCACTGGGATCAAAGGGAAACCAACCTGCGTCCTGTTAATCACTGGGGCTGTGGCCTGAGGGGAGTCAGGGCCCCTCTGCCTGGAGGACACAATGAGGGGGAAGGGCAGGAGGAGCGGGGCTCAGAAGGTGTCAGGGGAGGCGGGGGAGGGGAGGTGACAGACTGATGCTGGGAGAGGAAAGGGGAGGGGGAGGCGACAGGAGCAGAGAGGGGGAGGGAGGGACATGGGGTGGGGCAGGCACAAGGGCTATGGGGTGATAAGGGAAGGGAGGGGCACCAGGAGGACAGGGGTGTGAAGGGAAGGGCAGGTTCCAGGGGGTTGCAGGGGGTGGGGGTGGGGTGGGCACCAGGGAGAAGAAGGGGATGGACCCCAGGGGGCACAGGGAAGCAAGGGAAGGGGCAGGCACCAGTGGGCAGAGGGGGGTGAGGGAATGAGAAAGCTCAAATGGGCCAGAGGAAATCAAGGGCAGGGTGAGCTGCCAGGGGGTGAGATGAGGAGTGGGGAGGTGGAACCATGGGGGAGCGAATGAACAGGCATTGGTGCCAAAGGAGCAGAATGGGGGGTGAGGGAGCAGGTGAGCAGAAGGGGGGCAGAGAGAGGGGTGTGAAGAAGGGCAGGCCCTACGGGGGCAGAGGCGTGTGCAGGGAGATGTGGGCACCAGGGGGGCAGAGGGAGGATGAAGGGATGGTGGGGCCCAGAGGTTAGGAGAGGGGGACGGGAGAGGTGCGGCAGTGCTGAGGTGAGGGGAAGGGCTGAGACCAGGGGCGAGGGAAGGGACTTGCACCAGGCAGGCAGAGGGGGCCAGGGTAGAGCTGGGACTTGGGGCAGAGGAGGAGCTGGCACCAGGGGACTGGAGGGGTGGTGAGGGGTGCAGGTGTCCTGGAGCCAGCGGGGGCGGGGAGGGGCAGGGTGAGAAATAAGGAGAAGGTGGCATGGGTGATGGTGGCAGAGGGGCGAGAGGAGAGCAGGGTCAGTGGGGCAGAGGGTGGTGAGGGGATGGGCACCAGGAAGGAAGGGGCCAAGGGGAGGGTCAGGTGTTGGGGGGCAGGAGGAGGGAAGGGGGAGGCAGCAGAAGGGGGCGGGGGAAGGGAAGGGCAGGTGCCAGGGGATTGAGGGGGTTGAGCAGAAGGGCAGGCACAGGGAGGGCAGAGGAGGGGAGGGAGAAGCATCAGGGGGCAGAGAGGGGTGAGAGGCAGGGCTGGTGGGTAGAGGGAGGTGCTAGGGGAGGGGATTGGGGAGAGGCAGGTGCCAGGGGGTCAGAGTGGGGCTAGAGGAGGGGTGGGCACAGGGGTGAGGGAAGGGGCGGTGCCAGGGGTCAGAGAGGGTGGGGAGAGGGGCAGGTGTCTGGAGGGCTGAGGGGAGTAAGAAGGGTGAAAGTCAGGACAGCAGAGGAGGGTGAGGGGAGGGTTGGGAGACATGGCACAGAGGAGGGAAAGGGGAGAGGTGGATGCCAGGACATAGCGGGGGTGTGAAGTGATGGGAGGGCTCCAGGGTGCAGAGGATGTTTGGGGGAGAGGGGCAGATGCCAGGAGGGCAGGGGGAGAAGGGATGGGCTGTTCCAGTGGGGCAGAGATGGGTGGAGGGCAGGGGCACGTGTCAGGGAGGCAAAATGGGAGTAGAGGGGCAGGGGCTCGGGGGAGCAGAAAGGGAGTGAGAAGAGAGGGAGGGATGTTGGTGAGGGGTCAGAATAGACGCAGGGTCCAGGGTCCCTCACAGGGGTGGGGGAAGGGCAAGGGAGGGGCAGGAGCCAGAGAGGTGGGAGGGAGAGGCAGGCGCCAGGGAATCTCTGTTGCTTTAGGGCCATGTTTCTCGCTCAGAGCAGGTTGGTGCTGTCCCCACACACACTGGGGGTGCAGCCCTGCCCCAGGGGGAGCAGCTGGGACTCTCTATGCTGGCAGGCCCCACGGGCCCCACCTTCCAGCCAGGAAAACCCCACAGCCAGCCCCTCCCCTCGCCCGGCCCAGCCCCACCCCCACGGGGCCAGTTGTCTGGATTGGGCTCACTTGGGGGGCAATACAGTGGAAGATTCGGGGGGGGGGGTATAAATGCGCACTAATAGGCTGTTGCTAATGAGGTCAGGGCAGTGGGGAGCGGAGGGGGCATTTCCCCACTTACTGCCCCCTCCATCTGGGAGAAGCTGCACCAGGGACCAGTCCCAGTTCACACCTGCACAGCGCATCTGCACTAGGGGTTTGCACCGGTGCAGCTACATCAGTGCAAGGAAACCCCGGCAGACATGGCTGAGACACTGCTGTGCCAGGGGCCGTAACCCCTCCCCTCACTGGGGTTATGGATCAATAATTACAGGGACTCTGGGCTTCCAGGTTGGGGCCCGACCCACTGGGCTGCAGAGTCATTCTCACTCCCACGCTCTGCCCCAGGGCCCATGGCAGTGTTGAGACACAGGGGGCGTCATCAGACACCTGGAGCCCAGCGGTTCGAGCTCTCATGGCATCACACGGGGGGATTGAACCTGGGGCTCCCAGCTGAGGGCCCAGCCACTGGGCTAAAGGCTACAAGGGAAGCGGCGGCACCTTTTTCTGTTCATTGAAACTAGTCAGCAAACCCGACATGGATTCACGAATAGTTTCTGTTGACCCAAAATATAATTTTGCAGCAAATAAACTATTTGTCCAAAACATTTCACCCAGCTCCACTGCAAACCTGTCTGAGCAACTTAGGAGCCCCAATCCCAGTGACTTGCAAGGAGAGACTGTCAACATCCCCAGAAACGCAGGTACAGGCAGGCCAGGCTCAGGACATCAGCTATGAAACACTCCAGAGCTGCTGGTTAATTTGCCCTTTGCAGACAAATGCCTCCTGGGCCCCTGATCTCACCCCCACAAATCAGGCTGAAAATGGAGACTTGGCTCCAGCCTGAACTCTCTGCCCAGAGCCATTTGTCCCATGGACGCTGCTAGCGGCACAGACCCTCTGCAGCTGCACCTGGGCATCTCCCAGGGCGGATAACAGTCACAGAGACCATCTCAGAGCCGCAGGAGCTCAGGTGTCTCCATCCAACGACTGTGCCAGCCACCCCCCTCGCTCCCATTAACCAGCCCTGGGACAGACACGCTGGGAACTTTCACACACAGACTCTGGAGACACTTTGGGTCCTTCTACACAGCCTGCAGCAGCGAGTCTTGGAACAGGGTGGACAGATTCAGGCTTGTGGGGCTCCCTCTTTGGAATTAAAAATAGCTGCAAAGATTTTCAGGTTCTGGCTGGAGCCCAGGCTCTGAAGCCCAGGGTGGAGCCAGGTCTGCCCCTCACAGTGCAAGAGGGGACATTGTCTGTGTCCACATCCCCTTCACCCCCTTCCGTGGATGGGGAACAGCAGCCCCAGGGCTCCTCCCTTCACCCCCAGGGCAGGGGAGTGAGAGCCCTCAGCCTTCTGGGCAGTGGGGCCTCCCAGCACAGGTTCCTGGGTGAGTGTGAAACTGTCTCCACACAGAGAGCTCTGTGCACCTGGCAAATACACAGATGTGCCCATGGATCAGGATCCGGGATGGTGCTCTCCCCAGGAGTGATGGAAGCTCCCTCAAAGTAGAGGGGTCACCCACTCGTGACAGCCCTTCTCCCTGAGCTCCTGTCCCCTGCACCCCTGAACCCTCATTCTCACACTGCCCCTCCTTCCTGAGCCCCTGCCTTCACACCACCTCTTCCCCAACACCCTGACCCCCTGGTTGCTCCTCTCGGCCCCCTCAGCCCCCTCCTGCCCCCGTCGCTCACCCTTACAGCTGATAAAATTGGGAGGGAACAGCCCTCCCATTGGTAAAAGTGATTGGCTATGGCCCCTGGCCCCCCTCTTCTAGTGCCCCTTACTCACCCACTTCCACCCCAGGAGGAGAGGGGGCTTGGGCCAGTGTCAGTGAGTTCAGTGCTGGGGGTACGAGTGGGGTTTACATCCCGACTGCTGGAGCTCTGTGTATCGAGGGTACTAGGACATCACAGCAGCTGTGTCAGCCCCCCACTGTCCTGCCAACATGGCTCAGCTCTGACACCTGCTGGAGCCTCTCCCTGGGGAGGAACTGTCCATGGGGCCTGTTCAGGCAGTGGCAGTAGAGCAAGAACGGACAGGAATTTCAATGCATGACAATCTCTGTTAGCAAGAGCCAGGTTAGCTGTAACCCTAATAACGCGAGATTTGTAGAAGTGAGGATTGAATGAGGCGAGTGGGAAAGAACTGTGGGAGAAGTCGTTGCGACCCTGTGTCAATAATGAGGAATGTAGGCTGGTGTCTAAATAGAAGTGAGAAAAATAAGATACCAAGATGGCCTATGTATAAACATAATGCAGCTGTTGCCTATTATTGTCTGTAACAAAAGGTATAAATGCTGCTGTAATTGTTTACCTGGAGAGGCCTGCCTAGGAGGGGGAAACCCTGTGTCCTAGGGCTCTCCCTCCCTCTTTGCAATTACTTGAGAATAAATAAAGTATTTGATTTTGCTGCACCCAACCAAAAAGTGAGAACTTAGTTTTTCTCCGACAAGGCCTTGTCCTCCCTGCGGAGATGGCCGGTGAGGCTGCTGTTAAGGTGAGTTACGATGTGAGCTCCTGTCCGCTGGGAACTGGACTCTGAGTCTGGGCTGGGATCGGTGACTGGGGAGTGAAAAGCCCCAGCTGCCCTCACTGCCCCCCTGAGCCAGCTGGTTCCCATTTCCCCCCACAGTGCGACACCAGCGATGCTCAGGCTTGGTGACACCCCCAGTGCCCCCGGTGGGCAGGGAAAGGGCCTGTCCAAGGAGCAACTGCAACCAATGGGAGCTGCAGGGGCAGCATCTGCAGGTGCGAGGGCGGCACGCAGTGTCCCTGGCCACCCATGCACCTAGGGGGAGCAGGGACCTGGCGGACACTTCCTGGGAGCCGTGGTAAGTGCTGCTGGGACCCTGAATCCCCTTATGCACCCCTCTCGCATCCCAACTCCCTCCCAGAGTCCACTCCCCTCACCCATCCCAACCCCCCAACCCCTTGCCACAACCCAGAGCCCCTTCCTTCACCCAAACCCCTCATTCCCAGCCCCACTCCAGAGCCCACACCCCTCCCTCACTCTGAACCTCAGCCCCAGCCCAGCCCCCCCACCACACCCCAATCCCTGCCCCAACCGAGATCCCCTTCCTTCACCCCAAAGCCCTCATCCCCAGCCCCAACCCAGAGCCCTCATCACCTCCCACACCCCAATCCCTCAGCCCCAGCCCGGAGCCCCCTCCTTCACCCCAAACCCCTCATCCCCAGCCCCACTACAGAGTCCATACCCTCTCCTTCACTCTGAACCCCTCAGCCCCAGCCCAGACTCCCCTCCCACAACCCAACCCCTACCCCAACCCACAGCCCTTTACTTTACCCCAAACCCCTCATCTCTGGCCCCATCCCAGAGCCCTCATCACCTCCCACACCCCAAACCCCTGACCCAGCCCACAGCCCCTTCCTTTACCCCAAACCCCTCATGGTGGTGTACATGAAGCAGGCAAATTTCCTGTTTTGTTGCACCTCAGAGGTGGCGACCCTAACAGGACCCCCAGGGGTCTTTGTGTAACTGCCCTGGGTGCCCCTCTCCCTCCCAGCTCTGTGCAGTAGGATACCCCGGAGTGCATGGACCCCTGGGCCAGTGGTGCTGCAGTGTGTGTGCATGGCCCCTGGGCTCTCCGATCCCTGTTGGAGCTGCCCAGACTCTCCCAGCCTGCACCAGGGCACACACACAGTCAGGCTGCAGGCTGGGTACAAACACACACACACAGCTCAGCCACGGCTGTGAGGCAGAAAAGTTGCCGCGGGGGCACAATTTGTTGCAACTGGGTCAGGGGAGCATCACAAGCTGGTTATAAAAACCTGTCTGCCCTTGCAGTGGGGATAGGACCTTCCTCACCCCAGATCCAGGGGGACACTGAAAAGCTCCTGTCTGGGCCTGTTACGCTAGAAGGAAATTGTGGGCTAAAGCCCGGTCTGAGCATAGAAACCCTGCTGCTGGGAGGAGAGAACTGAGCAGTTCAGTACAAATGATGGCCAGATAAGAATGTCCATCCTGCAGAACCCAGGCACTGCCCTGGAAAGGTGAAACCAGGGGGCAGCATTCCCTCACCAATCAGCCCTTTCCCAAAGGGAGCAGGTCCCTGCTCTGCAATAAACCTGGGGTGTCACCTGCCCCTTTCCATCTTCCCCCCAGTGACATTGCTGTTTCCAGCCTATTGAACGTCATAGGAAAATGCTCTGTACAGGGAAAGGAGCAGAGAGCTCCCAGGGGGAGGTGAGTCTCATCATGGATAAAACATCAGTGGTATGTACAGTACCTGCGTAGATCTGGGCACGTCTCCACCCTGCAACCAAACACAGACAGAGGGGTGAGAACTCCCCTGAACACCAACACATTGAGCAGGAGACAATGTCACAGGGTGATACTGGGGGGAATGGAACTTACTGAGCTCAGCCTGGAGTTTGTCTGAAAATAAAACCAAGAGAAATGAGTCAATACCACATAAAGTGACCAGATGTCCCGATTTTATAGGGACAGTCCTGATATTTGGGGCTTTGTCTTATACAGACACCTATTACCCCCCATCCCTCCTGATTTTTCACACTTGCTGTCTGGTCACCCTAATATCACATTATCTTGCAGAAGAGAAGTGATTCAAAAAGACTTTAAGGAAGGAAGTTAAAATCCTTAGACTCAGCCTGGAGGCTACATCAGCAACCAGAGCCTGGCACCTCCTGAGCAGCAAAGGAATCAGCAAGGGGAGAAATATTGTAACCCCACCCGGCTAGGTGCAGGAGGTTGTTAGATCCAAGCAGGGATCCCTCAGCAAATGGAAAATATTAACCCTGTGATGCCAGCAGAAAGGAACATTGAGTGCATCCGGTGACATGCATGATGGGAATTAGGAGGCTAAATGGAATTAGCAGAGTGAACAGCCAGAGAGATAAAACAAATTCCAGGGAATTATTTCAATCCATCAGTATCAGGAAGCCTGTGAGAGAATCGATGGGTCCCCTGGATCAGCAGGGGGGAAAGGGAGCTATTGGGGAGGGTAAGGACAATGCTGAGAGACTGACTGGTTTCTTTGCATCAGTTTTCACCACAAAGAATGTTGGGGAGAGACTTGCCCTGGAGCTGCTCTGTTCAGGAAATGAAAATCAGGGATTGAGGTGTGAAGAGGAGATTTGGAACAACTGATAAATTAAAGAGCCAGCAACCACCAAGAGCAGCATAGATCCCTGCCAGGTGGCAAACACCTAAAAGTTCTGAAATGATGTCAGACAATATGGCTGACCTGCTAACAATAATACGCTTCTCTCATAAAAATCAGCTGCACTCCCGGAGATTCAGAGGGTTGGGAATGTTGTCCCCAGCTTTAAAAATTTGGCTGGAGTAATTTTGAGAATTACAGTCCAGTGAGCCTTACCTCAGTGCCTGGTAAACTATCTGAAACAAGAACTAAACCAGAATTCTAAATCCACTGTATGAGAATGACGGGAAAAAGTCCAACCAGCACAGCTGGAAAAGAAAACTGAGGGTATGTCTACACTTAAATCCCTACGGCAGTGCAGCTGCACCACGATTACTGTGGGGCTTCAGCATAGACACTACCTATGCTGAGGGGAGGGATTCTCCCATCGTGATTGGTAACCCACCTCCCCCAAAGTCAGTAGCTAGGCTGATTCTTCTGTTGACCTAGCACTGTCTACACCAAGGGTTAGCTTGATAAATATAAACTATATCTCTCAGGGGTGTGGATTCACACTCCAGAAAAACATAACTATACCAGTATAAATTCCTAGAATAGACTACGCTTGTGTCTCACTAATCTATGAAATGTCAGTGAGTTTGTCAGTACAGTATGGCACAAAGGAGAACCCAATGGCATAACTGATGTGGACTTTCAAAGTCTTTGAAAAAGTTCCTCACAAAAGGTTATTAAGGAAACTAAGGCTGTCTACACTACCACTTATGGCTGCAAAACTTATGTGACTTAGGCCTGGTCTACACTAGGAGATTATGTTGAATTTAGCAGCGTTAAATCAAATTAACCCTTCACCCGTCCACACAACAAAGCTATTTAGTTCGACATACAGGTCTCTTTAGTTCAATTTCTGTACTCCTCCCCGACGAGGGGAGTAGCACTAAATTCGTCATGGCCATGTCGAATTAGGGTAGGTGTGGATGGAATTCGACGCTAATAGCTCCGGGAGCTATCCCACAGTGCACCACTCTGTTGACGCTCTGGACAGCAGTCCGAGCTCGGATGCTCTGACCAGCCACACAGGAAAAGCCCCGTGAAAATTTGAATTCCTTTTCCTGTCTGGCCAGTTTGAATCTCATTTCTTGTTTGGACATCGTGGCGAGCTCAGCAGCACTGGCAACAATGCAGAGCTCTCCAGCAGAAGTGTCCATGCAATCTCAGAATAGAAAGAGGGCCCCAGCATGGACTGATCGGGAAGTCTTGGATCTGATCGCTGTGTGGGGCGATGAGTTCAGTGCTGAGCTGCGCCCAAAACGGAATGCGAAGATCTACGAGAAGATCTCCAAAGCCATGACAGAGAGAGGATACAGCCGGGATGCAACGCAGTGCCACGTGAAAATCAAGGACCTGAGACAAGGCTACCAGAAGACCAAAGCGGCAAACGGACGCTCCAGATCCCAGCCCCAGACATGCCGCTTCTACGAGGCACTGCATTCCATTCTAGGTGCAGCCGCCACCACTACTCCACCACCGAACGTGGACTCTGAGGATGGGATAGTGTCGACGGCCGGTTCCTCGGAGATGTTCGCGGATGGGGAAGATGAGGAAGGAGATGAGGAGGACGAGGCAGTCAACAGCGCTTACAACGCTGATTTCCCCGACAGCCAGGATCTCTTCATCACCCTCACGGAGATCCCCTACCAACCCTCCCCAGCCGTTATCCCGGACCCTGAATTAGGGGAAGGATCAGTCGGTAAGTGCTTTAAACATGTAAACATTTATTTTTAACAGAACAGGAATATTAACTATGTGAAAAGAAGGTCAATATATACGGGGATAGAACAGAAATCCTCATGGGAGATCTCCACAAAGCTCTCCTGGAGGTAATTGAAAAGCCTCTGCATGAGGTTCCTGGGGAGAGCGGCTTATTGCGTCCTCCGTGGTAGCACACTTTTCCACGCCAGGCTATCATCAGGTACTCGGGTATCATTGCCTCGACGAGCATGGCGGCATAGGGCCCTGGTTTTTGCTGGCTTTCATGCAGCATGCGGTCTTTATCTGTATCACTGATCCTCATTGGGGTGATCTCGCTCACGGTGACCTGCTTTGAAGTAGGGGAATGTTAGTATTGGGACTGCTTGCCTGTTCCTTTACATAACTATAACCGGCGGTTTACAGCACGTGGTAGAGGCGGGAGAGGGCCAGCACACAGGGCTCTTTCCTGGGGACAGCCGCGAGGGGGTGGGACAGGGGCAGAGTTCATGCTTTCCGGATTGCCGGCAGCAGGAACTGGCCAACGCTAGGAGCATTGCTTTGACCGTGAAAGGAGGGCACTGCTATAAATTAAGTTTTAAGCGGCCAAAAGTCTACGGCTTACCATGTCTGCCTACTACACGAATTCTGCTGTCCTGCCCCGCTTGTCTGATCTCCACTGCAAGACCCCAGGCACTGAATGCGAAGGCCAAAAATTCGAACTTGTCCTGAGTGCGCATGATAGGTGCTGTGCATGGTCTTGTTCACAGAGACAGACTAGACTATGTTCATTGTTCGCAAAAATGTATCTTTGTAAGGAATTCACTCCCTTTTTCCCATCACACAGCTGCGACTGTCTCCCGACCTACCCCGGCATCCCCCTCACAGAGGCTGGTGCAGATTAGGCGGCGAAAGAAAAGGACACGGGATGAGATGTTCTCAGAACTTATGGGCTGCTCCCAAGCCAAGGCGGCCCAGCAGACCCAGTGGAGGGAGAACATGTCGCAGTACCAGCGCTCACACAGCGAACGGGAGGACAGGTGGCGGCAGGAAGACCAGCAGGCGACTCAAACGCTGCTTGGACTAATGAGGGAGCAAACAGACACGCTCCGGCGCCTTGTGGATGTTCTGCAGGACCGGAGGCAGGAGAACAGAGTCCCACTGCAGTCTCTCTCTAACCACCCTCCCCTGCCACAAAGTCCCATACCCTCCTCACCCAAAGTACCAAGAAGGAGTGGCGGCAGGGGCCGTGAAAACTATCACTCCACCCCTGCAGGGTGCTCAATTACAAGAAGGCTCTCATTCCCAAAATTTTGATAAGTCCTTTCCTTCCCGCCTCACCCAAGCCCCCGTCCCAGTTTCATCCCCTAACTGTCTAGTTGATAATAAAAAATACTTTTCTGTTAATTACTGTTTCCATCATGTTCTTTTAGAGGAGACTGTGTTTAAAGGGGGGAAGGGGGTTGGTAATTGGACAGGACAGTCACCTTTACCAGGGTACAGACACGGGGGCAGGTTCAGCAGCAGGTCACACACACAGTGCAGTCACTAGGCACCCTGGTCAGTCTGGGAGGTGGTTTTCATGTTCTGTGTGAGGGGGGCTATGTGACTTTGTGGCGGGGGAGGGCGGTTAGAGATCTTATGCAGCGGTCCTTATCCTGGATCACAGAGCCACGCAGCAGGGGATCTGTAACCGTCCTCCCCTGCCACAAAGTCACATAGCCCCCACACACACAGAGTCCCGAAAAGGAGGGGTGGCAGGGTCCGTTGAAACAACCAGTTCGCCACTGCGGACCGCTCTAGGAGCAGAAGCCTGTCATTCCTCGAGTTTAGAAGCAGTCTTTACATCACTACACACCCTACCCACCACAGTCTGCGTCCCAGTTTCAACCCTTTACTGCAAAATCAGTAATAAAGAAAATGGTGTTAATTAACAAAGTTCCATGTATTTTATTTTTAAACGTGTGTTGGAAGCGGGGGAACGGGATGAACGGGGTATGTAACTGCAGAGGATAGTCAACATTAACTGGGTAAAGAAACGGGGGCAGGTTCAACTTCTCTGTAAACAAACTTAATAGTCACAGGTTACCCTGCTGACTGAGGAACCTAGCTTTCAAAGCCTCCCGGATGCACAGCGCTTCCCACTGGGCTCTTCTAATCGCATGGCTGTCTGGCTGGGCGTAATCAGCAGCCAGGCTATTTGCATCAACTGCCCATCCCGCCATAAAGGTCTCCCCCTTGCTCTCACAGAGATTGTGGAGCACATAGCAAGCTGCAATAACAATGGGGATATTGGTTTCGCTGAGATCTGAGCGAGTCAGTAAGCTTCTCCATCTCCCCTTGAGACGTCCAAAAGCACACTCCACCAGCATTCTGCACTTGCTCAGCTGGTAGTTGAAGAGTTCCTTGTCACTGTCCATGGCGCCTGTATAGGGCTTCATGAGCCAGGGCATTAGCGGGTAGGCTGGGTCCCCGAGGATCACTATAGGCATCTCCACATCCCCAACAGTTATTTTGTGGTCTGGGAAGAAAATACCTTCCTGCGGCGTCTAAACAGACCAAAGTTCCTGAAAACACGCGCGTCATGAACCTTGCCCGGCCATCCGACGTTGATGTTGGTAAAGCGTCCCTATGGTCCACCAGTGCTTGCAGCACCTTTGAAAAGTAGCCCTTTCAGTTAATATACTGGCTGGCCTGGTGGTCCGGTCCCAGGATAGGGATGTGAGTTCCATCTACAGCCCCACCGCAGTTTGGGAATCCCATCATGGTGAAGCCATCTATGATGACCTGAATGTTTCCCAGGGTCACTACCTTTGAGAGCAGTAGCTCAACGATTGCGTTGGCTATTTGCATCACAGCAACCCCCACGGTAGATTTGCCCACACCAAAGTGGTTTGCTACTGACCGGTAGCTGTCTGGCATTGCAAGTTTCCAGAGGGCTATGGCCACTCGCTTCTGCACAGTCAGGGCTGCTTGCATCCGGGTGTCCTTGCGCTTCAGGGCAGGGGACAGCAACTCACACAGTTCAAGGAAAGTTCCCTTACGCATCCTAAAGTTTCACAGCCACTGTGATTCATCCCAGACCTGCAGCACTATGCGGTCCCACCAGTCCGTGCTTGTTTCCCGGGCCCAGAATCGCCGTTCCACAGCATGAACATGACCCATTGCCACCATGATGTTCACGGCGCGGGGTACCGTGCTTTGTGAGAGGTCTGTGCCACTCTCTGACTTCATGTCCTCACCGCGCTGCCGTAGCCTCCTCGCCCAATTTCTCAGCATCTGACTGTGAAAAAGGTGGACGATAAGGTGCGAGGAGTTGACAACGGCCATAACTGCAGCTATGATCGCAGCGGTCTCCATGCTCGCAGTGCTGTGGCGTCCGCGCTGTCACTCACCAGAAAAGTGCGCGAACTGATTGCCCGCCAGTGCTTTCAGGGAGGGAGGGCGGGAGTGATGGTTGAATGATAACAGTTACCCAAAACCACCCTCGACACATTTTTCCCCCAGCAGGCATTGGGGGCTCTACCCAGCATTCCAATGGGAAGCGGGGACTGCAGGAACTGTGGGATAGCTGCCCACAGTGCACCGCTTCCAATGTCGACGCTTGCCCCGTTAGTGTGGACTCACAAAGTCGAATTACTGTCCTTAGTGTGGATATACAAATTCGACTTTGTAATATCGGTTCCACAAATTCGATTTAAGTAGAGTCGAACTACTCTGGTAATGTAGACATACCCTTAGAGGTGTGAATATTCCACCCCCTGAGCAACATAGGTTATACTGGCATAAGTGTTAATATGCACAGTGCTATGTCAGTGAGAGAAACTCTCCTGCACACATAGCTACCACCGCCCGCTGGACAAGAATCATTATGCCGATGGGAGAACTCTCTCCCGTCGGCACAGAGTGGTTCCACTGGAGATCTTACAGTGGCCCGGCTGCATCGGTTCAGCTGTGGCATTAGAAGCTCTGTAGTGCAGACATGGCCTAAGTCATCATGGGGTGAGGGGTAAAGTGTTGTCCTGGATCAGAAACCAGCTAAATGAGAGAAAACAAAGAGCAGGAATAAATGGTCCATTTTCATATGGAAAAAGGTTAGCAGTGGGGAGCCTCACAGTCAGGTATTAGGACGGGTGTTTAGTCTATTTCAGTGGTCCTCAAACTGTGGGTCAAGACCCCAAAATGGGTTTGGACCCTGTTTTAATGGGGTCGCCAGGGGTGGCTTAGAGTTGCTGGGGCCTGGGCCCGAAGCCCGAGTCCCACCACCTGGGGCTGAAGCTGAAGCCCGAGGGCTTCAGCCCTGGGCACTGGGGCTCAGATTACAGGCCTCCTGTCTGGGATGGAAGCCCTTGGGCTTCAGCTTTGGCCCTGCCCACAACCCCTGCCAGGGGGCAGGGCTTGGGCAGGCTCAGGCTTTGGTCCCCCATCCTGGGGTCGTGTAGTAATTGTTGTTGTCAGAAGGGGGTCGCGGTGCAATGAAGTGTGAGAGCCCCTGGTCTATTTATCAGTGACTTGGAACAAAGCATAAGCCCTAAAGCGGTAAAATGTGCAGCTCACACACAATGATTTAGGTTACCAAAGATGTCTGAGTTATTTCAGAGGCACCAAGCTTGGATAACCTGACGGCTGATGAAATTCAGTGTTGATCAATGTGAGGTAACGCACGTTACAAGGATAATCAGACCTGCACATGCAGGTTATTGGCTTTAAAATACTCAGGAAAAAGACCTGGGCAGCCCTGTGGACACCTCTGCTCAATGTGATCTAAACTCTCAGGGTGAGATTCTGTGCTCAGAACCTGCAGCCCAGGGGCACTTGAGGGCTGAGGCAGCTTTAAGCGCTGCCCCGTATCCTCCTGACCCTGGGTGCTCTGGATGCCAAAGCAGCCCCCGCTGTAACTCAGGGCTTGTCTGCAGGGCAAAGTAACACCAGTGTAAAATAAGTTGGGCATTTAAACCACTCATGTTATACCAGCATAATGCTCCATATGATACACTTATTCCATAATAAGAGTGAGTTTTTCTGGCTTAGCTTGTGCCTTTAGTTACAGCAGCTCCCTGGGTGCATATGGGCAGCAGCATGATCCAGAATCTCTGCAGCACCGTGCGCTGTGGCCCTGCCCTGACACCCCCCTCTTGTTCCCAGGCCCATCTTCCCTATGCCCCTACAGCAGGGCTTGTGAGTGGGTCGTCAGAGGGCAGCCTGCAGCTGTTCCCTGCACTGGAAGAATCCTCCTCCAGCTCATCCAGGCCTTCTGGAGCCCCGATACTGGGGCAGAAGGCAGTGGGGCAGCTACCTGTCATCAAAGATTGCTGGGGTGAGGAACAGTGAATTCAATTCCCTCCATCCAAATACAGAGTGACCCAAGAAGGGAGAGAGGAGATACATTTCCCTTTCCCTCCCCTCCCCCAATAGGAAATGCCTCCTGGATAGGAGAGCAAACACACACACATAAACATACAGCACATGGTCACTGTGGGTGAAATCCTGCCCCTTCCCTCTTTACATGGCTGTGGAAGGGGGGATACCAAGTGAGAGATCCTGTTAAATACTGGACAATGTCTCCAGCAATGAGCCTGGCCCATGTGAGCTGCTCAGTCCCCAGTCAGGGCGAACAGGGGCTGCTAACAGGGAGTTTCGCAAGGGAGTTTGGAAGGGGAGTGGGAAGGGAGTGGGAACCCCTCGCCGGCCATAACCCCTTCCCTGTAGCCCCCCCTAAAATCCTAAAACCTATAAACCAAACTACATTCCAAAACTACATTCTGTAAACCAGCCTTTCACTAACTAGGAGACAATGCAGGCAGAAGCCCAGCAGCAGAGTGGGGGCTATCCAGTTTATTGCACTGAGTGTAGCATGTATGATTACCTGCCCTGTGGGCGGGTTGCGTATGTGTGCAGTCGGTGCAAGGAGCTCCTGGCCCTCAGAGACCATGTACTGATTTTGGAGGCCAGGGTGGCAGAACTGGAGGAGCTGAGAGAGGCAGAGAGGTATGTTGATGAGGCCTTCCGGGACACTGTAGAATTGTCCCACCTCCGCTTAGACAGCACCTGTGCTGTTGAGGAGGAAGAAGGGCCCAGGGAAGTAGAGCAGTCAATGGGAGCAGAGGGAAACCTTCCCGTAGTTGGGACCCTCCTTCCAGATGGTGCTGGGGTTGCCTCTCGCACTGAGGTTGCCTCTCCGGGGGAGGGAACTCCAGTTTCTAGGAAAAGGCAGGTGTTAGTAATGGGAGATTCGATTATTAGAAATGTAGATAGCTGGGTCTGTGATGACCGGGAGAACCGTATGGTGACTTGCCTGCCTGGTGCGAAGGTTGCGGATCTCTCGAGGCATCTAGATAGACTTATGTGTAGTGCTGGGGAGGAGCCGGTGGTCGTGGTACATGTAGGTACCAATGACATAGGGAAGGGTAGGAGAGATGTCCTGGAAGCCAAATTTAGGCTGCTAGGGAAGAGACTGAAATCCAGGACCTCTATGGTGGCATTTTCAGAAATGCTCCCAGTTCCACGCGCAGGGCCAGGTAGGCAGGCAGAGCTTCAGAGTCTCAATGCGTGGATGAGACGATGGTGTAGAGAGGAGGGGTTCACGTTCATTAGGAACTGGGGAAACTTCTGGGATGGGAGGAGCCTATACAGGAGAGATGGGCTCCACCTAAACCAAAGTGGAACCAGACTGCTGGCGCTAAACATTAAAAAGGTTGTAGAGCAGTTTTTAAACTAGGTGATGGGGGAAAGCCGACTGCTGCAGAGAAGCGTGTGGATCGGACACAGACTTCTCTTAGGGGAGAGTCTGATGATAGAGAATCTCCAGGTTATAGTCAGGAGCCAAGGAATGAGAAATATAATGTAAGGGCCGGATCAGATGATGAACAGTCACATAAAAAAGAATCTGGCACATCAGAAAAAGGCAGGCTAATAAACAGGGACAAGTTTTTAAAGTGCTTGTACACAAATGCCAGAAGTCTAAATAATAAGATGGGTGAACTAGAGTGCCTTGTGATAAAGGAGGATATTGATATAATAGGCATCACAGAAACCTGGTGGACTGAGAGCAATCAATGGGACACAATCATTCCGGGGTACAAAATATATCGGAAGGACAGAACAGGCCGTGCAGGGGGAGGAGTGGCACTATATGTTAAAGAAAGTGTAGATTCAAATGAAGTAAAAATCTTAAGCGAATCCACAGGTTCCATAGAGTCTCTATGGATAGAAATTTCATGCTCTAGTAAAAATATAACATTAGGAATCTATTATCGACCACCTGACCAGGACAGTAATAGTGATGATGAAATGCTAAGGGAAATTAGAGAGGCTATCAAAATTAAGAACCCAATAATAGTGGGGGATTTCAATTATCCCCATATTGACTGGGAACATTTCACTTCAGGACGAAATGCAGAGATAAAATTTCTCGATACTTTAAATGACTGCTTCATGGAGCAGCTGGTACGGGAACCCACAAGGGGCGAGGCGACTCTAGATTTAATCCTGAGTGGAGTGCAGGAGCTGGTCCAAGAGGTAACTATAGCAGGACCGCTTGGAAATAGTGACCATAATACAATAGCATTCAACATCCCTGTGGTGGGAAGAACATCCCAACTGCCCAACACTGTGGCCTTTAATTTCAAAAGGGGGAACTATACAAAAATGAGGGGGTTAGTTAGACAAAAGTTAAAAGGTACAGTGACTAAAGTGAAATCCCTGCAAGTTGCGTGGGCGCTTTTTAAAGACACCATAATAGAGGCCCAACTTCAATGTATACCCCAAATTAAGAAAAACTGTAAAAGAACTAAAAAAGAGCCACCGTGGCTTAACAACCATGTAAAAGAAGCAGTGAGAGATAAAAAGACTTCCTTTAAAAAGTGGAAGTCAAATCCTAGTGAGGCAAATAGAAAGGAGCACAAACGCTGCCAACTTAAGTGCAAGAGTGTAATAAGAAAAGCCAAAGAGGAGTTTGAAGAACGGCTAGCCAAAAACTCCAAAGGTAATAACAAAATGTTTTTTAAGTACATCAGAAGCAGGAAGCCTGCTAAACAACCAGTGGGGCCCCTTGACGATGAAAATACAAAAGGAGCGCTTAAAGATGATAAAGTCATTGCGGAGAAACTAAATGGATTCTTTGCCTCAGTCTTCACGGCTGAGGATGTTAGGGAGATTCCCAAACCTGAGCTGGCTTTTGTAGGTGACAAATCTGAGGAACTGTCACAGATTGAAGTGTCAGTAGAGGAGGTTTTGGAATTAATTGATAAACTCAACATTAACAAGTCACGGGACCAGATGGCATTCACCCAAGAGTTCTGAAAGAACTCAAATGTGAAGTTGCGGAACTATTAACTAAGGTTTGTAACCTGTCCTTTAAATCGGCTTCGGTACCCAATGACTGGAAGTTAGCTAATGTAACGCCAATATTTAAAAAGGGCTCTAGGGGTGATCCCGGCAATTACAGACCGGTAAGTCTAACGTCGGTACCGGGCAAATTAGTTGAAACAATAGTAAAGAATAAAATTGTCAGACACATAGAAAAACATAAACTCTTGAGCAATAGTCAACATGGTTTCTGTAAAGGGAAATCGTGTCTTACTAATCTATTAGAGTTCTTTGAAGGGGTCAACAAACATGTGGACAAGGGGATCCAGTGGACATAGTGTACTTAGATTTCCAGAAAGCCTTTGACAAGGTCCCTCACCAAAGGCTCTTACGTAAATTAAGCTGTCATGGGATAAAGGAAAGGTCCTTTCATGGATTGAGAACTGGTTAAAGGACAGGGAACAAAGGGTAGGAATTAATGGTAAATTCTCAGAATGGAGAGGGGTAACTAGTGGTGTTCCCAAGGGTCAGTCCTAGGACCAATCCTATTCAATTTATTCATAAATGATCTGGAGAAAGGGGTAAACAGTGAGGTGGCAAAGTTTGCAGATGATACTAAACTACTCAAGATAGTTAAGACCAAAGCAGATTGTGAAGAACTTCAACAAGATCTCACAAAACTAAGTGATTGGGCAACAAAATGGCAAATGAAATTTAATGTGGATAAATGTAAAGTAATGCACATTGGAAAAAATAACCCCAACTATACATACAACATGATGGGGGCTAATTTAGCTACAACGAGTCAGGAAAAGATCTTGGAGTTATCGTGGATAGTTCTCTGAGGATGTCCATGCAGTGTGCAGAGGCGGTCAAAAAAGCAAACAGGATGTTAGGAATCATTAAAAAGGGGATAGAGAATAAGACTGAGAATATATTATTGCCCTTATATAAATCCATGGTACGCCCGCATCTCGAATACTGTGTACAGATGTGGTCTCCTCACCTCAAAAAAGATATTCTAGCACTAGAAAAGGTTCAGAAAAGAGCAACTAAAATGATTAGGGGTTTAGAGAAGGTCCCATATGAGGAAAGATTAAAGAGGCTAGGACTCTTCAGTTTGGAAAAGAGAAGACTAAGAGGGGACATGATAGAGGTATATAAAATCATGAGTGATGTTGAGAAAGTGGATAAGGAAAAGTTATTTACTTATTCACATAATACAAGAACTAGGGGTCACCAAATGAAATTAATAGGCAGCAGGTTTAAAACAAATAAAAGGAAGTTCTTCTTCACGCAGCGCACAGTCAACTTGTGGAACTCCTTACCTGAGGAGGTTGTGAAGGCTAGGACTATAACAATGTTTAAAAGGGGACTGGATAAATTCATGGTGGCTAAGTCCATAAATGGCTATTAGCCAGGATGGGTAAGAATGGTGTCCCTAGCCTCTGTTCGTCAGAGGATGGAGATGGATGGCAGGAGAGAGATCATTTGATCATTGCCTGTTAGGTTCACTCCCTCAGGGGCACCTGGCATTGGCCACTGTCGGTAGACAGATACTGGGCTAGATGGACCTTTGGTCTGACCCGGTACGGCCTTTCTTATGTTCTTATGTTCTTATGTTCCCCTTCACAGCCCATCCGTGTCAGTGCGACACAGAGAGAGAAAAGGGCGAGAGGTTGGATTTCATTCCATCACGTGTAGGGTGAAGTTCCTATTACTGTTTAATGCAGCTCCACTGTAGTTATGAGACGGAGAAACAAAGAGCTGGACAAATGGGTCACACAGATAGGTCTGTCTGTGGAGACCTCTGCCCTCTGCGGCCCTGCTGCCTGGGACTGGACTGCAGTGATGGGTGGTTCAACCTGTCCCCACAGGCTGTGGCCTCTATGGGTCGTAGCAGCCGACCCTGCTGCTTGAGTCCTAGATCCACTCACATGTGTTGTGGGAAGGAAGGTCTCTGTTTATCGAGTTCCCTGTCTGGTGCCCTCTGTACCCATCCCTTGAATGGCCCCAGCTCCCGACTGTGGGGATGGGGGAGGGAAGAGAGCGATGGGAATGGGACTTTGACCTGGGCTGGATAAGGAACAGGGTCTTGCTGGCTTCATCCTAGGACAGATCCTGATCTTGTGGATGGTGTCTGCCCCTTGGTCCTAGGGATAACAGGGAAGAGCTCCCCCTAGGGGGAATAGTGGTAGATAGTGGGTGTCCCAGCAAAGAAAGGGGTGGAGGTGCCCTTCCTAAACTGGATGCTCAGGTCACTATCACTGCTGAGCACAGCCTGAGCGAGAGCATCTTGTGCCCAGTGTGAGCAGCGTGTCAGACCAGCCGTGCAAATCCTGAGTGTGTTTGTGTTATTACAGCATCCTAGCCACAGCTCACCTGGGCAGCTGGTGCGGAGAATTCTCTGAAAGGCCCAGGGAACAAGACAGTGACAGTTAATGGTTCTGATTGTTTAGTGCTTGGAAATGAGCCCAGCATAGCTCTCTCTGGGCACATACACAAACTTTACATACAACTCAAAATGAGTTAATCCCTGTCACCTAAACATGGACTCAACCCACATAATGTATCTGTTAAAGCAGGGCTGGGGACCCTTTTTTCTATCGGGGCCACTGACCCACAGAAAAAAATAGTCGGGGACCACACAGCCTTATAGGCAGGGGGCAGAGCGCAGAGGCTCAGGGCTTCCCCTAGGCTCTGGAGTGGTGCCAGAAATGAGGGTTCAGAGTGCGGGATGGGGCTCCAGGTTGGGGCAGGCGGTTGAGGTGTGGGAGGAGGTGAGGGCTCTGTCTGGAACTATGGGCTTAGGATGAGGGGTTCTGGGTGTAGGAGAGAGCTCCAGGCTGGGGCAAAGGGGTTTGGAGTGCAGGAGGTGGCTGAGGGCTGGGCAGGGAATTGGGGTGTGGGCTCCAGCTGGGGGTATGGGCCCTGGGGTGGGGCCGTGAATGGGACAGGAGGTTGGGGTGCAGGAGGAGGTTCGGGGTGCAGGTTCCAGGATGGAGCTTCAGTGTAGGAGGGGGCTCTTTGTTCATTTATTTATAAATGGACACAAATCTGACATCAGGAATTATAACATTCAAAAACCAATAGGAGAACACTTCAATCTCTCTGGTCACTCAATAACAGACCTCAAAGTGGCAATTCTATAACAAAAAACCTCCAAAAACAGACTCCAATGAGAAACTGCAGAACTGGAATTAATTTGCAAACTGGACACCATCAGATTAGGCCTGAATAAAGACTGAGAGTGGATGGGTCATTACAAAACCTAATTTCCCCCTACTGTTACTCACACCTTCTTGTCAACTGTTTGAAATGGGCCACTCTCATTACCACCACAAAAGTGATTTTTCCTCTCTTGGTATCCTACTATTAATGGAATTGTCTCGTTAGATTGACACCCCTCCACCCCGACTTGATAAGGCAACTCTCATCTTTTCATGTGCTGTGTATTTATACCTGCTCCTGTATTTTCACTCCATGCATCTGATGAAGTGGGTTCTAGCCCACAAAAGCTTATGCCCAAATAAATTTGTTAATCTCTAAGGTGCCACAAGGACTCCCCGTTGTTTTTTTAATCTCTGTCTCTCTCTCAAAGTTCCCACCTCTTGTTACTTAACCTTTTGCTCTGTGCTGCCTCCAGAAGTAGTAACTGGCCAGGCCAATGAGAACAGCCAGGAGAACCAGGATCACACCCAGAGACACCATCCAGGGACTGACTCGCGGGAAAAACAGCTCTGCAAGAGAAAGTGACATTGATTTAGGAGCAAACACGCGCAGAATGAAGGCAGGACCCTGTGACAGTGGTGACTCTGTGACTAGTTAAAAGAATTTCACAGGGAAATATGGCTGCTTTGTGCTTTATTATTAAACCAGTGAGAGACCAAGCTTTAGCCAGGTTACTGAACATGGTTAATTAATGGGAGGGGGCATGTTGGGGGGTCGGGTGCAGCTCCATTATGCTGCTCCTATCCCCCACTGACATACGTTCAGGCATTTCCTATGTTGCTCTAAGTGATCCCCAAGCTGCAGCCAGTGCAGAGTAGCTCTTAGAATCAGAGAGTTGTGACCAGCTTCCTGACACCCCCGACTCTCCTCAGCCACATGAAAGAATCTGGCCCAAAATATGTTAATGCAGGATTTTAATAAAAACAAAAGTTGAGCCTGGAGATTCAGAGTCATAATTCCTCCAGATTCCTCTTCCCTGTGCTTGGAGCAATGGCTGACTAGAGGGTCCTTGCTAAGTGATTAGTGTGGTGTATTGAAAACTCTGTAAAAATTACAAGCTGACACTTGAAATCCCGAGGGGATTCCTGGTCCTGCTTGCAAGCTAAGGGGCTCTGTAGGAAGCATACATCTGGGTCCTTTGCAGTCAGTCTGCAAAGAGCCAGCCTAGAGCAGGGTGGGTTTGGCTCTGCCTCTCTGCCTTAGGGAGCAGCCTGCTTTGTCTCTCTCTGTATTTGGCTGTGGCGTGTTAGAGTTTTGGGTTCTTAGAAATAAAGCAGTGTGACATTGCAGTCTTTCAGGAACAGTATTCATGTTTTGTTTCTAACTCTCCGTGTGTGCTGTGAACAGTCAGGTAATACTGGGTATATCATAGACTAACCAGCAGTGCAGCACTATGAAACCTCAGACAAATGGTGCTTTACAAATACAACATTCTGACTCTTATAGTGATGAAATATTCATTCGATAGTAACCAAGTTATTTGGTAGATAATAACACATAAAATCAGGACCTTTTTTTCTAAAAATTAAGGTGCTCTTAGGTAAGATTTTGTTTCTGCATATTTGTGGCCTGAACTTTTATTGCTGGTATTTTCAGGTGTAATCTAAGTAGCAACGCTCAGGCCATATTCAGGGCTCTCTTGTGATAGTCAGGAAAAATGACTTTATTACCCAGATTTTCATAAATATTTAGCACCCACGACTCTCACTGAGAACAAAGGAGAATTCCCTCTCCCACCCCCAAAGAAAATTGTGATGGTCACGGCGTGTGCACACACACACACATACACACAAAGTGAGATACAAGCATAAATACTCCTGCTGGAAGGCTGCAGTGATCATGACTTTATTTCTTAGAATCCAGAATCTGAATACACAAGAACCCCAGAACAGAGAGGGAGGCGTCTCCCTAAGGCAGCAGGCACAACTTACCCACCTTGCTCTACGGTGGCTCGTCTATAGGCACAGTTAGTGCGCGGCAGGCTGGGGTGTAAATCCACTGTGCACTGGCCTGGTGCGCACTAACTGGCTGTGTGCACCCTGCTGCACTGCACTAAAAGTTCCCTGGTGCATTTTGATCTGTTCCCGTTTTAAAGTGGGGTAGATCAAAGCACAGCATGGAATTTTTAGTGCATGTAGCAGGGTCCAGCTCAGGCCTGCACAACTTATGGCCCGCGGGCTGCATGTGGCCCGCGTGGGCTCACTGTGCGGCCCGCGGGGTGAGTAGGCAAGTGGCGGGTGCGGAGACAAGCCAGTGGCTGGCCGGCTGGCTGCCTGGTGGGCAGGACGATGAAGAGGCCAGTGGCAGGCTGGGGAGTGAGGACGAGTCAGCGGCAGGGGGCAGGGGCAGGGCGGCTCTAAACATTTTGCTGCCCCAAGCACGCGCTTGGTGTGCTGGGGCCTGAAGCCGCCCCTGGGCAGGGGCAGCAGCAGAAGATAAGAGGCCAGCGGTGGGCAGGCAGGTGAGCTGGCAGCAGGGGAGGGGGGCTGAGGAGGCGAGCGGACAGGCAGTGGCGGCAGGTGAGCTGGTGGTGGGGAGGGGGCTGAGGAGGCGAGCAGGCAGGGGGGCCGGTGAGCCGGCGGCGGGGGAGAGGGAGGGGGGCTGAGGAGGTGAGCAGCGAGTCAGCAGCTGACCTGTTCCACTGATCTTGTCTCTCATAAAAATTTGTCCTTTTTGCTGCTTTTCTCTGGGCTGGGGGCTGTCCCAATGCTGCGGAAAGGATGTTCCGAAAGGAAGGTGCTGGCTTCTAACCCCAGAGGCCCTCAGCATGTCTGCTCATCTCTAGTCTGCCCACTTGACAAGTGTGATTGTCCTTGGTCTGGCTCCCAGCCCCTCTCCAAGGGGTGCAGCTCTCTGGAGCTGCTGCCTTCCACGCCTTCCTCAGTCACACCTCATTCATTCAACAGGGCAACTGATTACAAAGTTGGGGGAAAATCTTATTCTACTTCTGGCAAAAAGACATTTTTCTTTTACCTTAATTATCCTACCTTAGGGGCCCCCTATAACATATTACCAAGGTTCAATACAAAGTCATATAAAAGTTATACAAAAATGCATAATGCAGAGATTTAACTGCAATTGCATTGATTGACTGCTGTGTGCAATAATATAGTCACCCCTGGGTCTTTGAATGAGGCTTTATACTGGGCGGGGGTGAGCAGCGAGCGGGGGAGCGGGTGGGCAAGAAGCAGGTGGGCAAAGAGGCGAGCAGTGAGCCAGCAGAGGTTCTAGGGGCAGGCATGGGGGTCTCTGGCAGGGGAAGGAGGAGGTGAGGGGTGGGTGGGGGACGGACTAGGAGGGATGCAGAAAGCCAGCAGGGGGTTAGGGGAGAAGAGGGGTGTGATGGTGGGGCCAAGCGGGGTTTGGGTTGTGTTTCCGGGGGGCTGGGCAGTGCTGGGGTGTGTATGTGTTTCAGCAGCGCTGGGGTGGGGTTCAGTGAGGCTGGGGGGTTTCGACCCTCAGTTGTTTTCTTTGGAGTAATATGGCCCTTGCTGCTTTACAAGTTGTGCAGGCCTGGTGCAGCCCAAGCTCAGACATCTATACCACAATTTAACAGGCCCTTAGCCTGAGCCAGACAGCCTGGGTCACCAGCGGGTTTTGAATTGCAGTGTAGACATAGCCAAAGAGAACTGAGGTTGTTCAGGAGTTTCCAAGACGTGCTCAGCACATTGAAGGTTCAGGCCAATAAACAGGCGACACAATGATAAATATTCTCTGCCCACATCTGCAGCATCTCAATCTATCTATGTGTGGCTGGGACGGGCACTGACCTGCTATGGAAATCTCTGACTCTCTCTCCTGGTTGAGTCGGGGGTTCCTGACACAGCAGGACACTTTCTGGTTGGACTCTTCAGTTAGAACAATGGCAATCTCTGTTTGAAACAGGCCATTGGCCTCTTGGGATATTTTTGCAGAGGCTGATGGTAAGAGCTGCCCCTGGAGATCTCTCCACTGAGCTTCGGGCTTTGGGTACCATCCAGCTGATCGACACACCACCCGGATCCCTCCGTCCTGATGTCCCTCCACAGAGATGGCAGGAGCAGAGCCCAAACCTACAGAAGAAATAAATGAACTTGTGACAATCCTACAGTGCTCAGTAATGAACCAAAAGTTTTATTACACAGTTATCAAAAGCCATTTCCTATTAAACTGAGAATTGAATGTGAGTCCATGGATATGGTTGATTAGTTAAACTGGCCAGATTCTAATTTGATAGAATTAATCTTAATGTCAGGGCTGTTCTATGCAGAAACTTGCTCCAGTTTCGTTAAAGTGGGTTTTTTTTTAAAACCAGTGCAAACACCTGTGTGGACACTTCCATATCAAGAAGGAATCGACTCAAGCTTTTAATTAATATAAGCCATTTCCAAACCATTTAAGAGTGTCCATATAGGGTTTTGCACTACTTCATTGTAACCAGTTCATGTGTATGTATAGACCAGAGGTGGGCACCATGGGACCATTCTGCCCGGTCTCTGAGCGCCTGGCCCAGGAGGCTAGCCCCCGGCACCTCCTCCGCTATTCCCTCTCCCCTGCAGCCTCAGCTCACTGCACCGCCGGTGCAATGCTCTGGGCAGAGGTGCTGGGAGCTCCTGGGGCAGTGCAGCTGCAGAGCCGCAGCCTGACGCAGTGCTCTGTGCTGCGCGGTGCATGGCTGTCTCCAGCTGGGCTGCATGGTGCCTGTCCTGGTGCAGTTGCGCTGCCAGCCACCGGTGCTCCAGACAGCGCGGTAAGGGGGCAGGGAGCGAGGGAGGGGGGTTGGATGGAGGGCAGGGGAATTCAGAGGTAGTGGTCAGGGGCCGGGGCGGTCAGAGGGCAGGGAACAGGGGTGTTGGATGGGGCAGTTAGGGATGGGAGATCTGTGGGTGGTCAGGGGACAGAGAGCGGGGTGGGTGGATAGGGCAGGAGTTCCAGGGGGGCCATCAGGGGGCGAGAAGCAGAAGGGGTCAGATAGGGGGCAGGGCTGGGCCATGCCTGGCTGTTTGGGGAGGCACAGCCTCCCCTAACTGGTCCTCCATACAATTTCTGAAACCCGATGCAGCCGTCAGTGCAAAAAGTTTGCCCGCCCCTGCTATAGACAAACATTACATTAATTCACTACCAAAAAACTTTGTTACTGGAGAGTTCAGGTTGCCTCGGCTGTGCCTTGTACCCTTCCAGAGCACAGAATCTGGCAGCAGAAAACTGGACTTCACTGAGAGCCAGGAAACACACCCACACTCACACCCACAAAATACAGACATTAGATAACAAAGAAATGCAGGGTTAAGGTATTGCCTTCTGCCCCAGATCACACTTTTACTGATGAGCTAAACTGAAATAAAATGATCTTAATCTGAATGATCTTAATCCGGCCAGTGTGAGCAGCGACCCAGTGGAGGTGGCAAGCAGGAGCAGTGAGCAGGCAGCCAGTGGGAGCAGAGAGCAGGTGGCCGGCAGGAGTAGTGGGCAGGTGGTCCACAGAGGTGACCAATGGGAGCAGTGAGCAGGCGGCCAGTGGGACCAGCAGGCAGGCGGCCAGTGGGGACGGCTGGTAGGAGCAGCAGCCAGGTGGCCTGCGGATGCATTTCCCCCACCACCACTCTGCTCATGGCAGGAGCAGCATGCACACAGATGTATCTATGAACTCTGGGTCTGTGCTGACCAGTGAGTGGTGTGTTAAACGAGGGGCACCCTACAAGAACTTGATTGTTGGACTCATGAACCTGAAGCAAAGGACACTGCCCAGCACACTCTGCAGAGAGTGTCTTGCTGATGCTTTTGAGTTAATGAATATCGCTTGTGCTGTTCTCTCAGATTAATGCTAGGTTACTTTTATTAAAGAAACTATTTCTAGCTCAGACTCTGTGCTTGCGAGAGGGGAAGAATTGCCTCTTAGAAGTGCCCATAGGGTAGAGTGAAATTTTCCCACATTACTGGGTGGGGGCTCAAGCCGTTTTTGTTGATATTGTCGAAAAGGAACCCCCTAGATATTGAACCCAGACCTTCTTGCTGCCCACTCCAGCTGGCAGAAGGGTTACATTATAATGATGCTTTTTGATTGTCACCATAACTTTTATCAACAAAAGTTGGCAGTGTAGACAAGGCCTATTTTGAGGTGGGTGGATTTTTTGTTTTGATTTTGTTTTTCCTTTTTGAGCTGTAATCTGTATCCAGGAGATAATTCAGAAGGTGCTGAAACTATATGTTATATCCTTGGGGGCAGCTGGTTTAGGAAGAAATCACTTGAGGCCAGACAGCAGACAGCTAACAAACTACCATTTTATTTACAGACCCAGAGAACTCACTCAGCCGGCTGAAGCTGGCTGAGCTATCCCCTAATAATCTAACTCAGTTGCCATAGGAACCAAAAACCATGACAACCAAATACACAACATATTCCTCCCCCTCTAATAAGAACATCCCCATAATAAAACACACACTAGACTAGAGAAAGAGGGTAGACTGCCTCCATTCCTGGCTAAACCCTGGGGATTATTTTGCCCCATAACCGTGGGTTCGCCCTAGCTAAAGATCCAGCCGATGAGGAGGCCTTCTGTCTCTAGGTGGATTACGGCGAACTTCTGGTGTTGTTGCACCCGAAAGTACCATGGGCTCGGGGTCCGCAGCACGAACGGGTGAGGAGGTGGTATCAGCTCGTGCTGCGCAAAGGGGCATCTCAGCCGCCGGCAGTAATGGAGGAGAACAGTCAGGAATAGGTGATTCGTGATTCGGTGTCTCACCAGAAGAGGTGAAGTCAGACCCCTCAAATGCAGATGTGTCCTGAGGACTGGCATGACCTGGCAGCAGCTGATCTACATGTCGCCGCCAGGTAAGATTCTCTGCAGTCCGGACTGTGTAGGAAACAGGTCCTGTTTGAGTGATGACTGTGGCCGGGACCCATTTAGCTCTGGAAGTATAATTCCGAGCCAAAACTGGCTGTCCCGGGCTAAAGGTTCAGTCTTTTGCTCTGGGTGCCCATCTGATGACTTGATATTGCTGCTGATGTTGCACAGTTTGTCTGGGTTCAGAAGGTTTCAGCAGATCAAAGCAAGTGCGCAGCTGTCGTCCCATCATTAGAAAGGCCAGAGATGCCTGGGTCGTAGCATGAGGTGTGTTTCGGTAGGAAAGTAAGAAGGTATCCAGACGCTTTTGAATGGAGTGTTGTCCCCTTGCTGATTTCAAAGCGTTTTTCATTGTCTGCACAAATCTTTCAGCAAATCCATTGGTGGATGGATGATATGGTGCTGACGTGATGTGGTGTATCCCATTTGCCTTCATAAAATTTTGAAACTCCTGAGAGACAAACTGCGGTCCGTTGTCGCTCACAAGTTGTTCTGGCAGACCAAAACGACTAAAGAGACCTCGTAGTTTTTGGATAGTACTCTCTGCAGTAGTGGACTGCATTATAGAGACTTCTGGCCATTTAGAATGGGCATCTATTGCCACCAAGAACATGCTTCCCTCAAGGGGGCCAGCAAAGTCAACGTGAATATGTTGCCACGGGTTTTCAGGCCAGTCCCATGGGTGTAGGGGTGCCCACTAGGGTGCATTCCTCACACCCTGATATGACATACAAGCTTTTGCCTTCTCTTCAATAGCACTGTCCAATCCAGGCCACCAAAAATAGCTTCATGCAATTTCCTTCATGCGCACTATTCCACAGTGACCAGAACGTAGCTGTTCTAACAGCTGTGATCTCAGTGGTGGTGGAATAATGACACGTCTCCCCCACAACAAACAACCAGATTGAACCGATAACTCCGTCCTTCTGGACATGTAGGGAATAAGGTCAGATGAGACCGGAGAGGTTTGTCAAGATTTTCCATGCATCACCAGGTCCATAACTTGGGACAATACTGGGTCAATGCAGGTTGCCTTCTTTATCTGAGTAGCAGTGATGGGTGTATTCTCTACCTGTTCAAAGTAGAAGATTTCCTTTTGGGCACTATCTTGATGTTTGACCGGCAAAGGCAACCTTGAGAGGCCATCTGCATTGCCATGCAGAGTGGATTTCCGATATTTGATTTCATATGTGTGTGCTGAAAGTAACAATGCCCAATGTTGCATACGACTAGCAGCTAATGGGGGAATGCCTGTGTAGGGTCCAAAAATTGACGTCAGAGGTCGATGGTCTGTGAGAAGAGTAAACTTTCGCCCAAACAGGTATTGATGAAACTTCCGAATTCCAAAAACAATTCCTAATGCCTCAGGTTCGATTTGGGCGTAGTTAGTTTCTGCTTTGCTTAGAGTGCGTGAAGCAAAAGCAATAGGTCTCTCTTCTCCCGAAGGCATAATGTGTGACACGACTGCTCCCACTCCATAAGGGGAGGCATCGCAGGCCAATTGTAGAGGTAAGGATGGATCAAAGTGCGTTAGAAATTCAGAATTTAGCAATGCATCCTTAGCTTTGTTAAATGCAACATCACAGGCTTCAGTCCACTTCCAGGCCTTGTTCTGCCCAAGGAGCTCATGAAGTGGTTTTAGCAGTGTGGCTAACTGTGAGATGAACTTTCCATAATAGTTCAGTAGTCCTAGAAACGAGCGCAGCTGGCTTACATTTCGAGGTGGGGAAGCCTCCACAATAGCTTTAACTTTTGCAGAGGCCTTATGAAGACCTGCAGAATCAATGATGTGTCCCAAATATTCAACAGAGGGCTTGAAGAATTCACACTTGTCTTTGCGAACTCGTAGGCCATACTCTTCCAGTCTTTGTAGGGTAGCCTCTAAATTCTTTAAGTGATCCTCTTCATTTCTTCCAGTGACCAGGATATCATCCAGATAGCACTGAACTCCTGACAAGCCACACAAGATCTGGTCCATAGCTCTCTGGAACAGGGCGGGAGCAGATGTTATTCCGAAGGGTAGGCGACAGTATCGATAAAGCCCCTTATGAGTCACAATAGTCAACAGCTCTTGGGACTTTTCATCGACGTGCATCTGTAAATATGCTTGACTCAGATCAATCTTACTGAACTTTTGTCCCCCAGCCAGGCCTGTGAAGAGGTCATCGATGCCGGGAAGCGGGTATTGCTCTGCACACAACACTGAGTTGACAGTGACTTTAAAATCACCGCAAATCCGGAGAGAGCCATCTTTCTTCACGATTGGAACGATAGGAGTGGCCCATGAGCTATGGGTAACTGGTATTAGGACTCCATTGGTAACCAGGCACTCCAGGTCTGCTTCAACTTTTGGCCTGATGGCATATGGCACAGTTCGGGGTTTCAGATATTTTGGTGGACTGTCAGGTTTAATGTTCAATGTCACAGTCATTCCCTTCATACTTCCCAAATCATCTCCAAAAACAGCAGCATGTTTCCTTAGTATAGGGGTTAGACTGGTTTCTTCTTTAGTCATCCGGTGCACTTCTGCCCAGTTCAGTTGAATCTTCCCAAGCCAAGACCTACCCATTAAGGCTGGGTAGTTACCTCTCACCACAAACAGTGGCAATTTAGCCGCCTGTCCATTGAGCTCCACCTTAACATCAATAGTGCCCAACATGGGCACAGCTTCTCCCGTATACGTTTTCAGAACAGTTTTTGTTGCCTTAAGCGGAAGATGCTGCAGCTTTTCTTTATACACAGTCTCAGAGATCAGCGAGACGGCTGCACCGGTGTCCAGTATAGGTTTGCCATCCAACAACAGGGTTACCCAGTATTCATGTGAGCCCACTGCCAAAGACAAAACATGCAGTGGCACTTTCTCTTGCGCTGAGGTGTCACCTTGATCATCCTGGGTCTGCTCTAGGGTATGCAAGGTTCCTCTTTTTATCGGCCAGACCACAGGCCTCTTTTTCTTTTGTTTACGGGCACACTCAATGTGTCCCTTTTTGCCACAGTGTCGACACACCAGGTCCTTACACCAGCATTCTGATGCCTGGTGACCCGGCTTACCACAGCAGTAACATTCTTGACTCTGCACCGTTTTGTGGGTCAGTTCTTGTGACACTTTTTGCACCTTAGGGGATGCACCGATGTATTGCACCTCCCTTGTAGCCAGTTCCATGGAGACAGCAATATCAACAGCCTTCTGTAAGGTAAGCTGAGCCTCTGTCAGTAGGCGCTTCCATATAGCTTCACTGTACAGGCCACACACTAACCTGTCACGCAGGGCATCATTTAACATCTCTTTAAATTCACAGTGTTCTGCTAGCTTTTTTAAAATGGCTACAAATTGTACAACTGTTTCATCTTCCTTTTGGTCTCTTTTGTGGAACCTATATCTTTCAGCAATTACCAGTGGTTTTGGGGAGAAATGGGACCCCAGGATTTCCACAATGTCACTGTAAGATTTAGTCGCTGGCTTAACAGGGTGTAGTAAGCTGTGTAGCAGGGAGTAGGTTTTAGCCCCTACAACACTTAAGAATATTGGCACCTTCTTTGTTTCTGTAATGTAATTTGCAATACCAAAAAGATCAAAACGCTCAGTATACACATGCCACCGCTCTATATTCTCATCAAAAGGTTCCAGTGGCCTGGTCAGAGTAGCCATGATTTTAGTTTCACTTTCACAGTCAGTGCAAACAAGCAGTATTTTTATTTGTTTGTTTTGTACCTTGACTTCTACTTCCTTCTGTTACTGGAGCAGCACTAGGATCCCATCCATCGTCGCCACTTGTTATATCCTTGGGGGCAGCCGGTTTAGGAAGAAATCACTTGAGGCCAGACAGCAGACAGCTAACAAACTACCATTTTATTTACAGACCCAAAGAACTCACTCAGCCGGCTGAAGCTGGCTGAGCTATCCCCTAATAATCTAACTCAGTTGCCATAGGAACCAAAAACCATGACAACCAAATACACAACACTATATTTGAAAAGAAAATAAATTATACCTGCAAACACTCGCTGGGAGGGGTGATGGGGATGGAGGAGGAGATGGGAACAGGGGTTGGGTCTGCAGCAAGGCATGTGGGTATTATGGGGAGGGGGATAAATGGGAATGGGTGGAAGGGGAGGAAAAAGGGGTTGGAGCCTCCTCAGGTAAGGGAAAGGAGTGGTATGGGAGAGATTTGATATTGTGAGGGGTGATAGTAAAAGTTGTGGGTTTAGGGGCAGGGAGTCCTGTCAGCCCCAAATTCTCCCTTTTCCTGATCTGGGGGAGGCCTACCCTTTTGCAGGGGTCTGAATTCCTTTTTCTTCCTACTGTATGTCCAGAGATCTGGGAGACCCTGTCACTCTTGGGTTGTCTAACCCCCTCATGTAATCTGTTATCACGGGGGAGTGGGGTGGGGGCTGAATGTGGTGAAAATGTAAATGCCTGAAACACAGGACATGAATAGTTAAAATACACATCACCCCTGTGTGGGGTTGCCAGAGTGTGTGGGGAGGAGAAGTTGGATTGGGTGGGCCTGCAACATGGCTGGGGTACTGGGGAAGTCTGGCTGGACCAGAGCTGGGGGGGCCAAGCTCGGTATGGTAGTTGGGGTGAGGAGCCCAGCTCAGTGTGCAGCTCAGGCTACATAACCGAGGGAGTGTGTGGCCAATCAATAAGCTGCTGCCTGTGATGTGGGCACCCAGAAACGCAGGGCAGAGGGGAGCTACATGTTGTGGGGGATGGTGGAGAAGGAGACAGACACACCAGTCTCCTCTCAAACGCTTAAAGTAGCCGCTGTGTAATAAAACTGTCCAGGTGTTGGGGCAGGGACCTGGGATGAGATTTCTCTCACCAGCCCTGTTACCAGCTACCCACTGCAAACACTGCAAAGGACGACCGTTATCCCCACTGCACTATCACAGAACATACAGGGGGGTGGGGCAGTGAGCAACCACGGAGCAACTAAGTGGCCTAACAGAGAGTTCCCAGGACTGGGACTATTCCTCACTCTGCCACTGAGCTGCTGGATGACCTTGGGCAACTCACGTCGCTCCTCTGTGCCTCAGTTTCCCATCTGTAAAATAGGGATAATGATGTAAAGTTCTTTCAGGTCTACTAATAGAAAAACACTAACTATACTTTTGGTTATTACTTAGGCACAGACATGTAGCAACTGCAAACCTAGGTGAGAACTACAACCACGTAAATGGCCACTAGCTCCTACAACAACATTTCTCTTTCTGTTAAAAAAAACAAACAAACAACACAACTAGAAAATTCACTGACAAAACCTTGGTTTGCACAGAGTTCAGGCTGCCTGGTGATACTATCTCCTGCCCTTCCATAGCACAGTGACAGCTCTGAGACCCTGTTCCCACTACTCTCTCCACTGGTCAGTACAGCTACACTGAACACAGGGAATGCAGCTGCACTGGAGGCAGATACATGCTGCAATTCAAATCAGTGGAGCACAGCACAAACAGTGGCACCTTCCTGTAATCCCTCCTCATGTCCATTCACTGACAAAAAACTTAGGGTAGGTCTATACTATTGCAGTAAGTCGACTTTAGGTATGCAACTCCAGCTACATGAATAATATTTATTATTTTTCAGTCTCCCATTGACTTACCTTACTCTTCTCATAGGGGGTAGAGTACATGAGTTGACTGGAGAGTGATCTGCGGTCGATTTGGCGCGTTTTCACTAGACCCGCTAAATCGACTGCCGATGCATCAATCTCCACTCTGTTGATCCTGGCTGTAGTGTAGATGTAGCCTTTGTTACCTCCAGGCAACCTTTACTCTGTACTATTCATGCACTTCCAGAATGCTGAGTTCAGCAATACTCAGACCTCTAAAATGAGGAAATCCATCGGGAAGGTAAACACCCAAACAACCTTAACTCTGCCCCTTTGGAGCTCATAATAACCACTGGGAATTGGTTGCATGTTCGGTGTAGCTGTAATGACCAGTGGAGGGATTATTTAGAGCTTATTGGCAGAGCTGTCACAGTGACATCAGGAGAAATGCAGGTGTATCTTGAGGGATCAATCATGCCTCATTTCAGAACTGAGCGGTGAGGGCTCTGTCAGTAGCAGGGCTCAGACTCCTTGCTGTGGGGATTGTCAGCAGCCTGGTGTCAGATATGCCAGTGATCACCAGCGCTTGGTGAGGGGTAAGTGAAGGCAACATCCCAGAAGAAATCCACACCCACAGGGCAAGGGTGACAAGGCAATAACATTTTGCAAGTCATGGGTGGTTTGTGTGGAGTAGGCTCAGTGTTTGAATGTAGACCCAGGTGTTCACTACACCTGGCCTAAACCTCATGTCCTCGTTACAGAACTAGCTGCATCTCTGTCCCCTTGCTGGTCTCTCTGACAGCAACTTCAGGGGTTAGGCCTCCTGCCTCTACCAGTCCTGGGAGCAGGGAATTCCTCAGTTCTCCCACTCTTAGACCAGGCTCTGGACTACAGGGCCCTGTGTAGCAACCACTGTAACCCTGAAGGGGCCAGACACGAGCCGAGATCAGTCCCAGCTGATGGCATCAGTTTGGGGAGGATCAGCCATTGTGCACAAAATAATTGTAATAACCACAACATGTTAATGTCACTTGACTGTTTAAGGGAGTTAGTGTGTCTCATTAACCCCTTGCTCCAATGCCCTCAAATTTGGGCCACTAGCCCTACCCCAGAGACCAATGAGTCACAGCAATTTTCAAGACAATCTGAGTATGGGTTTTAGAGAACTTATAAAAAACGGATATTAAACAGCAAACTAGAATCAACCTTATCCAGAGCAGAGCTGCTGACCCACGATAATGAAAAAAATTATGTAATCTCACAATGAACCTTCTGACTCCATTTATTACCCTGTTGAAGACGTCAAACGTCAGAACAAGTTACTGACCTGCCACCTGCAGTTCTAATAAAGCTTCTTCATAAAACACGTTGGATTTAAAAAAACACGTATACTGTCCATCATCGGAGGGTCGGATATCGTGTATTCTCAGGGAAACTCTCCCATTGGTGATGTCGTCTTTCAAGAGCTCAGTTCTTCCTCGATATTCCGGCATCTGCTGTCCATACTGATCCTGCCCATAACGGTACAGGTGCACGATTGCAGAGAACTGGGATCGGAACCATCTCACCTCCATGTTCTCAGCGCTTATCCTGGGGAAGAGGTGGCAGGGCAGGACGGCCTCCCCATCTAGGGAGGCAGCGATTGGACGGTTAGGTCCAGTCACTGTGAATTGTGCTGTGAAATGTACAATGAAAAAAGGAAATTAAATTGGCGAGGGGCTGAGGTTTGGCATTAATTCAGCAGTAAGACACACAGTAAGAGAGCACCTCATGCTAGAAGTGAAAGACCATTTAAAGACAAAAGCTTGACAGAGCATAAACCAATAAAAGGTCTGAACATGTTACACTTGTCCCAAAAAATTCTCATCTGGCACATGGGACTCTCTGGTAGGTTCCAAAGTCTTTCCAACCTTTCTCTAAGGGTTTGTCCTCTTGGTTAACAGGTCCTGTCACTTTGCAGCCCAAGATCTCGGGCCTCTGGTCCTTCAAATCCAGCTTTTATACCAAACATCTTTGTTCTCTTGGGCTTCTGGGACCTGGTCTAACCCAGTTTATGCAACTCTCCCTAGGGGTGGTACTTCTCTGGAGCTGTTACCTGTCCCTCAAGTAATTACCCCTCATGGTTTGCAAATTCTGAAGGAGATGGGGTAACCCTCCCCCATGGCATAGATTACAATCCCGAGCCCACAAAGATACATATAACGTGTATAGATACATTGGTAAAGGGGTACACAAATAAACAGAACATGCATAAAGTGAATTTGATAGTCCCCAAAATGCAGCATGTGGCTGCAGCATCTGTCACACAGAGTTCACATGTGAGTGTCATACACTGTCCCTATTATCTCTGAATAAAGCTCTAACTTCTCATGGGCACCCTGGGGCCTGGGTCTCTGATACACCAAGGCCTTTTCATGCTGCTCCAGCCCAGGGGCCTCCTCATCTGCAGGAGGGGTGGTGTAAAGGCTGACAAGGTGGAAAGATATGAAAACAGACCATCACTATGCAGGCAATGGCTTTAAAGGTAAAGTCAGGGGTCAGATAATGGAGAGGGGGAGGTGGCAGAAAGAAAAGTGCAGGAAACAGAGAACTGGTCACTGTGGAACTGCACAGGATGTGGGGGTCTCGGTGCAGAGACTCAGCATCAGGAGAGAGCGAGAGAGCTGGTTAAATTAACAGGATGGAAACCACAGCAGGGGGGACCAAAATGCCCAAGTAGCTGTGGAGCCAGCCCCAGGGGTGGAGTGGGTCACTATCAGGGTTTCACTGAAGGCACAGAATGAAGAAGCCAGCAAATATCCTCACATCCTCACTGTGAGATGAGGTCTAGCTCTGAGCCCTAATCAGATGTGCCTAGTCCCACATGAATGACTTGTGGGTTGTTACGTCTAAACTGGAGAGTCTAGGATTCAGGACTCCTTCGTGGCTGAAGAGTCTGATTTGTGACGTATACGGTCTGTCAGTGCAGTGTATAGGAGTGGGTAGTGTCCTTTTAAATAGTTAGTGAGCCCTGTAGTGGTGCTCACTGTGTTCTGTGTTTTAGAAGCTGCCAGAAATCAGCCAGAGCAGTAGGATGGATGTATTGTCTAGGCCTGACAAGATGGTGTATAGATAGTAACTATGGTCAGTGGGGACCCAGGTGTAGCCTGTGATTTCTCCATGTTGCTGGTTGTGGGCAGATTGAGCAGATGCGGTTTACAAGACAAGGCAGTGATGTGGGATAGAGGGTGATGACCATCAACAGCAGCAAACCCAGCGAGGAGGCCGGAGCTCCTACCTGACACCAGCCTGTGAACCTGTAGAACAAGGCAGAGAGCGACGTAGCCGGGCAGAGCGGAGCTCACTGTGCAGCCAGGGGAGAACGAGGGAACCTTCCCCGTCATCGTAGCTTGTTCTTGGGAACAGGAGAAATAACAAACCAGACAGTGAGTGAGTGGGATGCAGTGATAGTGCCAGGTTGTCTGACTTCCATAGCCCTGGTCCATTGGTCAGTTATATTTACATTAGCCCACCTCCCAGTATAGATTAGATCATCTAGTCTGATCTGTGCCACAGGCCAAAGACTCTCACCCATTTACCCCTGTACTGAGCCCAAACTTGTGTTTGATTGAAGCATCTTCCAGAAAGTCACCAAGTCTTTATCTGAAGACAGCAAGAGATGGACAATTCACCACTTCCCTGGGTAGTTTGTTCCAGTGATTAATCACCCTCACAGTTACAATTCTGTGCCTTAATTCTAATTAGAATTTGTCCATTGGTTCTTTTTATGCCTTTCTCCACTATATTAAAGAGCCCTTTAGTACCCTGTGTTTTCTCCATGAAGGTGTGACAAGTGGGGAATTTTACTGAAATATTTTTATGAACTATCGGTAGGACTCTGTACCGATCCCCTTGGCATCACTGCTGCTTTGGGGAAAAGAATTGATTCTCTCGCTGGGACGTGGCCGAACAGGCTCGGTGTCTGAGATGTAGAGCCACCCGGACTGTCTGGGCTGGAATCAACGCATATCAATGGAGGATCTTGGAAAGACAACAGGAAGCCTCAACGATTAAGCATCAACTCCTACACCAAGTTTCTTCCCCCCACCTCTCTGCAGGGAAAAGGAGCCATAGCCCAAAGCTGAAGCACAAAGGGCGAAGGTGTCAGGGGTCTGTGTTAAGGGGCTGGGCTGACAGAGACACAGGAACTCACTTGGGACTGAGAGACAAAAAGGGACAGGGAGAGAGTGAGCCAAGCTGGGCCCTCCAGCAGCACGGCTCGGCAGAGTCCCAGCTCAGGCCAGGCTGAACCCTCTCTTAAACTTTGCTTCCCTGTACTGACCTAAGGACTTTCAGACTCTATAGGCCAGGTGACTAACACATTGTTATTTGGTGTGGAAAAGGCTGCCTGGTGTCACTGCAGATACTCACTGAGAACATTGAGCCCTGAAGGGTAGAACAAGTCTCCTGCAGGTCAGGAGTCTGGCTCATTGGACTTGCTGCAGGGAGCCATGGAGAAAGCCAGGGATCGCTGGTGCTCAAAAGCCCAGTTTCTGAGTCACTGAAGCCATGGCCTTGCCTCTGTGGAATTGTGTGGGTTGTGGGGTCCAACACAATCAAGGGGTCACTCCCAAGGGCCTGGCTGAAGGCCAGGGCACAGACCAGACCTTGTGAATCCATGACAGAAAGTTACCTCTCACTCTTCTCTTTGCTAAACTGAACAGATCGATCTCCTTCCGTCTCCTTCTGTGAGGTGTTTGCTCCAGCCCCCAAATCATCTTTGTGACCCTTTTCTGCAGTGTCAGTGATATTTTGGGTGCAATCCAGTCCTGTAAGGGGTGCGTCACCCCCCCTGCCCTGCCCTTTCGAGTGCGGCTGCTCAGAGCCCCCGGAAACCTGCCCAGTCACACAGGCGCCTGCCTGGGAGCAGTTCAGAGCTGAGCTCTCTTGGAAACGTGGCTCTAGGCCCCTATGGCCGCTGGCGCCTGTAAGAGGCTGCGTGGCTGTGGGGGGCTTCCGACGAGGGCTGACTTCACTCTGGGCACACACCACATAGCACTGATGGAAGCTCTGGCTGGGTCTGGGCTGTGGCAGGGTGAAGTGGCTGTAACCTGCCTCAGGCCAGGACAGCAGCAGGGGCCGGCACAGCCCGAAGAGCAGCCGCACTGGGGAGAAAGTAGGTGAGCGCAGGGCTGACAGATGAGTCACTCATTGAGCACCTGCATTCGGTGGCGGCTGCTGAGACCCTGCCAGTGAGAGGTAAAGCTCCCCCCTTCCCTGACAGAAACCCCCCTGAGGGAAACAGCTGCCTCATCCCCTGCCCTCCCTGGGTGAGTCTCCTCCCCCTCCCCCCAGGAATGCAAAGGGCCTTGAGGGCACAGGCAGGTGCAATTTGCACTCGAAGGGGGAGATTTTCACAAACACAGGGGAGTTAGGATCAATGGGGCTTGTGCTCCTGAATCTCTTTGGAGCTTTAGAAATTCTCCCCCTCCCTGCATCACTTGCACCCAATCTGGCTCCAGGTGTTTCCCTTCATCTTTCACCCTCTCACTCTGGAAGTTCACGGTGGTGAGCTGATGATGAAAACACCTGCACACTCCCAACAGCGCCCCACAGGAAAATTACAACTGGCGATCGGTTCCTACAGCTGTCAGTAAATAGAGCAGAACAGCAAACAAACATGAACATGGCAGTGGAGAAGTGACTGTGAGCATCTCTACAGCCACAGCTGAGATCCCCATGGGAAAGTGACACTTTATCCCCCAAATCCCAGGAGCGAGGCCCTTTGATAGCAGCAGCTTCTCTGACTAATCAGCGCCAGGAGCCAGGAAATACCAAGGGAGCAGTTCAGCTGGGGTTCCAGTGAGTGACCCCCTACCTGCGGAGTCCTGTGGAGTCGTTTCTGAGCCGTTCCAATCTCCCAGCTTCACTAGCCCCCAGAGCCACTCTCTCTAGGCAGAGCTCCTGCTCCCAGTGACTGCACCACTTTCCCAGGCTGTAACATCCATCCTGCTGGAGGGGTCAGGGAGCCACAGGGATTAACTCCAGCCTGCCCCTGAGCTTTTCATTAAGTTAATACATTTTATATTTCATGGAAGCACTGTCCTCTCTTGGCACATCCACCAGCTTCAAAACGGAAAGAGGCTGGAATGTGACTGTCACTGGCTCCTCCTCAGGATGGTTCTGGCACAAAGATCAAATTCATCTGACACACCCACAACACTAGTGTGAGGGCAGCTTTGTGCCAACAGCCTCAGCTCTCAGCTTCGACTGGTGACAGTCAGTTCTGCAGGCTGTTTTCTTGTGCTCCAGGAGTCACTGTAATTACCTCAGCCCTGTGTAAAGAATGGGACCAAAGTCTGCTTCAGCAGCTGCTAGACTCAGTGGCCAGGTTAATTTACTCTAGTGCCCTGGAATATTCCTCATTCCCAGCCCCACCCTACAAATACATGCAGCACTCGTGGCTGAGAATACTCATTGATGCAAAATTAACCCGTGACTATTTGGGGGACAGGGTTTGCTGCTATACTCTCCAGGTGGCCCAGCCCCACCCTTTGGGCCTCAGCTCCTGCAATGTTGTTCAGACAACCTGGCTCAGACACTCCTCTCCTGGGCCCCAGCTGCTCTGCTCTTCTCCAAGACGCAGGTGCCAGCAAGCCAGGGAAACAAAAAAGCAAGTTGGTGCCTGGCTGCATGCAACAAACCTGCTGAATTCTCTGGGATCTTGGAAAAATGCTAAATTCCATCACCGGGGAATGTTGTGATGTTCAGGGTAAAAATGTCCCTGGATGGTGAGCTGAGCTGTGAGAAGTGAGCAAACATTAATAAAATATCACAATAGCCTGTAACAATACATGCTGATAGGAAGAGCTGCAAACAAAGCTGGAGCTACCCCATTGGGTGCCCAAAGCAGGAATAGTGTGGGGGGGGGAGGGGGGAGGAGGTGGCCCTGCCCCACCCCAGAGAATTCTAACTGTATTATTTCCACAAATCATGGACCCTGAGCTGCTTGGGGCCCTAAGCTCAGTCTGCTTATGCCTAGTGCCAGCTCTGGTGGGAGACAGGCCGACTGAATCAATCCCAACAAACAGGCTCCTGGTTTAACTCCAGGACTGTGTTAAGATCATGCCTGGTAAACATGAGAAGTGTGGGATGGGAAATCAATGGACCACAATGGGTGTGTCTGAAATTAGGCCAAGCTGGTGAACATAATACTGAGAGGATGGGCTAGTCCACTCACCGCTCTCCCTTGGCGACCTCTAAAAGAGAATCTGGGGGGAAAATTAGCTGCTGGCTGACTGGGAGCCGGGTGAGCCGGAAAGAGCGAGCTTCACCATCATGGCTGCCGCCCCCACCATCTCTTGGGACTTCAGAATCCACCATTACATGATTGGGCCTTCATAGTCCTGATCCAGAGGGATGCGCTGACTAGACTGAGCCAGGGAGGGACCCAGGTGGCATCACCACCTCCACCAACACTAGCTAAATCCCAGACACCACCTGGGATAAGAGACTTTGTCACATGGACACACGGGGTGTGTCCATTTCCTTGTCTACCTACCTTTCTCTGTCCTATCCCCCCTCTTTTTGCCTTCTGTATATTTTGCAACACAGCTTTAAGCCTGTGGCTAGAAAGAGGCAGCTATAAGCAATGCCCTGAGCAGCCCGATGCTGGTAAAAGTTTGTTCTGTCCTCGGAGTGGCTGATCAGACCATGTGCTGTAGCCTCGCTGCTGGAGAATCACAAGTCAAAGTCAGGGCTTGGCTACACTGGAGAGTTGCAGCGCTGGTGGTGGGTTTACAGTGCTGCAACTTACACACCGTCCACACTTGCAAGGCACATACAATGCTGCATCTCCCTGGCTGCAGTGGTGGCTGTACTCCTGCTCTCCCTTGGGTATAAATATTGCAGCGCTGGTGATGCAGTGCTGCTCCGCCAGTGTGGCCACCAAAAGTGCTGTTATTGGCCTCCAGAGGTATCCCAGAATGCCTGTTCAGCCACTCTGCTCATCAGTTTGAACTCTACTGCCCTGGCCTCAGGCGACCCGTCCTTTAAATTCCCCGGGAATTTTAAAAATCCCCTTCCTGTTTGCTCAGCCAGGTGTGGAGTGCAATCAGTGAATCTTTCCAGGTGACCATGCCTCCATGCGCCAAACGAGCCCCAGCATGGAGCAATGGCGAGTTGCTGGACCTCATCAGTGTTTGGGGGGAGGAAGCTGTGCAGTCCCAGCTGCGCTCCAGCCATAGGAATTCTGATACCTTTGGCCAGGTATCAAAGGCCATGCTGGAAAGGGGCCATGACCAGGACGCGCTGCAGTGCAGGGTTAAAGTGAAGGAGCTGCGGAGTGCCTACTGCAAAGCCCGTGAGGGAAACCGCTGCTCCGGCACTGCCCCCACGACCTGCTCTTTTTACAAGGAGCTGGACCTGATACTTGGGGGTGACCCCACTGCCAATCCGACGACCACGATGGACACTTCAGCGCGGGGTGGGGGAGGAGGAGGGGGAAGAAAACCGAGAGTGAGGGTACCGGGGTGGGGGGAGACACCCCGGAGTCCCAGGAGGCATGCAGCCAGGAGCTCTTCTCAAGCCAGGAGGAAGGTAGCCAGTCGCAGCAGCTGGTACTTGGTGAAGGACAAGCACAGGAGTGGGTTACTGGTAAGCGGCTTTTATTTTCAGGATGGAAATGTTTCGGGAGAGGAGGGGGGGTTAGGGCTGCATGCATGCATCCCTACATGTGGAATAGCCCATTGATGTGGTCTATCATGTTGCGGTAATCGACCTCGGTAATCTCTTCAAAAGTTTCAGCCAGAGCGTGGGCAATGCGCTTGCGCAAGTTTATCAGGAAAGCCACTGTGTTGTGAGGGGTGGGGTGTGGGGGACCATTGCTGCACACAGGCAAGCTGGATAGGGCGGAATCCACATTGCTGTAGAAGAGCCTCCCGCTCTTCCCAAGTGACCTGCAGTAGCGAGATATCTTCCAGGATTAACTCCTGTGGAAAAGGTTGGGAGACTGTTCAGTGCAGATGCCCCCTGTAGCTGTTTGCTGTCCCCAATGCACAGAAACCCCTGCACAGCCCTGAAGCAATCAGTCCCCCTTACTCACCATTTTGTGGCTCCTGTGGGTTATGTGTGTTCTGTTTGGTATGGGAAAAGTATGCTAAAGTGAAGACTGTAAACTCCTTCACTGTGTGAGAATTACTGTCTGGATGAGATTATGAACAATGCTGCCTCTGTTAACTGTTCCCATTTTTGCCTTTCGAAAAGTGTCCTTGACTACTGGACCGCCAGTATCATCGACTACTCAGAGGCTACAAAACCTCAGGAAGAAGCCGCGAAAAAGCAAAGAAGACATGCTGAAAGCAGTTATGGAGCACTCTGCCAGAGAGAGTAAGAAAGAGCAGGTGTCATAAACAGATAGTTAAGGGTTAACAAGCTCAGTAACCTGACGGACACCTGACCAGAGGACCAATCAAGGGACAAGATAATTTCAAATCTTTGGGGAGGGAAGTCTTTGTTTGTGTTCTTTGTTTGGATTGCCGTTCTCTTTTTGGATCTAAGAGAGGCCAGACATATCTTCAAGTTCTCCAAGGTTTCCTGAAGTATTTTCTTCTATTCAGTATAGTGAGTATTAGAAAGGCGGACTAGCCTTATAATTAATTTTCTACATTTGCAATTGTGTGTTTGCTGGAGAAATATCTTTATTTCTGTTTGCTGTTACTTTGATTATTCTGAGAAGGGGGGGGGGGGAAGCCTCTCCAGGTTTATAAGTTAGACCCTGTATTTGTTCATCCTGGTAATACAGAAATAGTGTACTTTTTTTCTTTCTTTAATAAAATCTTTTCTTTTTAGAACTTAATTGATTTCTTCCCTTGTCTGGATTTTCAGGGGAAGGGGAGGGGGGAAAAAGTGAATCCCTCTTTGTTTGATTCAATAAGTTTGAATCAAGGTATCTTTCCCAAGGAATAGGGGAAGGGGAAGAAGGTGGTGGGGGGGAATAGATTATTTCCCTTTGTGTTGAGATTCAAGGAGTTTGGATCTGTGTTCCCAGGGAAAGTTTTGGGGGAACAGGGAGTGTGCCAGACACTAAAAACCTGGCTGGTGGCAGCATTTACCAGATCTAAACTAGGATTTAAGTTTAGAGGAGCCCATGCAGGTCCCCATCTTGTGGATGCTAAAGTTCAAAGTGGGGAATAAACCTATGACATGGTGGCAGTGGTGGGATTTTTTTTTTTAAGAACCAAAGCAGAGAGCCATTGAGAACTATTCTCTCCTTCTAGAGCAGGGAGGCAGCCAGAGGAGAGGGGGTTGTAGAGGTATTCAGTTTCTAACAAGGTATTGTTAGAAGGAGATTTCCAGCTGGGCTACGTTGGAAGGTACTCAGCAAATTGCTAGAAACAGGACAAACCAGGTTTTTTTTGGTCTTTGCTCAGACAGCAAACAGCTAACACCATTTGCAAATAAAAAGTTTTGTTTTCTTTTTATTCAGTCGGGAGTAGAAAAGGGTAGGAACTTGTAATCCAAGCAACTGAACCAAGCAACACAGTTCACTGACTGCAGAGGGGTGTGGCTAGCACCAGAAAGCACAAACATAAGTACCAGTGAAACAGTTGACAAACTGCAACTGGTTAGGCTGCAAGCAGCAGAAAAAGACAAAGAACATCAAAGACAGATGGAACTAATTAAAGCACAATTGGTCAGGGAAAAAGCTGCCCACAAAAGAGAGATGGAGAAGCAAGAGGCTGACCACAGGAGGGCGTTGGATCTCCAGAGGGAGGCCCACCAGCAGGCCCTGGAATTAGAAAGGGCTAAGCAGAATGTTCCAGCCAATCCTAACAACCCTTCTCCAGGCACTGTTCCCCATCCCAGGAAATTTCCCGCCTACATGGCAGGTGATGACACTGAGGCCTTCTTGGAAAATTTTGAAAGGACCTGCCATGGGTACAGCATCCCTGAAGCCCAGTACATGATAGAGCTGAGGCCACTGCTCAGTGGACCCTTAGCAGAGGTGGCAGCTGAAATGCCTAAGAAAAACAAACAATTATAAACTGTTTCAAACAAAGGCCAGAATCAGGATGGGGCTAACACCTGAACATGCCCGTCGGCGGTTCAGAGCCCTAAGGTGGAAACCAGATGTGTCATTCCCCAGACACGCCTACTATATTAGAAAAAATTGGGAGGCATGGATGTCAGGACTAAAGATTCAATCTCTAGATGACCTGGCCCACCTGATGCAAATGAAACAGCTCTTAGATGGTGTTCCTGAGGAAACAGAATGGTACATCCTAAATAAAAAGCCCAAAAATGTAACAGAGGCAGGGAAAATTGGAGGCAAATGGATGGACCTAGCAAAAAAGAAAAAAAGCTACTATCAAAAAAAGCGAATATAACAAGGAACAAGCTGACAATAAAGCCTACCACCGGGGGCCACCCAAGACCCCAGCTACAACTCAAGAAAAGCCTCAAACCACCTACAGTCCCACCTCACCAGCCTCCAGCAACCTACCTCAGCCCAGTGACCCGTCAGCTGGGCGATGTTTTAAATGTAATGAACTGGGACATATAAAGGCCAACTGCCCCAAGAACCCCAATTGAGTACAGTCCATTACACCATCATCACGCCAAGGATCCCCAGGCCCAAATATCTCTCAAATACCCCCAGAGTGCAGGGAAACCTTGAGAGTGGGCGGGAAGAAGGTTACCGCGTGGAGAGACACCGGGGCAAACGTGTCAGTTATCCACCAGTCCTTAGTGAACCCAAAATTCATCAACCCAGAGGTCAAAATCACAATTTCTCCATTCATATCAAAATCTGTAACCTTACCTACAGCTGAATTGCCTGTCCAGTACAAGGGCTGGTCAGGAAAGTGGACTTTTGCTGTCTATGACAATTCTTCCATCCCCATGCTACTGGGGGAAGACTTGGCCAACCATGTGGAGCTGGCCAAGAGGTGGGGAGTGGTCACCCGCAGCCAGGCCAAACGGGCTTCCACTCCCATCCCTGTTCCTGAGCTGTCCACCAGGGCCCCATCTGTGTTATCAAAAACCCAGACAAAGGTGGTGGAACCGGATCCCATGCCAATGACAACAACCATAGTACATCCAGTCCCAGACCCAGAACTGGAAGAACAACCAGCGGCAGAACCATTGCCAGCACTGACGCCAGCGCTTGCAAACCCGTCTCCAACCCCATTGCCAGAGGGCGCCAGCGGGCCTGAACTGGCAGAAGCAACAGACAACCCTAACCAAGATGCTCCGCCAGAGCCTGAAATATCACCTAGTGCACCAGCGGAGAGCGGTTCACAGTCAACAGAAACAACCTCATCACCTACATCGCTTCCAGAGGGACCAAGCCCAAGTCCACAGTCTAAGGAGGAACTGGTGTCTCCAACCTCAAGGGAACAGTTCCAGACTGAGCAGGAAGCCGATGACAGCCTTAAGAAACCTTGGGCGGCGGCACGGAGCAACCCACCGCCTCTCAGCTCTTCTAACCGATCCCGGTTTGTGGTAAAACAAGGACTTTTTTATAAGGAGATTCTTTCTGGTGGACACCAGAAAGGCTGGCATCCTCAAAAACAGTTGGTAGTTCCAACTACGTACCGGGAAAAGCTCTTAAGCTTAGCCCATGATCATCCCAGTGGTGATTCTGGGGTGAACAGAAGCAAAGACAGGTTGGGAAAGTCCTTCCACTGGGAGGGGATGGGCAAGGACATTGCCAGTATGTCCGGTCTTGTGAGGTATGCCAAAAGGTAGAAAAGCCCCAAGACCAGGTCAAGACCCCTCTCCAGCCACTCCCCATAATTGAGATCCCATTTCAGCGAGTAGCTGTGGATATTATGGGTCCTTTCCCAAAGAAGACCCCCAGAGGGAAGCAGTACATACTGACTTTTGTAGACTTTGCTACCAAATGGCCGGAAGCAGTAGCTCTAAGCAACACCAGGGCTAAAACTGTGTGCCGGGCCTTAACTGACATTTTTGCCAGGGTAGGTTGGCCCTCCGACAGTCTTACAGATTCGGGAACAAATTTCCTGTCAGGGGCCATGAAAGACCTGTGGGAAGCTCATGGGGTACATCACTTGGTTGCCACCCCTTACCACCACCAAACCAATGGCCTGGTGGAGAGGTTTAATGGAACTTTGGGGGCCATAATACGTAAATTCGTGAATGAACACTCCAATGATTAGGATCTAGTGTTGCAGCAGTTGCTGTTTGCCTACAGGGCTGTACCACATCCCAGTTTAGGGTTCTCACCATTCGAGCTTGTGTATGGCCATGAGGTTAAGGGGCCATTACAGTTGGTGAAGCAGCAATGGGAGGGGTTTACGCCTTCTCCAGGAACTAACATTCTGGACTTTGTAAGCAACTTATAAAGCACCCTCCGCCATTCTTTAGCCCTGGCTAGAGCATCCTTTAGGTTCTCTTAAGCAGAGCAAAAGGCCTGGTATGATAGATATACCAAAGAACGTTCCTTCAAGGTAGGAGACCAGGTTATGGTCTTGAAGGCGCAACAGGCCCATACGATGGAAGCGTCATAAAAAGGACCATTCACGGTCCAGGAGCGCCTGGGAGCTGTTAACTACCTCATAGCATTTCCCAATTCCTCTTTAAAGCCTAAAATGTACCATGTTAACTCTCTAAAGCCCTTTTATTCCAGAGAATTACAGGTTTGTCAGTTTACAGCCCAAAAAGGAGATGACGCTGAATGGCCTGAAGGTGTCTACTACAAAGGGAAAAGTAATGGTGGCGTGCAAGTGGTGAACCTCTCCACCACCCTGGAACGTCTACAGCGGCAACAAATCAAAGTAGCTGATGCACTCTCTTGTGAAAGTTTCCCAAAATCAAATGGTTAAAAAGTGTTCTTAAAATGTAAAAAATCTTGTTGTTTACATACTTAGTAGTATATGTAACAGTGCATGTGGTTTTTATTAATCTGTTTATTTTAAAGTTCTAGGAAAAAAACCCACCACCAGTGTAATTCCCCCACTGTCTGCGATTTGGGGGGGGGGGCGTGTCATAAACAGATAGTTAAGGGTTAACAAGCTCAGTAACCTGACGGACACCTGACCAGAGGACCAATCAAGGGACAAGATAATTTCAAACCTCTGCGGAAGGAAGTCTTTGTGTTCTTTGTTTGGATTGCCGTTCTCTTTTTGGATCTAAGAGAGGCCAGACATATCTTCAAGTTCTCCAAGGTTTCCTGAAGTATTTTCTTCTATTCAGTATAGTGAGTATTAGAAAGGCGGACTAGCCTTATAATTAATTTTCTACATCGAAAAGTGTCCTTGACTACTGGATCGCCAGTATCATCGACTGCTCAGAGGCTACAAAACCTCAGGAAGAAGCCGCGAAAAAGCAAAGAAGACATGCTGAAAGCAGTTATGGAGCACTCTGCCAGAGAGAGTAAGAAAGAGCAGGACTGGAGGAAAAAACTGCAGGATTAGAGGGAAAGGGGAAGCAGGATCCGCCAGAGAAATGCAGCGGCTAAGAAGAAAAGCACAAAGCAGCTGATAAGCATTCTGGTGCGCCAAGCGGACTCTATCCAGTCACTCATAGCCATGCAGGCAGAGCACTACCGTGCCGGGCCCCCCCACGTCCCAAAGCTCTTTCCCTTGTGCCCCAATGTCAGCTCCAAACCCCCTTCCCCAGCATCCAGGTTCTTACCACCACCAGCTGCCCCCAACACCTGTACGTTCACCAACCAGCCCTGAGAACTACGACCCTTACCCTCTGCACTCAACCCCCATCACCATGCAGTATTTTCATCCTGAAGTGCAGCACTCATTGCACAGCACTCCAGACAGGACATATTCAAACCTGTGACTGTACAGTCCACCCCCCCACCCTTTTAGGTTCCCAAAATGTTGTGTGTCTGTCAATAAACTAATTTTCTTTTCAATAAATGAATTCTTGGCTTTGAAAACAGTCTTTATTATTGCAGAAATTGAAAGATAACGTAGCCCAGGAAAGAAACAGGCACTGCAAATCATTTTAGGAAAAACAGATTCCTACTAACATTGTAACCACTGCACTTCACTCCTGTGCAAGGCACCAAACATTACTGTTGGCTTTCAGCCTCAAATTCCTCCCTCAAGGCATCCCTAATCCTTGTAGCCCTTTGCTGGGCCTCTCTAGTAGCCCTGCTCTCTGGCTGAGCAAATTCAGCCTCCAGGCGTTGAACCTCGGCGGTCCATGCTTGACTGAATGTTTCACCCTTCCCTTCACAAATATTATGGAAGGTACAGCACGCAGATATAATCGCAGGGACGCTGCTTTCCCCCAAGTCTAGCTTCCCATACAGAGATCTCCAGCGCCCTTTTAAATGGCCAAAAGCACACTCCACAGTCATTCGGAGCCTGTAGTTGAACCGGTCCTTGCTCCCATAGGCGGCGAGTTCTATGGGCCCGTGGAGCCCAGGCCCCACCAATAATCCTGAAGCTGGGCCCAGCTCTACCAATGTTTGGGCCCCAGGCCCTGTGCTTTGGGGGGTCCCCGCGTTGCAATGCCGGGCGCTCTCACCGCAGCGGCAGCTCCCGGGAGAGGCCCCAGCAGCAACTGGGCTCACAGCCCATTGGCCGGGAACCCCAGCCAATGGGAGCTGCCGGGGGCGGTGCCGGAGCTGCCTGGCCGCGCCTCCACAGCAGGGAGGGGGAGCGAGCCACCGGCAGCGTCTGAGCCCTGAGCCGAGCAGCAGCAGGGTCTGTGCCTGTCAGACAGACTCAGCCGGTGAGCTGTGGGGGCAGCCAGACACACCGACACAGCCGGGGAGGGGGGTTTGGTGGGGACAGACAGACACAGCCAGGGGGTTGTGGGACAGACACACACAGCGGGGGTGGGGACAGACACACACACGGACACAGCCGGGGGGTTGTGGGACAGACACACACAGCGGGGGGACAGACAGACACAGTCGGGGAGGGGGTTTGGTGGGGACAGACAGACACAGCGGGGTGGTGGGGCAGCCAGCCAGACACAGCCAGGGGGTTGTGGGACAGACACACACAGCGGGAGGGGGGGGAGACAGCCAGCCAGACACAGCTGGGGGGGGGGACAGACAGACACAAGGACACAGCCAGGGGGTTGTGGGACAGACACACACAGCGGGGGACAGACAGACACAGCCGGGGGGTGGTGGGACAGACAGACATAAGGACACAGACAGGGGGGTTGTGGCACAGACACACACAGCCAGGGGTGGTGGGGACAGAGACACAAAGACACAGCCGGGGGGGGCCTTGGTGGGGACAAACAGACACAGCTGGGGGGTTGTGGGACAGACAGACACAGCCGGGGGTGGTGGGGGTAGCCAGCCAGACACAGCTGGGGGTTGTGGGACAGACAGACACAAGGACACAGCCAGGGGGTTGTGGGACAGACAGACACAAGGACACAGCCAGGGGGGTAGTGAGGACAGACAGATGGAGCCGTGGGCGGGGAAAGGAGCAGCAATGGGCACCCCGGGGCTGGTATAAAATACACAGGATGGGGGGAGCTTCCTGAGGGGACTATAGCAACACCCCCCGCAGAGCAGACCCAGGTTGCAGCTGGCTCTGCCCATCACAGCCCCCTGCCCCACAGAGACCCACACAACCCTCTGCCCCCTCGAGAGACTCCCAATAACCCCTGTGCCCCTGTCACTCCTCTCCAGAGAGCCCTCCCCTTTGTGCCAGCCCACTCCCCTCTCCCACTGCCTCCCCTCCTCCAAAGCTCTCTACAATCTCCCCCTTTGTCTTCCGCCCCCCAGCCCAGCCCATTCCATTGGCCGGGAGGCTCCCAGTCTAGTGGCTATCAGGGCCCACGGGAGCTGCACATGAGGCAGGGTGCCTGCCTGCAGATGCAGACCTGCCTGGCTGTGCCTCCACAGCACAGGGAGGGGGAGCCCGAGCCACAGGTGAGCAAGCCCTGGTCATCATCACAGGCCCAGTAATTCTCTGGATATTTAATTTCACTGAGGCAAAATGTGTGCAATTTTATGGGTTGAATGATTGAATGACATAATACCCACCTGCCCGCATTGTCCATCACTAAGTCCAGTAATTTTGTCAAGTGTTTGTTGCACAACATGATGGTGCCTACCCCTACCTTGTGCTTCAGGGGGTGATGGGGTCCAGGGCAGCCTGTTATAGAACTACCTGATTAGTAATTGGATATGTTGGCTGGCATCTTTTTTTACGTGTTCGCTCCCCCTGATGTTAGAAACTGACTACACCACTGGGGAGGGGAGCTTCCTAGACCTGTGCAGCTGGGGCTTGGGTGAATTTTGTGATACTGTGCCCCTCCCCAGCTACCACCCTGCAGTCCCCACTCCTGCACCATGCTGGGCAAGGGGCAGCCCCATCCAGAGTGAGGCTATGGTGAGGGGTGGCAGCAGGGGAGGCCACACGTGATGGCAACCTCCCCCCTCGGTACCCACCATAGGGGAGGTGAGTGGGCTTTCTGGACCTGAGAGGGACCTAGGAGCATGTGCAGTGAACTGTCGGGGAGAGGAGGGGTCCCTCCCCTGGAGCTTGCTGCTGCCAGGGAGGGTGGAGGAGAGTCCTCTTTGGCCCTAGCCCTGGGGCAGTCTGTCTGCACCCCAAGTTCCTTATCCCCAGCCCTGCCCCAGAGTCCTCACCTGACGGGAAAAACACGCAACTTAAATTTGGTGGTCAGTTTAGAGTATCATAGAATATCAGGGTTGGAAGGGGCCTCAGGAGGTCATCTAGTCCAACCTCATGCTCAAAGCAGGACCAATTCCCAACTAAATCATCCCAGCCAGGGCTGTCAAACCGGGCCTTAAAAACCTCTAAGGAAGGAGATTCCACCACCTCCCTAGGTAACCCATTCCAGTGTTTCACCACCCTCCTAGTGAAAAAGTTTTTCTTAATATCCAACCTAAACCTCCCCCACTGCAACTTGAGACCATTACTCCTTGTTCTGTCCTCTGCTACCACTGAGAACAGTCTAGATCCATCCTCTTTGTAACCCCCTATCAGGTAGTTGAAAGCAGCTATCAAATCCTCCCTCATTCTTGTCTTCTGCAGACTAAACCATCCCAGTTCCCTCAGCCTCTCCTCAGAAGTCATGTGCTCCAGCCCCCTAATCATTTTTGTTGCCCTCCACTGGATTTTCCAATTTTTCCACATCCTTCTTGCAATGTGGGGCCCAAAACTGCACGTAGTATTCTAGATGAGGCCTCACCAATGTTGAATAGAGGAGAATGATCATGTCCCTCGATCTGCTGGCAATGCCCCTACTTATACAGCCCAAAATGCTGTTAGCCTTCTTGACAAAGGCCAGAGGAGGGAGTGTTAGTGCCTGTGCGGACTTCTGGGAAGTGCATGGGGTGGAAGGGGATGCTGGGATGCTCTGGAACCAGTCCTTCAAAGCCAGTCAGGACTCTAGGGGAGCCTCCTCTCTGAGCAGACTGTCTCCAGGGCAAGAAGCTTACACCTTCCTGGGTCTGACCTCAGAGCATTCAGCATGCCCTTCCACACCATGCACTTTCCACAGTGAGTCCGCCCAGGCGGGGTCCTGGGGCAGCCAGAGGTCCCTGCACCCCAACTCCGCAGTCAGATGTGACTCTCAGCCAGACAGTAAAACAGAAGGTTTATTAGATGACGGGAACACAGTTTAAACAGAGCTTGTTGGTACAGAAAACAGAACCCCTCTGTCAGGTCCATCTTGCGGGGTGGGGAGCCCAGAACCAAGTTCTGGGTCTCTCCCCATTTCCCCAGCCAGCTCCAAACTGACACTCCCTCCTCTGGCCTCTGTGTCTCTTCCGGACAAGGAGGCCACCTGATCTCTTTGTCCCCAACACCTTCAGTTGGCATCTTGCAGGGGAAACTGAGGCACCCACACAGTATTCAGAGAAAATATTAAGAACATTCCCACTTCATCACAACAGGTGCAACAAAATAAATACTCTATATTGAAGTAGGCAAGTGCTGCTTCTGACTTTCCACTTTTAATTGACCCTTGTAATCTTGTGGCGCTGACGCGTTGTAGCTTCATTTTATATCGGCTTACAGGGCGGGAGCGGGGGGGCACCACCATTTTGGGCCCCACCAAAAATTATACAAACCTGCCGCCTATACTTGCTCCTGTCAAGCTTTCCTGTATACGGTTTCATGAGCCAAGGCATTAACGGGTAAGCGGAGTCTCCAAGGATCACAACGGGCATTTCGACGTCCCCTACTGTGATCTTCCACTCTGGGAAAAAAGTCCCAGCCTGCATCTTCCTGAACAGGCCACTGTTCTGAAAGATGCGTGCATCATGCACCTTTCCAGGCCAGCCTGTGTAAATGTCAATGAAACGCCCACGGTGATCCACAAGTGCCTGGAGAACCATAGAGAAATACCCCTTCCGATTAACGTACTCGGATGCTAGGTGGGGTGATGCCACAATAGGAATATGCGTCCCATCTATCGCCCCTCCACAGTTAGGGAAACCCATTTGTGCAAAGCCAGACACAATGTCCTGCACGTTCCCCACAGTCACAGTTCTTCTTAGCAGGATGCGATTAATGGCCCTGCAGACTTGCATCAACACGATTCCAACGGTCGACTTTCCCACTCCAAACGGTTCCCGAACGATCGGTAGCTGTCTGGAGTTGCCAGCTTCCAGATTGCAATAGCCACCTGCTTCTCCACTGGCAGGGCTGCTCTCAATCTCGTGTCCGCAGGGTGGGGACAAGCTCAGCACACAGTCCCATGAAAGTGGCTTTTCTCATCCGAAAGTTCTGCAGCCACTGCTCATCATCCCAGACTTCCATGACGATGTGATCCCACCACTCAGTGGGTAGCTGTCAGTGGCCACACTCCAGCACTTTCCCTACACAGCTGTACGAAGACCGCTGTAACTCCCAGCGCTGCACATCTGCAAGTGTAGCCAAGCCCTCAGACACACAGACAGAAGGTGCATTTCCTCTCTTTGCTGTTTTTTTCTCTCCCCTTGTGGGCTTGTCTTGTTTGGTCATCTAGGAAATGGGATTGGACTTTCACAGAAGTAATGGCAGCTCCAGCCCATCTCAACTAACTTCTTCCCTTTTACTCAAAAGAACAGCTATTACCATTTGTAATTTTCTCTCCTTTGATATTCACCCCTTCTTGTCAACTTTTGAGAATAGGCCACTTCCACCTTAATTGAATTGGCCTCTTTAGCGCTAACCCCTCACTTGGTAAGGCAACTCCCATCTTTTCATGTGCTGTAATATTTATACTGCTTACTGTATTTTTCACTCCATGCATCTGAGAAGTAGGTTTTAGCCCACAAAAGCTTATGCCCAAATACATTTGTTAGTCTCTAAGGTGCCACAAGGACTCCTTGTTGCTTTTGCTGATACAGGCTAACACGGCCACTACTCTGAAACCGTAAAGACTGACATACAGGGGGGTGCTTCCTTCTAAAATCTCTCTGCCACTAACGGAAACAAGGCATGTTATTAAAATGAGAGCCTGACTCAATACTTTAAATTTCAAATGCTCTAACTGTTTGTCCTTCTTTTCTGTATCTGTAATAAAAGGTTGAAGGGATGTTTCATGGTGTGTTTGCCATAGGACTCAGCAGGCTGAGGTCTCTGAAAACCAAACCCCAAACCTTGTTTAAAAGTGCTTAATATTAGACATGCTCAGAGTCTAAGTGATCATCATTTTGGGGGTCAGGAAGGAATGTTAGGACAGATTGGCAGAGACCCTGTTTGGTTGGTTTGGGTTTTTTTTTGTCTTCCTCTGCACATTGGGGCACGGGTCACTTTCTGATTTAAACTAGAGTAAATAGTGGATTCTCTATTGTTTAAAGTCTTTAAGTCATGACTTGAGAACTTCAGTAACTCAGCCAGAGGCTAGGGGTCTATGACAGGAGTGGGTGGGTGAGGTTCTGTAGCCTGCAATGTGCAGAAAGTCAGACTAGATGATCATGATGGTCCCTTCTCCCCTTGAAGTCTATATGAATTGGGTGCCCAATTCCCATTAATTTCAAATGGGAACTGGGCATCCAAATGTTTTATGGGGTTTTGAAAATCCACCTTGTGATTTCTGAAGATGCAGATGGAGATTCTGGAGCTCAATATCTGCAGCAAGAGGTGAATTCTGCTGCCTAAGAATTGAGGAATACGCTGGGCCCAGCTGTAATAAGGAAAATAATGTTTATTTAACACCCACGTGCCCAGGCTTCCCGCCACACTAGAGACAAAACCCTACAAAGTTCTGGTTGTGAGGAATGTGACAAGGGCAGGCAGCTGGACAGAAGCTCAGCAGCAGCCCAAGATCAGCAGAGAAAACCCTCTCCACAGTGTCAGTTTCCTTCGTAAGTTTCCTAGTACAAGTAAAATAAAACAACTTAGCAGAGTCTGTGGCCACGTTCACTTCATGCACAGACTGAGACCCCAAGGGCAGGGCCCCCTCTAGAGATCTGAATCAGTCACTCTGCGTCCAGTGGATGTTTCACCTCTGTGCTGAGATGCCAAACAGCATCTGCATCAGTGCCGATTGTGATGGTGGATGGGGTGATGCGGGCTCCAGTTCCCTATGGCCTGGTCTACACTAGGCGTTTAAATCTGTTTTAGGAGCGTAAAACCGATTTAACGCCACACCCGTCCACACTAAGAGGCCCTTTATATCAGTATAAAGGGCTCTTTAAACCGGTTTCTGTACTCCTCCCTAACGAGAGGAGTAGCGCTAATATCGGTATTACCATATCGGATTGGGGTTAGTGTGGCCGCAGATCGACGGTATTGGCCTCTGGGCGGTATCCCACAGTGCACCACTGACCGCTCTGGACAGCAATCTGAACTCGGATGCAGTGGCCAGGTAGACAGGAAAAGCCCCGCGAACTTTTGAATATTTCCTGTTTCCCCAGCGTGGAGCTCCGATCAGCACGTGTGGTGATGCAGTTAAAAATCAAAATAAAGAAAGAGCTCCCGCATGGACGATGCGGACGTGATCGCTGTAAGGGCAGGCAAATCTGTTCTATCAGCGCTCCGTTACAGAAGACGAAATTCAAAATCATTTTTAAAAAATCTCCAGACAGATGCCATAGCAGGGACTCAGCGCACTGCTGCGTGACAAGCGTAACGGAAAGCCAAAGAATCAAATGGACGCTCATGGACTGCAGGACTCAAGCTATCCCACAGTTTCTGCAGTCTCTGAAAAGCATTTGCATTGTTGGCTGAGCTCCAAATGCTTCTAGGGTCAAAAACAGTGTCCGCGGTGGGTCAGGGCATAGCTAGGCAATTTACGCACCCCCCCACCCCCAGAAGTGAAAGGGAAAACAATCCTCTCTTGACTCTTTTACATGTCACCCTATCTTTACTGAATGCTGCAGATAGACGCGATGGTGCAGCACTCAACACCAACATCCTTGCTCCCCCCACGCTATGGATGGCTGATGGTACAATATGGCTGGTATCCGTCCTCATCATCAGCCTATTGGCACATGGGGCAGTGCAAAAGGACTGGTAACCATGCTGACTAGCATCGGTAAGGTCAATCAAGGGCGCCTGGTCCTAATTTTTCGTGGTAGATGGTGCAGTATGGCTGGTAACCATCGTCATCATAGCAACAGGGGGCTAAGCTCCATCAGCCCCCACCCTTCATGTGTAAAGAAAAGATTCAATTGCCCCTGGACTAGCAGAGGGATGCTGGGCTCCTCTCCTACACACTCCTTACTGTCCTGTCTGGACTATCATAGCAGCTGGAGGCTGCCTTCCACTCATTTCTCACTAACAAGTCACTGTGTCTTATTCCTGCATTCTTTATTACTTCATCACACAAGTGGGGGGACAATGCTACGGTAGCCCAGAAAGGCTGGGGGAAGAACGGAATCAACAGGTGGGGTTGTTGCAGGAGCACCCCCTGTGAATAGCATACAGCTCATAATTTCTGCAGGATCTGACACAGAGCAGCTGTGCTCTCTGGTTCTATGATACAGTGGTTCTCTAGTATACTTGCCCATATTCTAGGCAGGACTGATTCTATTTTTAGATACCAAAAAGGAGGGATTGACTCAGGGAGTCATTCCCAATTTTGGCTTTTGCGCCCCTGGCTAAGAGCAGCCAGGGGCACTTATGACAGCAACAGATGGTGCAGTGCAAAAGGACTGGTAGCCACAATCATCTTATTACCCATTTATGGCATGGGAGATGGTACAATATGGCTGGTAACCATCTCTGCTATCATGCAAAAGCAAAAGCTTGCTGCTGTGTAGCGCTGCTGAATCGCCTCTGTGAGCGGCATCTAGTACACATACGGTGACAGTCACAAAAGGCTAAACAGGCTCCATGATTGCCATGCTATGGCATCTGCCAGGGCAATCCAGGGAAAAAAGGCATGAAATGCTTGTCTGCCGTTGCTTTCCCAGCGGAAGGAGTGACTGACGACATTTACCCAGAACCACCCGCGACAATGATTTTTGCCGCATCAGGCACTGGGATCTCAACCCGGAAATTCCAAGGGGCGGGGGAGGCTGCGGGAACTATGGGATAGCTACGGAATAGCTACCCACAGTGCAATGCTCCAGAAATCGACGCTAGCCTCGGACCGTGGATGCACACCACCGATTTAATGTGTTTAGTGTGGCCGCGCACACTCGATTTTATACAATCTGTTTTGTTAAACCGGTTTATGTAAATTCGGAATAATCCCGTAGTGTAGACGTACCCTGTGAAATAAACGAAGGCCCAACAGCTCACTTCACCCAAATCACCAGACATTGTCCTTGTATCATTTTCCTGTGCTATTACTGACCAACTGTACCAGTGTCCCAGCAGTGAAAATAACACAACACCACTGGCCATCACGTACTGCCCCCAGCTAAAACCTCTCCAGCACATCAGTGATCTATAACGTATCCTGGAAAATGATCCCTCACTCACACAGACCTTGGGAGGCAGGCCAGTCCTCTCTTACAGACAGCTCCCCAACCTGAAGCAAATACTCACCGGCAACTACACGCCACACCACAGAAACACTAACCCAGGAACCAATCCCTGTAACAAACTGTGTTGCCTACTCTGTCCCCATATCTAGTCTAGCAACACCATCAGAGAACCCAACCACATGAGCCACATCTACTAATGTGATATATTCCATCATGTGACAGAAATGCCCCTCTGCCATGTACATTGGCCAAACAGGACAGTCTCTACATAAAAGAATAAAGTGGACACAAATTGAACATCAGGAATGGTAACATACAAAAGCCAGTAGGAGAACATTTCAATCTCCCTGGACATTCTATAACAGATTTAAAAGTAGTCATACTTGAACAAAAAAACCTTGAAAAACAGACTTCAAAGAGAAACTGAAGAACTAAAATTCATTTGTAAATTTAACACCATAAATTTGGGCTTGAATAGCGACTGGGAATGGCTGGCTCACTACAAAAGCAACTTTCCCGCTCTTGGTATTGACACCTCTGCATCAATTATTGGGAGTGGACTACATCCATCCTGATTGAAATGGCCCTGTCAACACTGGTTCTCCACTTGTGAGGTAACTCCCTTCTCTTCATGTATCAGTATAATAATGCTTGCATCTGTAATTTTCACTCCACACATCTGAAGAAGTGGCTTTTTTACCCTTGGAAGCTTATGCCCAAATAAATCTGTTAGTCTTCAAGGTGCCACCAGACTCCTCTTTTTTTGTGTGGATACTGACTAACACGGCTACCCCTTGATACCTGATTCAGTGTATAGCTTTTTAAATGCCTTTTGAAGATTCTGCAGCTCATTCTAGCGCTAGTTGGCGTATAAGGCCTATGCAGTGTGTATTAGAGAGATTAGAGTTACACTTTTCTCTGAGCAAAGCTTGTACTCCACTATGTCTTCCAGAGAAGTTTGCAGCTCCATCAAATGCACAAGCAGCCATCTGTTTGGGGTTCAATAGACAAGCATTTAACTCTTCTAAGTTGTGTGTTGTCAGAGATGCAGCCAACATAGGCAGCGAGTTATATGGGCCCGTGGTTCCCATGCTCCACCAATATTCCTGAAGGTGGGCCCAGATCCATCAATGTTTGGGCCCCAGGCCCCATGCTTTGGGGGTCCCAGTGCCATGGGTCAGCAATGTGGGGTGCTCTCACTTCGGGGGCAGCTCGGAGTCGCTGTGTGCTGAGGGGAGGCCCCAGCGCTGACCCGACTCACAGCCCATTGGCCAGGAACCCCAGCCAATGGGAGCTGCAGTGGGCGGTGCCAGAGCTGCCTGGCTGCGCCTCCACAGCAGGGAGTGGGAATGAGCAGCAGAAGTGTGTCACTGTCAGACAGACACAGCCAGTGAGCCAGGGGTGTTGTGGGGACAGATGGAGCCGGGGGCAGGGGAAAGGAGCAGCGATGGGCACCCTGGGGCTGGCATAAAATACACAGGACAGAGGGGGCTTCCTGAGGGGGCAATAGCAACACCCCCCTGCAGAGCAGACTTGGGCTGTGGTTGGCTCCATCCATCACTCCCCCCTCCGCCCCACATAGACCCACACAACCCTCAGCCTTCCCGAGAGACTCCAATGACCCTGTGCCCCTGTCACCCCTCTCCAGAGAGCCCCCCCCTTTGTGCCAAACAACGCCCCTCCCTTACTCCAGAGCTCCCTACAATCTCCCCCTTTGCCTTTGCCCCGACCCCAGCCCATGCTCCCAGTCTGTTGGCCAGCATGGCCAGTGGGAGCTGCACCTTTGGCGGTGCCTGCTTACAGATGCAGACCTGCCTGGCTCTGTCTCCACAGTACGGTGTGTGGGGGGGGGGGGGCGGGGAGCCACAGGTGAGCAAGCCCTGGTTATCATCATCACAGGCCCAGCAATTCTCTGGGTATTTAATTTCACTGAGGCAAGTAATTCAGTCTACTCTTCTTTTCCAGACAGTTTGTGGCTTCTCCTGTAAGAAAACTTACAATGTCTTTGCCAAGAAGTCCAGTTATAGTTTTTTCACTTGAGCAGTAGATTTTCTGATTGTTCATAAGCTCATTTATTTTGTTAACTCGGTTTCATAGGCAATTTAAAAAGTCACTTGAATTGTACCTGTTTTTTTCCATTGGTCCAAAATCACAAGGAAGACGTGCAGATTTTCATTTCTGTGGGCCAAACCACCCTGTGTAGAAATGTAAAGGTTGGATCCAGAAAAGCTCTGCAAGGGTAAGGGTCCCTCAGGAAATTGTCCTCAAGTCATTCATTCTTCTGGGCATTCCATTCTCTTGTTTCCTTCTATAGTGATAATGATCAGTGTTTCCACCCACAGGGGAGAGGCAGAAGACTGGGTCAGCCCTGCAGTGACTCTGCCTCTACCCTTGTTCTCTGTCTGCTCCCTCTACCAGGCCCTTTGGTCTCCCTAGGATTCCCCCTACCATTACTCTCTCTGGGTCTTCTCTCACTGGAGCTTCTCATGAAGTAAAGTCTGTCATTACAGGTTCTTATCTCTGTAATGTATTTAATTTTGGTTACAGAGTAGCAGCCGTGTTAGTCTGTATCCACAAAAAGAACAGGAGTACTTGTGGCACCTTAGAGACTAAGAAATTTATTTCAGCATGAGCTTTCGTGAGCTACAGCTCACTTCTTCGGATGCATAGAATGGAACACACAGACAGGAGATATTTATACATACAGAGAACATGAAAAGGTGGAAGTATGCATACCAACAGATGTATCAGAGGGGTAGCCGGGTTAGTCTGGATCTGTAAATGCATGCATCCGACGAAGTGGGTATTCACCCACGAAAGCTCATGCCCCAAAACGTCTGTTAGTCTATAAGGTACCACAGGACTCTTTGCTGCTTTAATTTTGCTGTATTTATTAAGTGTTAGTTAATGCACTATGGGAGTCCCCCTTCAGCCCTCTGTATAAGTTAATCCTGTTCTTTCCATATGTTTTGCCCATAGGGTTTTCTGCAGCCCTAGGGCAGCCACAATAACCCCTGTGCCTTTGCAATGGGTGAGGGAAGGGACCATGAGATCCCTATTTATGTGATTTGCAAGAAGTGTCATTACTCAAGGTACCAAATGTGTTTAAATGATATAAGTGCCTTGTAAAATCCCAAAGCAAGCTCATTTTCATTTCTCATATCATCTCATATACCTTATACACACATTTTTCATTAATTATATGAGTTGAAATTATTATTATTATTATTAGCTAGGTTACTGTTTGGATGGGGGGGTTCAGTGTGGCAGAATGTGTGCTATTTTATGGGTTGAATGCAGTGATGAGCTGCCAAAATCACAACAACGGGTTCCCTCCTCACCCCAGGAGGAATCATGCCCCCCCCACCTAGGGACCCCTGCCCCGTCCACCCCCTCCCTGTTCCCTACCCTCTGACACCCCCAACCCCTATCCACTCCCCCACCCCGAACTCCCCAGCCCTCTCTCCAACACCCCCTCCTGCCCCTTACTGCGCTGCCATAGCCCGGAGCCGGATCTGGCGCCGGGCCGCCAAGGCCGCCGCTGCACCCGGACCCCAACAGCGGGGTAAGTAGTGTTGGTGCCCGAGCCGGCTGCGGCGGCCGGGGAGGGCCGCGGGGCGGGCCAGGGCGCCGCGGGGTGGAGCCCGTGCCGGGCGGCCGGGGACGTACGCGGGGCCGGGCAGGGTCGCAGCCAGGAACGCTGGGCCTGGGGTGGGGTGCGCGCCGGGACCGGGTGGCTGGGGAGGGTCGGGCAGGGCCGGGGAATGCAGGGCCGGGGTGCTGCGGCCGGGACCGGGTGGCCGGGAGGGTCGGGGCTGGGCCGGGAGGGCCGGGGCGGGAAAGCGGGGCCGTGGGGTGCCGCGGCCGGGACCGGGTGGCCGGGGAGGGTCGGGGCCGGGCGGGTACCAGGGGCCGGGGGGGCCGTGGTCGGGGCCGGGGCTGGAGACCGGCGGGGGCACACGGCCCCTCCTGGTTTCCTACCTCAGCGTCGTCTTCCTGGGCCGGGGAAGCCTGCTTGCTTCTCAGCCCTCCCAGGCTTCCCGCGCGAAGAGCTGATTCACGGGAAGCAGGGGGGGAGGAGAAGCAAGGAGGAGCATTCATGGCAGGAGGTGGAGGCAGAGCTGAGGTGAGCTGGGGCCGGGCAGCAGGGAGCGTTTGTTAAATTTAGAAGCCCTTTTAGAACCAGTTTGTCCCACTGGGAACAACCGGTTCTAAAGGGGGCTTCTAAATTTAACAACCGGTTCGCGCGATCCAGTGCGAACCGGCTGCAGCTCACCCCTGGTTGAATGATTAAATGACATAATACCCCCCACCCCCATTGCCCCTCACTAAGTCTGGGGTGGGGGGCTGTAGGGAAGGCCTGGTCTCACTGAATAAAGTCTCCTGCTGCAGCAGCTCAGTAGGTTACATCAAAGAGAAGCTGCAGTGACTAGGCATTGGGATGCCTGTGCCTTTAAGAACCCAGCCCTGGGAAGCCCATGCTGAGAGGTTTTGTCTGTGAGAGGGGAAATAAAAAAAACCCCTCTGCTCCACCCACCCCTCTGCCCCTGCCTGTGCCGGGGTTTTACCCTCTGGCACCCCCTCACCCCTGGGCTTAACTCTGGCCCCTTCCACCCCCATCCCTGATTTTGCCCTTCAGCCCCTTCCTAACCCTGCTTTTAGCTGGTTCACCCCCCACGACCAGTCAATTTTCGCCCCCTGCTCAGACCCTGGCCACCCCCCTGCTCCGATTCGCCCCCTTTGCCCCTTTTTAACCCTTGTGAAAAGCCACAAGCAGAATCTTACCCGTAGTAAGGGCCAGGTGAAGGGCGCTGGCTTCAGCAGATGTTACTGAGCATGCTCAGTTTGTGTGCGACGGCAGAGCGCATCCTAAGCAGCAAATTCCTGCAGAGCGCAGGAAAAGCGGAAACATTTCACTTCACACGTTCGGATTTTTCCTTTTATCGCTAACAACAAACAGCCCCCGAGCCCGGCGCCCCCCAGCCTGGCGCCCAGGCAGTCGCCTCGGTTACCTGCCTCTAAATCCAGCCCTGGTCACCAGGTCACTTACCGAGGCCGCAGCCCCAGTTCCGCACACGGGTCACGGAGCCGGAGGGTTTGGACCGGATCCGTCAGCGTTACCGGTGTTACATCTGTAGCTGAATTGACGGGGCCGAGCCCCCCAGCCTGGGACTTATACCCGCTTCAAAAGTGAAAGTAACGGTCCGTGTCCCTGGCTGGTTGGGGCGGAGCAAATTCCTCTTAAAGTACCAGCGCCTCCCCCCCCCCCCCCAGCAGGGCCCGGAGCTGGGGGGAGGGGCCTGGCTGGGGCAGTTTGCCAGGTGAGCCAGTGCAGGGCTGTCACTGCCCCTGTAACGACAGAAACAGCTACCGCTCCAGATTCGCTACTTAGGCTGCACTGGCCAGACGGTTACGTTGTGCGGCAGAAACTGCAACTAGTAGCAAAACACAAGGGTTTCGCAATGTGTCGTTACACCGTTGGTGCAGAGTCACTTTCCTGCCTGGCCCCAGCCCTTTCCCCTGGGCCTCTCCCCAGAGGCGGCAGGTTTGGATAATTTTTGGTGGTGCTCAGAACGGGTGCAAGTCCCCCCCCACCCCCCACCCCCCCGCCTGCCTAAGGCTCTGGGAGGGAGTTTGGGTGCAGGCTCTGGGATGGGGTTGGGGTGCGGGAGGGGTCAGTGGGTCGGTGCTTAACTCGGGCAGCGCCAGCTCCTGAAAGCGACCCGCACACCCCTCTGGCAATGGCCCAGTGCTCAGGGTGGGGGCAACATGTGCCCCCCCCCACCCCTCAGAGGCCACAGGGATGTGCTGGCCACTTCCCAGAGAGGAGCAGGCAGGCAGGAAGCCACCTTAGGCTGTGTCTACACTGCCACTTTTGGCACTAAATCTTTAGTCGTTCAGGGGAGTAAAAAAACCACATCCCTGAGCGACAAAAGTTTTAGCACTGAAAAGTATAGGCAGCGCTTTATCACTGGGTGGTTATTTTTTATCGCCGGGAAAGCTCTGTCACGTGGGCAGTCCCACTGTGCTGCCGATGGTGGTGGCAGCAGCTGGGGGGCCCCAGGCCCTTTTAAATCACCCGGGGGCAGCAGGTGGGGCCGGAGGAGAGACCCAGCCCTGAACATTGGTGGAGCCAAGCCCACGGGCCCTGAATATTCATGGAGCCCGGGCACTACGGGCCCATACAACTCGCCACCCTGCTCCCCTCAGCTGCAGGCTCAGGAGCTGGTGTCGGCAGAGCCCGGGGCTGTCCCAGGGGGTGGTTCCAGCCATCACAGAAAGTCCCCCCAGCCCCGACCTCAGAGGGAGTTTTAATGGCCAAATCTGAATTTCAGTAACGTCTCTGGGGGGCTCAGGGCTGGTGCTGAAGGCAGCAGGGTCCCGTCACTGCTGTAATCAGCAGGAAGCTGGAGCGGAAGAGTCCCTGGGCACTGAGCCCAGATGTACCTGCTCACGGTGCTTCTGACACCTCAGAGGGGAAGGAGAAATGGAGCAGAGTCAGTGCCCATGGTGCAGCCTGGCCCCTGCCCTAGACGGGTCACTCTGCTCTCCCAGCCCCACAGGCTGCTCCCCCAGGGCGGTGGAGGTACTAAAGGGCTGTGCTAGGGGGAGCAGAGCCCCTTTCACACCAGCTGCTCTGCAGGGGTGGCCGGGCCCCCTGATCTGAGTCCCAGGGCTAGAATAGCCTTCTCCAGCCTCCCCTGGCTCCCCACCGGCCCCAGCTCCCATCTCTTTGCAGCCCCAGGGCCCCTGACCCTGCAGACACACCGGGCGGGCGGGACTCTCTGCACTGAGTTACCCTGGGAGCCCCCAGTGGCTATGGGGCCATCCCCTCCCTGCACTGGGCTCTGGGCACGTCTGACACAGTCTCACCTGCAGCAATTCAGGCACCGGCTGCTGACACTTCCCCCCCAGCTCCGTGATCAGGACATTGAGCCAGAAAATCTCCTTGCACAGGCGGGTGGGGTTTTCATCCCTCCTCCTCTCAATCTCCTGGTCCAGCTTTCTGAGCTGGGCCAGCAGGAGGCTCTTGCTCAGCCAGGACCTGGCGCATCCGCTTGCACTCGGACACCACCAGCTGCCTCTCCACTTCCGTCTGCCTCTGGGGTGCACAGAGAGACGCAGGGGCAGGACACAGCAGGGACACGGGGTGAGTGGGGGTCACGGGAATGGCACAAAGCCTTGTCCGGGCTGCACAGAGCGTTTCATTCAATATCTTTGCCAGCAGAACTGTATCTGCACTAGGGATTTTGCTCGTATAAAAATGTCACCAAAAATCACCAACCCCCAACCCCAGTCCCCATCACTGCACCAGCAACAGATTTAAGTGTAGCTCAGGGCTTGGCAAATGATGCTGCCCTAACCACCCAATGGCATTGCTGGAAACGTCTGACATTCAACCCCTGGGATCAGCACAAATCTCCCCTTGCTCCACCCTGACCCCTGCCACATCTGTGCGTGTTCAGCTGTGTTACTGGCCTCTCCCCCTGCCCCCAGTGCTAGAGAGGCAGAGCCAGAGGCTGCTCCCAGCTACTCTGGTGTGAACCCATTGACTTCACTGGGCAGCAGCCCAGCAGGCTCTCAAGTGCCAGGCACTTCAGGTGTCCCTTCCCCTCTGCCGCTGCTCCTGCCCTCCACCGTGGAGCTGCTCTCAGGAGCCTCCTCCTTTCTGTGCAGAGGGGGAGAGGCAGGCACTGATGTCAGGGTGTCTCCCTCCCCCCACCCTTGTACCCCAGCTCCCCAGAGTGGGGTGGGGGATCACAAGACAGGGCTCAGGACAGAGGAGCTTGCTGGCAGCTGCTGTTGGGTCTGAACATGGGGATCTACTTAAAAGGGCAATGTACTTAAGTGGAGTCAGTGTATTTAAAGGGGCAATGTGCAGTTCTCTATCTCTCTCACACACACACAGTGTCTTTCACACTCACCTCCCAACACAAACTTGTATTATTGTTGTTGTTACTTCTTGATACTTCTTTCAAAGTGTGTTATTTTAGTTTTTTGACCAGTCTATGCATTTCATAATTTTTATTTATCTTATGCTTAAATGTAATTCTTTGCGTAGTGAGTTCTAAAATGCCTAACCTGGCCTGGCTGGACTAATTATCCCTATGGTAACTTTTTTAAAATATACATATTATATCTAGGTTTTTGGTTTCTACCGGTGGCCCACATCTGCACATTACCTCAATATGGTGCACATAAGAAAATTCATTCTGCACATGGATGGAAAAAGTTATAGGGAACATTGACCCCAACCCCAATGACATCAGTGTTGTCACTCCTGATTTACACCAGGTACCTCAGAGCAGAGTCTGCTCCACATGGTTTAAAATGACCCTGAAGTGTCATCCTGCATTGATCCTGAAAACCCTTTAACCTTCTGAATGACCCAGAGACCAACCTGCGCAGACACCCCCCTGCTGCTGTTGTTGACACCCCGGTGCAAACCTGCTGGACAAGGCAGGGGCACTTCCCAGGACCCTCTCAATCTCCTTGTCCCCCTTGGATTTCAGTCCCAGGGGCTCTTCTCTCTCCTTGGTTCAGAATTTGCTCCTGCATACAGAGACAATGGCTCTAGGCCTTCTAGGGGCTGCATTGGGTACATTGCTTTGTGCCCAGCGATAACTTCATCACTCAGCAGAGTAAGGCTGTAGGAGCAGGTCCCCCTTCTCCAAACCACTGAAAAATTGACCCAGCTCCAAGGTAACTGTGGGCAAAGCTGCTGGGCCTGTCCCAGGCCCTTCTCTGCACCATCATCTCCAGGAACGTGGGTGTGTCTGTCACAGTCTGGTGCTTTTGAACAGCTCTGGAATAGTCCCTGGGAGGACCCCTTTAGTGTGGCAGCCCCCTTAGGGTCACAGTCTTTCACTTGGCTTCTCCACCTCCTGGGTCCGAACCTAAGAGCGTTCAGCACCCCTGCCTCACGCAGTGAGCTGCCTTTGGCAAGTCCACCTAGGCTGGACGCCAGAGGGAGACTTGTACCCCCAAAGGGAGCCATGCACCCCAATTCCTTACTCTTATGCTGTAAAAGCAGAAGGGTTTATTAGATGTCTGGAACACAGCGCAGACAGTGCTTAAGTTAACACAGACAATGGAAAGGTGCAGCATGGTCCATCTGGGTCAGTCCCAGAGCCCTCTGACCCCTCTGTAATCCCAGTTTAGAAGCTTCTCTCCTGCCTCCAGCAGCCCACATTTAACAACCCCACCTGGCTCCACCCCATTCCAGCTGGTCACACCCAGCTTTCTTCCTAAGGAATGTCCAAATGTCCAGGCAACTGGAGTGGACATTGTCTTCTGGGACTGTCCATGGGCATGGGGCCCCAGGCAGCTAGGAGTCGGTCTGGGCTGTATCTTTGGGTCTCTGCAAAAAGAAACCACCCTTGGCCCCCCCCCCCCCTTTCCCGTCTCCAGGCCAGAAAGCTGCAGCCTGGCTTGGGAGGGGCAGCAGCAGCAGCAGCCTGCTCCCTGCCCAGGCTCAGCTCCTGGGCACAGGAGCCCCTCTGAGCATGCCGGAGGGAATGGGGGCGGCTCTGGCTCACATGGCCACTGTCCCCAGAAGCTGAGCTTGGGCAGGGGGCAGCCTGCTGCTCTTCTCGCAGTCAGCCTGGATCCTGCACTGGACCGGGCAGCAGCGTGGCTAGAAGCAGCTCTGGCCCTGCCCCTTCCTCTCCCCTCCTGGGCCCGTGTAGTGTAAGAAACTGCTCAGACCTCATTCCTTTCTGTGAGATAGTCACTTAAAATGTCACTTATTTCAGTTTACCAAATTGCAAAGCTAATTCTGTCTATGAAATAGCTGCAGAGTTTTCTCCTTGCTTCTCCTTGCACTGTTTAAAAGAAATCTTTGTGTTCCCACAATATCATGTGCTTCCTTCTTGCAACCTTTGCCAAGATGGAAAGCAAAAATAATGCTGTAACTGGATAAATTGGAGTCGTTTCACTGGCTGTGTAAGGAGATTAGAGTCTTCTCCAAAGGAAACAGCTACAGCCCTGCTGAGCTGTAGGGTCTGTCCCAGCAGACTCAAGCAATCAGGTGTCCCAAGTGATCTGAATCCAGAATGATACTGAAGAGTGTTCTTCCTGCTTTTCTGTCCACTGTAATAAATTGAATGGCCAACAAACTAACGAACCGAGGCAGAGACAGCACAGCCGCTTCTGGCACCTGGAACCCACCCAGCTCTGTCTGCTGCTGGCTTGTGCGCTGCCTGCAATGGGGGCTGCTGAGCTTAGTTATCCTGAGTGGTGTGGAAATGGGTCCTACCGCGGTGGAAGAAATAAAGCAGCCCCTAGAAAACATCAGCAGAGGATTGCAGAGAACGGCCATGGGTCTGGGTGTCTTGGGCCGCCTGGGTGCTGGAGTCTGCAGGCTTGGCAGGGCCCCCTGCAGCACAGCCGGGCTGTGGCTGTTTCTTTAAGAGAAAACGCCAACCTGCTCACGTGACCGCCAGTGTGACTTTGGGCTTGGCTACACTTACAAATTTGCAGCGCTGCAGCAGGGTGTGAAAACACACCCTCTGCAGCACTGCAAATTGCGGCGCTACAAAGCGCCAGTGTGGTCAAAGCCCCAGCGCTGGGAGCCGTGCTCCCAGCGCTGTCCGTTATTCCCCACAGGGAGGTGGAGTACGGACAGCGCTGGGAGAGTTTTCTCCCAGCGCTGGCGCTTTGACTACACTTAGCACTTCAAAGCGCTGCCGCGGCAGCGCTTTGAAATACAAGTGTAGCCACAGTCTTTACTTTCGCTTTCCATCCCGGGCAGCGCTGCGAGAGGGGAGCTCGGGTCTCTGCTTGGGACACAACGATTCCTTCCAAAGGGCGAGGGAAAGCTGGGAAAACTGCAGCGATCTGCTAGCCCGGGAATTAGCCCTGCAACGGGATAAACTGAAAGTCACAATGTAAATCATCGCAACAAAACGGGTGGAGTTTGATCACACCTTGAGATTGTAAAAACTTCTCCCAAGGACCAATCAGGTAGGTTAATTTTGCTTCAAATTATATCTTTATATATATCCTTATATCCCCCATGGATACCGCTTATTGCTCCGCCAGATTGTAAATAACACAACGATTCAATAATCCTGTGTCATTTGTTTTACTCGTTATGGAAACACAAGCAGGGGTGGCTCTAGCCATTTCGCCGCCCCAAGCACGGCGGCACGCTGCGGGGGGCGCTCTGCCAGTTGCCAGTCCCACGGCTCCGGTGGACCTCCCACAGACGTGCCTGCAGATGCTCCACCGAAGCCGCGGTGCTCCCGGCGACCATCAGAGCGCACCTCACAGCATGGAGGCTATCCAGTTTATTGCACTGACTGTCGCATGTATGATTACCTGCCCTGTGGGCGGGTGGCGTATGTGTGCAGTCGGTGCAAGGAGCTCCTGGCCCTCAGAGACCATGTACGTGCTTTGGAGGCCAGGGTGGCGGAACTGGAGGAGCTGAGAGAGGCAGAGAGGTATGTTGATGAGGCTTTCCGGGACACTGTAGAATTGTCCCACCTCCGCTTAGACAGCTCCTGTGCTGTTGAGGAGGAAGAAGGGCCCAGGGAAGTAGAGCAGTCGATGGGAGCAGAGGGAAACCTTCCCGTAGTTGGGACCCTCCTTCCAGATGGTGCTGGGGTTGCCTCTCGCACTGAGGTTGCCTCTCCGGGGGAGGGAACTCCAGTTTCTAGGAAAAGGCAGGTGTTAGTAATGGGAGATTCGATTATTAGAAATGTAGACACCTGGGTCTGTGATGACCGGGAGAACCGTATGGTGACTTGCCTGCCTGGTGCAAAGGTTGCGGATCTCTCGAGGCATCTAGATAGACTTATGTGTAGTGCTGGGGAGGAGCCGGTGGTCGTGGTACATGTAGGTACCAATGACATAGGGAAGGGTAGGAGAGATGTCCTGGAAGCCAAATTTAGGCTGCTAGGGAAGAGACTGAAATCCAGGACCTCTATGGTGGCATTTTCAGAAATGCTCCCAGTTCCACGCGCAGGGCCGGGTAGGCAGGCAGAGCTTCAGAGTCTCAATGCGTGGATGAGACGATGGTGTAGAGAGGAGGGGTTCACATTCATTAGGAACTGGGGAAACTTCTGGGATGGGGGGAGCCTATACAGGAGAGATGGGCTCCACCTAAACCAAAGTGGAACCAGACTGCTGGCACTAAACATTAAAAAGGTTGTAGAGCAGTTTTTAAACTAGGAGATGGGGGAAAGCCGACTGCCGCAGAGGAGCGTGTGGATCGGACACAGACTTCTCTTAGGGGAGAGTCTGATGATAGAGAATCTCCAGGTTATAGTCAGGAGCAGAGGAATGAGAAGTATAATGTAAGGGCCGGATCAGATGATAAACAGTCACATAAAAAAGAATCTGGCACATCAGAAAAAGGCAGGCTAATATACAGGTACAAGTTTTTAAAGTGCTTGTACACAAATGCCAGAAGTCTAAATAATAAGATGGGTGAACTAGAGTGCCTTGTGATAAAGGAGGATATAGATATAATAGGCATCACAGAAACCTGGTGGACTGAGAGCAATCAATGGGACACAATCATTCCGGGGTACAAAATATATCGGAAGGACAGGACAGGCCATGCAGGGGGAGTGGCACTATATGTTAAAGAAAGTGTAGATTCAAATGAAGTAAAAATCTTAAGCGAATCCACAGGTTCCATAGAGTCTCTATGGATAGAAATTTCATGCTCTAGTAAAAATATAACAGTAGGGATCTATTATCGACCACCTGACCAGGACAGTAATAGTGATGATGAAATGCTAAGGGAAATTAGAGAGGCTATCAAAATTAAGAACCCAATAATAGTGGGGGATTTCAATTATCCCCATATTGACTGGGAACATTTCACTTCAGGACGAAATGCAGAGATAAAATTTCTCGATACTTTAAATGACTGCTTCATGGAGCAGCTGGTACGGGAACCCACAAGGGGAGAGGCGACTCTAGATTTAATCCTGAGTGGAGCGCAGGAGCTGGTCCAAGAGGTAACTATAGCAGGACCGCTTGGAAATAGTGACCATAATACAATAGCATTCAACATCCCTGTGGTGGGAAGAACATCTCAACTGCCCAACACTGTGGCCTTTAATTTCAAAAGGGGGAACTATACAAAAATGAGGGGGTTAGTTAGACAAAAGTTACAACGTACAGTGACTATAGTGAAAGCCCTGCCTGTTGCGTGGGACATTTTAAAGACACCATAATAGAGGCCCAACTTCAATGTATACCCCAAATTAAGAAAAACAGTAAAAGAACTAAAAAAGAGCCACCGTGGCTTAACAACCATGTAAAAGAAGCAGTGAGAGATAAAAAGACTTCCTTTAAAAAATGGAAGTCAAATCCTAGTGAGGCAAATAGAAAGGAGCACAGACATTGCCAACTTAAGTGCAAGAGTGTAATAAGAAAAGCCAAAGAGGAGTTTGAAGAACGGCTAGCCAAAAACTCCAAAGGTAATAACAAAATGTTTTTTAAGTACATCAGAAGCAGGAAGCCTGCTAAACAACCAGTGGGGCCCCTTGACGATGAAAATACAAGAGGAGCGCTTAAAGATGATAAAGTCATTGCGGAGAAACTAAATGGATTCTTTGCTTCAGTCTTCACGGCTGAGGATGTTAGGGTGATTCCCAAACCTGAGCTGGCTTTTGTTGGTGACAAATCTGAAGAACTGTCACAGATTGAAGTGTCACTAGAGGAGGTTTTGGAATTAATTGATAAACTCAACATTAACAAGTCACCGGGACCAGATGGCATTCACCCAAGAGTTCTGAAAGAACTCAAATGTGAAGTTGTGGAACTATTAACTAAGGTTTGTAACCTGTCCTTTAAATCGGCTTCGGTACCCAATGACTGGAAGTTAGCTAATGTAACGCCAATATTTAAAAAGGGCTCTAGGGGTGATCCCGGCAATTACAGACCGGTAAGTCTAACGTCGGTACCGGGCAAATTAGTTGAAACAATAGTAAAGAATAAAATTGTCAGATACATAGAAAAACATAAACTCTTGAGCAATAGTCAACATGGTTTCTGTAAAGGGAAATCGTGTCTTACTAATCTATTAGAGTTCTTTGAAGGGGTCAACAAACATGTGGACAAGGGGGATCCGGTGGACATAGTGTACTTAGATTTCCAGAAAGCCTTTGACAAGGTCCCTCACCAAAGGCTCTTACGTAAATTAAGCTGTCATGGGATAAAAGGTAAGGTCCTTTCATGGATTGAGAACTGGTTAAAGGACAGGGAACAAAGGGTAGGAATTAATGGTAAATTCTCAGAATGGAGAGGGGTGACTAGTGGTGTTCCCCAAGGGTCAGTCCTGGGACCAATCCTATTCAATTTATTCATAAATGATCTGGAGAAAGGGGTAAACAGTGATGTGGCAAAGTTTGCAGATGATACTAAACTACTCAAGATAGTTAAGACCAAAGCAGATTGTGAAGAACTTCAAAAAGATCTCACAAAACTAAGTGATTGGGCAACAAAATGGCAAATGAAATTTAATGTGGATAAATGTAAAGTAACGCACATTGGAAAAAATAACCCCAACTATACATACAACATGATGGGGGCTAATTTAACTACAACGAGTCAGGAAAAAGATCTTGGAGTTATCGTGGATAGTTCTCTAAAGATGTCCACGCAGTGTGCAGAGGTGGTCAAAAAAGCAAACAGGATGTTAGGAATCATTAAAAAGGGGATAGAGAATAAGACTGAGAATATATTATTGCCCTTATATAAGTCCATGGTACGCCCACATCTCGAATACTGTGTACAGATGTGGTCTCCTCACCTCAAAAAAGATATTCTAGCACTAGAAAAGGTTCAGAAAAGAGCAACTAAAATGATTAGGGGTTTAGAGAGGGTCCCATATGAGGAAAGATTAAAGATTCTAGGACTCTTCAGTTTGGAAAAGAGAAGACTAAGGGGGGACATGATAGAGGTATATAAAATCATGAGTGATGTTGAGAAAGTGGATAAGGAAAAGTTATTTACTTATTCCCATAATACAAGAACTAGGGGTCACCAAATGAAATTAATAGGCAGCAGGTTTAAAACAAATAAAAGGAAGTTCTTCTTCACGCAGCGCACAGTCAACTTGTGGAACTCCTTACCTGAGGAGGTTGTGAAGGCTAGGACTATAACAATGTTTAAAAGGGGACTGGATAAATTCATGGTGGCTAAGTCCATAAATGGCTATTAGCCAGGATGGGTAAGAATGGTGTCCCTAGCCTCTGTTCGTCAGAGGATGGAGATGGATGGCAGGAGAGAGATCACTTGATCATTGCCTGTTAGGTTCACTCCCTCAGGGGCACCTGGCATTGGCCACTGTCGGTAGACAGATACTGGGCTAGATGGACCTTTGGTCTGACCCGGTACGGCCTTTCTTATGTTCTTATGTTCTTATGTTTATGTCACCCCAAGCACGAGCTTGGCATGCTGGGGCCTGGAGCCGCCCCTGATTACAAGGACAGTCCCAATGATTTACATTCCAGTGGTTTTCAGAATATTGTCCTAGCAGCGTAACTCGAGATTTGTGCGGCATGTTGCATTAGTCAGCTGTTTCTCTTGTGGGTGTTTCATTCAAGAACACTGGGCCCTATCTTGTTCTCAGTGACGTCCCAGGGAGATTTGTAACAAATAACTTCCTGTATTGAGAATACTGGGCGAGATTTACTGTGCCACTCCAGGCGGTTCTGTCTTTTTGCCTGTTAACACTACAGCTTTCTACCTGTGACTGTGGGGCTGAATCCTTTTGTTTTTGATCCTTTCAAGGGGAAAAGGGGGAAATTATTTCCACAGTCAAAACAGAAAATTGCATCTTGTTCTCCTGAAATGAGGGGGAATTAAGCATGTGCCTAAAGCAGATCATGAGCTCAAGTGTACTGCTGAATAGGGATTTCCTGACATATTTGTTCATTGGTTGACAGATCATCTCCTACTGCGTGAGGGGAGATTTCCTGAGGAAATCTATAGGACTAAACGTAGTATAAAAATTAATTTAAAACACATTTACAACAATAATTCACTTTTGTTTTAAAATTTTATAGATGTTTTCATTGTTAATCAAATATTTTTTAAACAAAATTATTTTTTTCCAACCATTCTTATTCTTCTTTTAGCAAGAATAGGGGAGGGATCAATAAAATGTTTTGATTTGATTTGTTTAGAATTCCTATTTTGAATCAGTTTGAAATATATTCTCATTTAACATCATTTCATTGAAAAATTAGAAACATTCCAATAATAGGAAAATTCATTTTTAATGTTTTTTTCTAAAAGTCATTTTCTAATGAAAAAAATCATTTTGTGTAAACATTTATGAACCGTGGCCACTGGGAGCTGCAGGCAGCCATGTAAACAAACAAACAGCCTGGCTGCCCGCCAGTGGATTACCCTGACGGGCCATGTGTGGTCCACAGGTTGCCCACTGCTGGTCTAACCTGTTCTTAAAAATCTTCAGTGATGGAGATTCCATAACCTACCTTGGCAATTTATTCCAGTGCTTAACCACCCTGACAGTCAGGAAGTTTTTCCTAACATCCAACCTAAACAGCCCTTGCTGCAATTTAAGCCCACTGCTGCTTGGATAATTCTTCTCCCTCCTCCTTGTAACAACCTTTTATGTACTTGAAAACCTGTTATATCCCCTCTCAGACTTCTTTTTTCCAGACTAAACAAACCCAGTTTTTACAATCTTCTTCACAGGTCATGTTTTCTAGACCTTTAATCATTTTTGTTGCTCTTCTCTGGACTTTCTCCTATTTGTCCACATCCTTCCTGAAATGTAGCACCCAGAACTGGACACAATACTCCAGTTGAGGCCTAATCAGCGTGTAGTAGAGCAGAAGAATTACTTCTTGTGTCTTGTTTACAACACTCCTGCTAATACAGCCCAGAATGATGTTTGCTTTTTTTGGAATGGTGTTAAACTGTTGACTCATGTTTAGCTTGTGATCCACAATGACCCCCAGATCCCTTTCTACAGTACTTCTTCCTAGGCAGTCATTTCCCATTTTGTATGTGTGCAACTGATTGTTCCTTCCTAAATGGAGTATTTCTCCAGATCATATTGAATTTTAATCCTACCCTCCAAAGCACTTGCAACCTCTCCCAGCTTGGTATCATCCACAAACTTTATAAGTGTACTCTCTATGCCATTATCTAAATCATTGATGAAGATATTGAACAGAACTGAACCCAGAACTGATCCCTGTGGGACCCCACTCGTTATGCCCTTCCAGCTTGACTGTGAACCACTGATAACTACTCTCTGGGAACAGTTTTCTAACCAGTTTTCACCCACCTTATAGTAGCTCCATCTAGGTTGCATTTCCCTAGTTTGTTTGTGAGAAGGTCATGCAAGATGGTATCAAAAGCAGGGGCGGCTCCAGGCACCAGCACGCCAAGCGCGTGCCTGGGACGGCAAGCCACGGGGGGCACTCTGCCGGTCGCCGTGAGGGCGGCAGGCAGGCTGCCTTCGGCGGCATGCCTGCGGAGGGTCCACTGGTTCCGCAGCTTTGGCAGACCTCCCGCAGGTGTGCTGCCGAATCCGTGGGACCAGGGACCTCCCACAGGCAAGCCACCGAAGGTAGCCTGCCTGCCGTGCTTGGGGCGGCAAAATACCTAGAGCCGCCCCCGATCAAAAGCTTTAGTAAAGTCAAGATATACCATATCAACCACTTCTCCCTATTCACAAGGCTTGTTACTCTGTCAAAGAAAGATATCAGTTTGGTTTGACATGATTTGTTTTTGACACATCCATGCTGACTGTTACTTACCACCTTACTATTGTCGGAGAAAAACTCAGTTCTCGCTTTTTTGTTTGGGTGCAGCAGAGTCAGATATTTTATTCTGTTTAGCAGCTACAACAGGGAGAGAGTGCACTAGGACATAGGGTCTCCCCTTCCTAGACAGGTCTCTCAACAGGTAAACAATTACAGCCAGCATTTATACTTTTGTTACAGACAATAATAAGCAACAGCTGCATTTTGTTTATACATAGGTCATCCTGATATCTTGTTTCTCTCACTTCTAAAAAGACGCCTTTCTACATATTTTATCAGCGCAAGGTCGCAACAACTTCTCACACAGTTCTTTTCCACTCACCTCACACAATCCTCGCTTCTACAAATCTCGCGTTAGTAGGGTTACAGCTAGCCTGACTCTTGCTAACAGTGACTGTCATGCATTAAGATCCCCTACAAACCCCTGTCAGTTCTTTCTGTACTTCCACACTCCCCCCTTTTGTACTTCTAGTACAACAAATATTTTCAAATCTCTATTTGCATTAAGCCATGGATTTCAGATTCTACATCAGCTGTTTCAACCTTAGGGGTTTTGATTGGATGTAATGACAATGCATGATTAGCATGGACATGAAAGGTATTATTTTTAGTACATCCTTTACTACAACAACAACATAATCCTAAGATAACTAATAACAATATAAGCAATAACATTCCCATAGCAATAATATGATGGGGTTGTTGTACAGTTTTAGTCACAAAGCACAATACATCATACTTAGTACATAAAACAGACACTCTATAAGCTGTATGAAAGGCATACTTTTCAACTTGATATATATTTTGAAACATGAATTTGCCCTTGTATTTCAGAGATTCTTTGAACCTCTGGTAACAATGAAAGCAAATTTTGAAATCGATCAGGTACTAAACTGGTCCAATTAAAGAGTATCTGAAAAATAAGGCTACTTACAAAATTCTATCTGCAGGCCAGTAAACAATATGATTGCCTGCAGTGATGATGAGATTAAAATGTATATCTTGCAATGTGGTGGTTTTAACATACACACAGCTATCATTAGCTTGAAAAAGTAGGTGTCCTGTCAGGATAGTTCCTTGTCCTCTACCCTCCCAGCAAACGTTATCATGAACAGTGACAACTTCCCCTGGCTTCAGTTTATGGATACAGGGAAGCTGTAGGGGTTCTAACAGCCAAAATGTCCATTGACTCCCTATTCCTATCCAAAATGTCAGGTGTAATTCTAGGGGCACTGACTATAAATCAGTTAGGTATACCAGGTGGTCTAATCTCCCAGATGTCACGGTGAATAATCTAGTCCCACATGCATCCTCCCCATGGACCCAGCAAGATTCGGTATGTGGGAGCTCACACCCCCCTAACCGGTCCAAATGCTTGGAAGGAGCACTGTGAATGTCCACACTTCCACCTAGAAAGTGTCCAGTATGTCTCCAAGGCCACAGATCAGATGGTACTCCTGATGTGTCTGTAAGGGCAGTGGGCCAAGTCTAGTGCTCAAGATCATTCTGAATGGCCATCAGCTGGTCATTCAGGAAATCCTGAATTTCTAAACATACTAGATCCCACTGCAATGCCTTCCCAGCCTCAATGATATTCAACATCATCTCTGTCAGCAACTTCTGGGTCATAGAACTAAGGGTGGAAATGACATGTAACTCACCAACTCCAGCCTGTACTTGGGTTAGCTGAGCTCCAGAAATAAGGCTAGTGGCCTTTTCTAGTTGGCCCAATTTCTCATCATGTTCTTGGCTTTTAAGAATATTCTAAACGGCTGCTGCACTATTGGCCCATCCTATAGGGATCCGGTCAGGTCCCTCTTCTTCCAGAGGAAATAACCCAGGCCCTCTGTTGTGCTAATCTAATGGCAGCCCCTTGTGAGCAATTTGGGTATGTAGAGGTGATCTGGAAACTGGATAAGGGCAATGTAAATTTGACATTCCCTAGTGTTGTATTAATCACAGTCCATTGATATCCTAATACATCTCTCTTTGGTGTAGTGCTACATCACATCTGTTATTTAACTATTCTCTGGTACTTTCAAAAGGCATTAACAATAATAGCATAGGAGGGGGTGTATTACAGGGGTAATAGTGTAATGGAGGAGATGGCAAGGGCAACAAGGTGCCTTTGGTATTTGTCATTTAAAATCCAATTAGGGAGGGCAATACATGCTGAAGGATTTATCCAAAACACAGTGCGAAGCCTGTAGAATAAACCCCAAAATCCAATCAATACCACATTCCCAAGCATGGGTCCCACAAATTTCTTCCTGCCAATGTATAATTCTTTGTTTCTTCACCAGGATCAGTTCTTAATGTCCTTTCTAGTCAGGAATTCCTGGGCTTTGGCAATTTCAGTGGAGTGAGTGTTCCTTCTTCTTTCCTGAAACAGTCGTGGTTCAGCATCCTACAAGGGAGAGGTTACCAGCACATCACCCTGTAATGGTTTTGATTCTTCTAGAAAAATCCAAAGGCACAGTAGGTCTGTCAGTGGACAAGGGAGAGGTTACCAGCACTTCACCTTGTCCTTTTTCCCTGCTGTCCAGAAGGCACAGAAGGAGAAATAGGCTAATCATCAGTAGGAGAATCCTCCCGAGGTGGAGGGGTCTTTTTTTCCTTGAGAATCATGGGTCCAGGCAGTCAGTCTTTGGCACTTCACAGCGGTGTTGGTAGTCAGCAGGACTTAATAAGGGCCTTTCCAGCATGGAACCAAAGCAGTCTTTCGTTGATGGACCTTTACATAGATCCAGTCTCCTTGTTCCAAGGAGTGGCAGGGCTGCGGGTAGGGTCTTTGGGTAGCGCTTCTTTACCTGTGAGAAAAGAAACCTAACACATTTCATTAGTGCCTGGCAGTGTTTTGCAGATCTCATAGCTGCTTGGGCACATTCAAGCCCCCCCTTTTCTTGGTTGTCAGCCAAGTCTTAGCTGTGAGCAGTGTCCTTGAATGGGGCCAGTGTCTTATCTTTAGCCTGAGCTTGCTAGCTATTTTTTTCAATTAATTCATTTTGTTCTTTTTCCTTCTTCCCTTCTTGGCTTCTTTTAACCTACAAAGGAAACTTCCACTCTTCACTCATACATTTTTTTTTCCCAACAACGAACACATAAACATTGCCATTATACAGTACATTAATCTTATTATTCAATGTATGCCACATATACCCTTCCACTAAAATAACTTTTATTACAGAGCTTTGGAGCAACAAGCCAGGACAAGCACACCCACTTTGAGGAGTTCACTCAATACAACCTCTAGTCCAATAGCTTCCCACCATCCCCAGCCCTCTGGCTAGAAATCTGAGGTAGCCAGAAGGATCCCATGTACAATATCCGGAGTGGGTTAACTTTTCATGTCCTTGCTTCCAAAGACTGTTGGTGTGCAAATTTTAATAACAATTTTTTTAAATTAACAATCTGGCCAATGAAGTTTCTTTTTCTTACTTAAGGAAATGTATTAGACTTTAGTATATCACATTTTCCTGATTTATCCAAACACTTTGTATTCCAAATTGAATAAAACAAGTATCTGCATTTTAATTTAACCCTTCTGTTTGATTTTAAACTAGACTATCCTATAAAAATATTAAACACAACAATTCTGGCCACGAGACAAACACCACAAGACAGGACATAGAACACAAAACATAATTCCTATTGTGCCAGTAAATGCATGGTATGTTAAATGCTGTTCAGCTGGCATCAGTTTTCTCTGATTATCTGAAAGACAAAAAACCAGAGGTCTACCCCTTCTGGGCAGTCAATCATCGCTTAAAATATACAAATACCCTTATTGATTTCAGGCAAAACAGGAATTACCCCATATTTTCTTGTATTTGTTTCATAGGCAGTCCAGGTTTCAGTGGCTCCTACCTTATCAGTTAGATAATTTGCATTAATAGAGATGCTTTCTGGCTTGCTTCTGGATCCAAAGCTATTCACAGCTTAAAGATTCTTACTTTAAAAGGGACATAATTAACTTTACCAGAATTTATTTACAAACATTTTAAAGACACCAAGAACTTTCCTCTTCAGCATTTTTACAAAGTTCAACTGCTGTTCCCTCCAGCAACTACAGAGTTAACTTCTCACTTCTTCCTTAAATCACTTGCTTGTCTCCCAACAGCCACTTTTATCAACTCAAATCACCATTTCAAGTATTGTCCTGGGTATTTGAAATCCCCATGCTTACACTTACTTACTCCTTCCTTCCACTACACCCTCAAAATTTTCCAACCTGTTTTTCCAATTTTCCAACCTGTCTGTTGCCTGCCCGCTTGGGCCTGATCCTGCTTTTCTCGCTGAACCGTCCCTTCCATGGGCACCGGCTTTGTTCCACTACCAGTTTAGCTAGGAGGGTGGGCTTCTCAACTAGCCCCCACCCTTCCTGATCTCTTCCCTTAAACATTCTTGCTCACCAGGCTACCCAAGTCCTCCTGCGAGAGGCTTGCCACCTGGGCAGAAACGCATGTCCCATTGGTGTTTAACTATTCAATTTCCTCTTGTGGCAAACACACTGCTGTTACAGCATATGCTGAGCACAAATGGTTACATTTCGACAAGTCCCTGAAGGACCGTTACTTGCTTAGCCAGGGCTTCCTTTTCTACCTGGAAGTCCTGTCTCAAGGCCTGCAACTTGCCCTGGGCGTAGGTTTGAGTTGCTGCCTGGTTCATGATCTGTGCTCTTAATTGCTCAATTCTAGTTATCAAGTATACATCTCTTCCCTTTTCTCCAACTTCTCTATTGCCCAGTCCTGCTACGACTGGGCTAGATCCACCTGCCACCCTTCCCAGTCAACCAGGGTGGAGAGAGGAATGCTAAACCCCTCTCCAGTTCTCAGACTTACTGTGGCTGAGAGTGGGCACACCTTTAATCATGCAATCCTCAACATATAACACCAACAGTACCAAGCAAAGCAAACATAAAATAACAAGGGTAAAATAAATAGATGGTGTAAATTCTGCAGGGCTCCCCCCTTCTCAATTGCTCACCAAACTGTGCCAAATTTCTGTTATCAATCTATCCCTCATGTCAGGTGATCAGGCTGACACTGCAGGACGTTGGGGGAAGATAAAGAAAACACACCATATAACCGAATTTTAAAGCTTCATTAATAAAACAATAAAACAACAGAGAGTGTTGGGAATGCTCCCACATCACTCAGGAAAAACATTAATGCCCCAAGCCCTAAGCCACTTTCATACTCACACACATCCAGACTGGCCACGTTTGTGTACAACGTTCAGAGACGGGGGAGAGGTGGACGGGAGATGATCCTGTATACAGCTTGTCCAGAATTTCCAACATGCTTCCACTCTTGGGAGGGCTGTTCTTTTACACCCTGGAATCTCCTGTGGTGTATCTTTCAGAGATTCCAGTTCAGGTCGGCTGCCTGTGGCTTCTTCAGTGTCACCAAGCCACACCGGCTCCCGGGTCGCAAAGGCACACTGTTGGATCTCACTGGACAGTTAAGCTTTGCAAATGTAATCTCAGTTCTGTAACTTGTATTGCCTTTGGTTTGCCTCTGTCTATATTTTTTCCACAGCCAGCTGGGGCCGAAAGCAGTTTTTCTTTGTACTTAGCATAGTCTGCGTTGATTCTTGACCTTGAACGCAGAGCAACTTTCTCTTTATCTCTGGGCTAAGCTGAATTTCAAATTAACTCGTTCGTTTCCTCAATAGACAAATTACTCACACTGTGTCAGAGGCTTTTTGGTGATTAAAAGCTCCTCTGAGATGTATGATCTTATCTAGATTGAAGGTACCTTCTAATGGGCATTGTTTAGATGGATTTTCACGCGTGTAAAGATTCCAATTCTCGAAATATCTGCAGGTTGTTGGACTACAATGTACGTACATGTAATATGCTGGGGTACCCTTAGGGGGTGAGGTGGAATGCTTAGACTGTCCCCCACCCATTTTCCAATAAACACACACAGGGAGGGTGCCCTGTCCGCGCTAGCGGCTCATAAACTAAGGATCTTTCCCTTCAGGGTACTCATACAGGAGAGGCTAATGAGGATGGCCACGACCCTCCTACACCTCCCTTCAGCAAAGAGCGTCGGCTAGTCTCTGGGAGACGGTGCCGCTTACTCTGATTGCATCCAGTGAGATGATCAGACTGTCAGTAGCCCACATGGAAAGGAACGGGGGAGGGAAGGTGGGTTCACACGCTCCTAGACCCAGGTAGCTTCCTCGCCGGACGATGCCAGGCCAAGTCAGCCCACCATGGGTCGGATCTTCTAAGATCCTCTAGTTACCGGGCTTGCATTAGAGTAGTCCTGTTCACGAGCTTTCGCTTCGCAGAGTACTCTGGGCGTCTTCCAGTAACAGTCACTCACACTGGTGTACACACGCACACCAAGGTCTTTATTTCCATATACCACGATGCATCTGTACCTTGCGTCCGGACCCAATACCATGAGGCGGTATAACAACCCCTCTTGAGGTGGTAAAAACCCCTCAGCACCAGTGCATACCTAATGCATTTCCCTATGCATTACCTAATGCATTTCCTTATGCATTACCTTGTTGGCCAACCAAGCAGTTCCCCAGTACTGGTTCAACCTAACCTTCTTGGGGGTGGCAAAACCGTTCCCCAATACCACTCTGCATCTGATCTTGCAGCACCATCAATAAGTTCAGATGACGTAAGCCCAACAGGGACAAAAGGCCCCACGGACAGTCCTCCTCCGATACCCCAATAGAGATTTCAAAAGGTCTCATACCTCTCATGTGGTGCCATGGGGTTCGAAGGGGAATGATCCGTAGCAGCTGCCTGTGTCTCAGTAGGCGCTGCCATCCTGGATGAGCCCCCAAATTGTTGGAGAAAAACTCAGTTCTCGCTTTTTTGTTTGGGTGCAGCAGAGTCAGATACTTTATTCTGTTTAGCAGCTACAACAGGGAGAGAGTGCACTAGGACATAGGGTCTCCCCTTCCTAGACAGGTCTCTCAACAGGTAAACAATTACAGCCAGCATTTATACTTTTGTTACAGACAATAATAAGCAACAGCTGCATTTTGTTTATACATAGGTCATCCTGATATCTTGTTTTTCTCACTTCTAAAAAAACGCCAGTCTACATATTTTATCAGTGCAAGGTCGCAACAACTTCTCACACAGTTCTTTTCCACTCGCCTCACACAATCCTCGCTTCTACAAATCTCGCGTTAGTAGGGTTACAGCTAGCCTGACTCTTGCTAACAGAGACTGTCATGCATTAAGATCCCCTACAAATCCCTGTCAGTTCTTTCTGTACTTCCACACTACACCACCGACTACACAGTAGAACACAAGAGGCTTTTCCCCAGGCCGCAATCAGCTTTTCATAAGTTAGTAGACTTTATGGCCAGAAGGAACCATTAGAGCATTTAATCTGATCCCCTGCAAATCCTAAGGCCTCCTGTATGTCAGAATAGCTGGGTTTTTCTTTTACTCAAACAGTTTCCAGAAAGGCATCTAGTCTATATTAGAAGATCTCAAGAGATGGGGAAGCCATCATTTCTCTTGGTAGTTTGTTCCAATGATGAATCACCCTCTTACAAATCTGGGTCTTATTGTCATTATACTTTTTCTGATTTCTGCTTCCATCTATGGGGTCTTGTCAGACCTGTCTCTGCTAGATAAAAGAGGCTTTTTATACTCAACATTTTCTCTCCGTGAAGTCAAGCAACTCACCTCATTCTTCTTTTGTACATACTAAACAGGTTGAGCTTTTTCAATGTCTCATTACAAGGCATCATTCCCATCACTCAGTTATGAATCTTTTCTATACCATCTCCAATTTTTTTAACATAATATTCAAAATGTGGACAGAAGAATTGGATTCAACATTCCAATATCAGTCTCACTAATGCTGGATCACTTCCCTTTCCATACTCACTGCTCTATCCATCCAAGAATGGCTTTAACCTTTTTTTACCACAGTTTCACATGGACAGATCATGTTGAGCAGCTCGTCCACTATGGCCCCAAAATCCTTTTCAGGGTCACTGCTTTCCAGCGGACTGTCCCCCATTCTGTAGGGTGCTGCCTGACTCCTTTGTGACTGGAAGTATGGGTTTGCCTATGGCTTTATTAAAACCTAATTATTCAGTAAGTATTTTAGAAGAACTAGCCCACTAGAGAGAGAATCATGAATTGCTCAAAGACAATGAATGGAGAAAAGCAGCAAGAGCAATCGAACACATATTTGGTTATGGCTTATTTCTTTGGTCTTAAAAGCGAGTAACAAGGACCTGAGTCTCCTCCCTCACAATAGCCCCATGCTCGCCCAATCAGCACTATAGCTATGGCTACATTAGCACTTCAAAGCGCTGCTGCGGTAGCGCTGCCGCGGCAGCGCTTTGAAGCGCGAAGTGTAGTCAAAGCCCCAGCGCTGGGAGAAAGCTCTCCCAGCGCTGTCCGTACTCCACCTCCCTGTGGGGAATAACGGACAGCGCTGGGAGCCGCGCTCCCAGCGCTGGGGCTTTGACTACACTGGCGCTTTGTAGCACCGCAATTTGCAGCGCTGCAGAGGGTGTTTTTTCACACCCTGCTGCAGCGCTGCAAATTTGCAAGTGTAGCCATACCCTCTGACTCTGAGAATCAGAAAGCTGAGAGTTCTCACCAGCTGTCCCAGGTCACCACCGGAGGGAGTCACTCTTAGAGCACTATTCCAGCCCCATGTCTTTGGGAGGGCCTCCCGCAATGAGAGTTGGAGTGTAACCACCCCCGCCCCCACTGCTCCCCACTCCACATGCCCAGACAGGTCCTGGTGGTGAAAGGAGAGCAGGGGGGAAGGACAAAGATGCAAGAGAAGAAGGGAAAGGAGGGAGAGACAGGAAAAGGGAAAACAAAAAGGAGAAACCGTAATGTCCCCAGTAATTCTAAGGGACAAAGTCCTAGGTCAGAAATAAAATGCTGCCCCCACAATCTAGTGTTTTCCTTTCCTAAAAATCAGCTGGCACCTGATGGAGCAGACTGAACAGGTTCCAAACCTCTCGGAGGCTCTTACATTCTATACAGGGACATCTGTTTTCTAGCAAAATCAAGAAAAGAAAAGGAGAAAACTCCAAAGGGGGTCCTCCTTGCGCTCACTTACGTGAAAGTGAATTCTCTCTCAGTCCTCAAGGAGAGACCTCGAGAAGGAGACGTGCTGAAGCAAAGCCACAGGGATCTCCAAGGTTGCCCCTGTCCTGCACCCCTGTCCTGTCTGGCTCATGTCAAGATCTCTCTGTCAGATCATCGCCTCCCCACCACCTTTGTCCAATAGGCTGAGGTCCTGCCAAAGGCCCTTGTGATGTCACTGCCACACCCACTCCTCCCCTGCAGTGCTGATGTCCTGCCTCTGTCCAGCCACATTGGATGTTTGAGCTGCTTCCCCTGGATCATCCCACTCAATGACTCTTCATTGTGGGGATGACACCAACTATACAGTAGAACACAAGTCGCTCTTCCCCGTGCTATGCTCAGTTGTTCATAAATTAGCAGATTTTATGGTCAGAAGAGACAATTAGAGCATATAATCTGACACCCTGCATATCGCATGCGTTCTGTATAGCATAGTAGCTAGTTTTTGACTAAACACGTTCCAGAAAGGCATCTAGTCTTCATTAGAATGGGCACTTCCCATCACTTCCCTTTCTAGTTTGTTCCTTTGGTGATTCATCCTCACTGTTGAATATTTGTGCCCTATTTCTAATATGAATTTGTCTCTTTTGAGATTCCAGCCACTGGGTCTGGTTATACTTTTCTCTGCTAGATTAATGAGCCCTTTAGTACCCGATATTTTCTCTCCATGAAGTCACTTTAACATTTCAATGACGTCACCTCCAGATCTTTTTGATAATCTAAACAGGCTGAGCTCTTTCAATAGCTCGCTAGCAGGCATTTTTCTCCAGCCCTCATTGCTTTTTGCTGCCCCATCTCCAATATTTCAAAATCTTTTTCAAAGGTGGATGCCAAAACTGGATGCCGTATTCCAGGATCAGTCTTACTGATGATGTGTCACCTCCCTGTGCTACTCACTGCTCTTTTCCCACATCTAATGATGGCGTTAGCCCTGGTCACCACAGCATCACACTGGGTGCTCATGTTGAATGGCTTGCCCAGCATGGCCCCTAAATCCTCTTCACAGTTAGTGCTTTCCTGGATACACTTCCCCATGCTGTAGGTGCGGCCTGCATGCTTTGCTGCTAGGTATAGGACCTTTCATTTGGTTCTTTTCAAACTTTTCTTTGAATGGGTCCAGCTTATCAAGGGATCCCATTGCTCTGTGTCACTGCCTTGTCCTCAGCATTAATTACCACTCTGCTAGTATTTTGTCATCCACCGATGTTAGTGGCAGTGATTTTATATTGCAGTTCATTGATATTTATTTTCAAGAATTAGTCCTTGAGAGCCTCTTCATATCCCTAGTACCCGGAACCTGCTCCGCACAGCCCAGCGAGAAAAGACTGCCCAGCCCAGCTGTTCCATAGGGGCTAAGCACAGAACAAACTTAGGAGCTTGTGTTATCCATAGGTTCTGAACAACAGTTGGGGGTCATCAGCTTACAAAGACACTCTAGACCGGTAGCATAGACAGGACCCAAATGTATCTAAGTTTCCCGCCTTGCAAAATAGGAGAGAGAAAAAACATAACCCTGATTAGCTTTATTTTATAGTTGTGGAAACTGAGGCACACAGAAGCAAAGAGATTCGCTCATGGTCAAAAAGCCAGGAATAGAAAATGGCAGATCTGCTGCTAGTCAGTCCTGGGCCCTAGCCATGTTTATCCTGGCCTCTCTGCTTCAGTTCCGGTAACAACCCAAGTAGAGGTTTTCTTCTTCATGTTCTTTAACTTCACGTCACTGCAGAAGAAAGATTTTTTTCTTACAGGCTGGCACTAATGCATGGAGATGTCTTTCCAGAAGATGTGTTCTGGCTCAGTCATGTCCTAGGTTTTCTGGAGGAAGCACTCGGTGACGTTCTAGGGCCTGTGTTATACACACATTCTAGGGTCGAGCCGTCCCTCCCGCTGCTCCTTCTACCAGTTCTGCAGATGCTCCCCCAACCGCCAGGGCATACGCCCAGGTGGAGGCGACCCCCCCCCCACCTGCCACTACATCATCTCCTCCGACCACCGCCTCCACTACCATGTATAGCGGCCGGGGCCCCTTCCCCACCCTGACCAGGAAGCACGGCGTCCGTTGCCTCCTGGTGCCCACCTCGCCCCACGTGGAGACCTATGTGCGGGCGTTGGTGAGGGTAGTGGGGCCCACTGCTATCGAGGCAGCCTCCAAAATGTACGGAAACGTCATCTTCTTCCTAGCATCGGAGGCTGCCGCTCAGGAGGCGGTGGAGAAGGGCCTGGCGCTGGGGGCATGTTCAGCCCCCTGGAGCCATTGGAAGACCTGGGTGTCCAGTTAGTCCTGACCTCCGTCCCTCCCTTCCTGCCCAATGCCGCCCTGCTGCCTGTGCTTTCTACCCTGGGGTGACCAATCTCTGTTATCAGCCCTCTTCCATTGGGCTGCAAAGACCCCACCCTCCGTCACGTCCTCTCGTTCCGCCGGCAGGTGCAACTTCAACTGCCACCGCCGGCGTGTGATGGAGAGGCGCTCGAGGGGTTCTTCCTCGTCCCCTACAATGGAGCCCACTACCGGGTGCATTATTCCACAGGGGAGGCCTGGTGCTACCTCTGCTGGGAGATGGGATACATCCAGAGGGACTGTCCCTTGGCGCAGCACGGAGGGTGTAAAGAAACCATGTTCTGGGGGAGTCAGAATTGTCTCATAATTATGGCACTGGACTTAGAATCAGGAGACCTGGGTTCTATTTATGCCTTGCTGGGTAAGTCACAAATTCTTAGTGTGCAGACTGTAGATTAAAATAGGGTTGACTTCTTCAAGGACAAGAAACTGTCCAGAGCTGTGGCATTTGAGGCCCTTTCAATTATCCTGTGCTGGTTCCATCAGGCAGTTTGTGTTTCCCCTGCTTGGTTTGGGTCACTCTTAGATCTCCAAGGAGACCTTTGAGTGCTCTGGGTAACGTTCTCTGGTTTCATTGGAAAGACAGCAGAGAACCCAGGGAGTTACAGAAGGTTCTGGTCACCCTGGTGCCTCTGTCATATGCTTTGCAGGAGTTCATACAGGATCTCATGCCAGGCAAATGTCCTGCTTGGATTGCACTTAACTTTACAACTCCTGCAAAGAAGTGGACCTGAGCAGATGGCTCCCCGTTAAATCAAACACTTTGCATCTTTCCCCATGTTAAATACATCTGAAGTGTTTTTAAACATTAGCCAAGCTAACTTTTTATCATTATCTGTATTTATTATTGCTGCACAATAAAGCCTCTAATCAGCCATAACACAGTGCAGCAATAACTTCTATTGCCTGTTGTGCTAGCACAGTGGCAGCGTATTTATGCAAGTTTTCAGTTGCGGAAGCTTGGCGTGCATTTATTTATGTCTGAAAAACACCAGAAGTTAGATTCTGACTGTGTGGAGACATCAACTATTATAGAAACCACATTATAACATTTACTTTGCTTACTATAGATGGGATTATAATAAAAATGTCATAGGAAAGATCCAAATGATAACTCCAGCCTGTGTTTTTGCACACACGTTGTTAAACCCTGGGAACTGCTGAGAGCAAATTTAATCGGACTATATCCAGTACCACAGACGCGATACCAGTATGTACTGACAGCTACAGATGATTTTTCAAAAGAGGTAGAAGAATTTCCACTTAGAACTATGACAGCACATGAGGTGGAGAAGAAGACATATAAAATTATATATCCACATGGCTGTGCAGAGCAAATACTGGCAGATCTAGGTTCTGAATTGAATCATGAGGTAACAGTTTACATTTTCACTATATGGTCAATTACACAATCATGGCCGTGTGACAGGGGCTGTTAGCAGCTACAAACTGAGCCCTTTGGAAGCCAGCACCCTGGTCACTGAGCACACCCAGGGCACCGGGTGCAGTTCGAGTAGGAGGGACTGAGTAGTTTGGGTTTGGAAGGGCAGAGGGGATCACTTGCACCTGTAGGGAGCCTGATGAGGTCACTAGCTCAGTGCTGAGAAGAAAGCAGCAGTATAAAATTCTCAGTTGGAGGTGGAAGGGGCTCCTTGTAACTGCTGCTATGTTGTGATGCACCATAAAAAGTCATAAAGACGCTTGGGGGAAGTTCCCTGGCAGACTGCCTGCTGCTTCATTCACACAGAGGTCTGACAGCCAGGGTTTGCAGGAACTGGTGGGGGAGCCCATTCAGAGTTAAAAATTTAAAAATGAACATGCTGTAAATTGTGAGTGACAACACGTTTTTGTGTCTTGTCAGATAGTAAAAACCATGTTGTATAGTAACCTATTTGCCAACATATTTCCCCATGGAATAACACAATAAAATTGGATAAGGGAACACAGTAATTACACATAATTCAGTGAGAACTAGGGAAAGGAACGCAGATATTTCTGAAGGAAATTTTATGGAAAAATTATCTATTTTTAGATTAATATTTCCCTGTGTTAAAAATTAGGAAAAACACAAAGCTTCAGCAGCCCATGCCACCTAGACACCAGTAGACTGGATAAAAAGCACAAATGACTCTATTAAAAGATAATTTTAGGGTATTTATTATCAAATAATCAAGGTACGTTTAGGGCACTCTGCCATGGATGGCATATTGTGAATAAATCTTCAAAACTGAATTATTACATTGAAAATGTTCATAACGCAGCAAGTTTAAAACAAAAAGGAGTCCTAGCAATGCCATGTGATGTGCCTCCCCTCAGACTCTGCTCAGCTAGATCTTCAAGAAATTAGGTTCAACAGCTAATTTCAAGGAATTAGATCAATCAGTCACTATTTTTACAGAGCTTTAGAGAAAGTGGTGGACAGAACCCAGAGGAATTGTGATGAATTTCCTGGATTAACTTTATTTTCTTTGTACTCTAAACCTCACATGGCAACAAAAATATCACCCTTTCGACTGATTTATGGCTGAGAAGGAAGGTTTGCCAAAAAGCTTCACCAAATTTAATGTTGTGTGTCATTAAGTGCCGGCGTCTTTAATACAGTTAAGTTAATGTGTGATGATTGAGTAAAGGAATACAACCCCTTCTCTATTTCTTTATCAAACTACATTTGTTGTGTCCTTATAACCAAGAACATGAAGAGCCTGGCAGTACACCAAAATCAACAGTGCACAGTGACAGTACATTGCCTGCAAATAATATGTCTAAAGAAAAATAAACTAAAAACTGGAGATTGTAGGAGAGATTTCTATCAATAGGAAGAGAGCATTTGAGGTTGGAGACCGTGTTTTGTTAATTGATGTGAGAAAAAGAAAGGAAGGGTCATATCTTGATTACCAATGATATGTAGTTAGAAAGTTAAAAATCACATGAATTAATGCTGACAGAAGTTCAAAGATTATTATATAATCTTGTGTGAGTTAACTTAAATATATTGCTTAATTAATTCTATCATTTTTTTAACCTATTAATTTTCAAAGATGTACTGCAGGAAGTGGGTGTATGTGCCCTGCCTTCAAGGGAGAGCCCGTCAAGATAATAAAGAGAGGAGGAGAGAGAGAGAGAGAGCAGCTGCATATTGACCCTGCCAGCAGGTAGCGGATCTTGGGGGACAATTACTGCACTGGTGGGGTGCAAAATAAACTTTATTAAGAAAATGCAAAAACAGGGAAAATTCAATAGTGAGGGGTATGGGGTTTGTTAAGGTAGACAATTGGGGAGGGGTTTCTTTTAGTAAATAGTATAGGGGGTTTCAGTAGTGGGGTACAATACAGTTGGTAGCCAATTAACACTGAAGTATAAATGCTAACAATTTCTATGTAAAGGGTGTGTCACAGAAGCATATAACCAACTAACAGTTATGGATAAAATATGTTAAATAGCAAACAATTTTAGGTAAAAATGTGTCACAGTGGTGTAAATGTAGAATGTGAGGTGTATCAGAGAGAAAAAGGGGTAACCAATGGGGTTTTATGCTAGATTGGGATGGGGGAAGAGGAGCACGTGGTGGAACAGAGACCAAAGGCAGAGGCGCTGCGGAGGGAGATTTAAACTCAGGGAGACACAGAGAGCAGACAGGTTGCAAGTTTAAACAGCAGAGAGACTGCAACGAGTGACTGGGGAGCTCGGGGGGAGACACGGGCAAGCTTGGGGGGAGAGGGGTTAGGGCAGCAGGAAGACAGACTTAACCACAATTATACAGAACACAGCAAAATCTTATCTATGTTCTAACTTAACCAAGACTACACAAATTAGCAAGCAACAGAACACAATGCAACAACTTTTTAATCTTAACTTACAGAGCACAATACAAACAATTATCTAAACCTAACTTAACCACAGCTATGCAAAATAAAATTACAACTTATCTAGACTAAAGGCTAAACCTAACCTAATGGGTGCACCTTATGCTAGGGGTTGTTTCAGAGGGCAAAGAGGTGTGTGCCCAGGATACAGCTCCAAGGGTGGGGTTTTAAGGTGGTGACTGCAGTAGTGGGACGACTGCAAGCCTTCAGCCCAGGAAGGCACAGCTTAGCAGCGGCACAGGCTTATTTCTAGCAGCAAAGGTGCTGCAGAGCTAGAAGCAGATTACAGATACAGACCAAGGAGTTAGCTTGGATCTGTCTGCTGGAGAAACAAGGCCAGCAGCTAGGACAGGGGGAGTTTGCAAGACGGAGTTCTTACCAATCCCCAGGACAGCAGCAAGCACAGAGACAGGAACAGCAGTTTCAGCATCAGAGGACACAGAGAGGACTCGATTCGCTTACAATAATCAGGAGATCTCCAGGCAAAATTCGTTGTTCGTGGGAGGGGAGTTTAAAAACCGTGGTACGCTCAAAAACAAACGAGAGCGGGGAGAGGGCCCCCCAAAGACCCCTAGCTGATCAGACCAGGTGGTAAAGCAAGGACCTTCTCCCGGGGGTCTGATCAGAAAATGTCTGTTTTTAAAGGCAAACTCAGGCAGTCTCCCGCCAGTAACTCTGATTGGTTCCCCTTGTTAGAGGGGAGGAGAGGAGACTGCAGGTGAGCACAGAACATGTCTGGGCAAGTTTTGAGTCACAGGTATGACTCACACACTCAGCTATTTTTGCCACTTTAGGTCTTGCATACCTGGGCAGAGCACCCTACACCGAGCCGGGTCCGAACAAAGAAGCTAGACAAAGGAGCAAAAAGCCCCCCTCCCTGAGCAGAGCAATGGCTCCAGTCAGTCTGCACAAGCCATTCCCAGGACAGCAGGGCCAGGCTGTGACTTTAGTTAGCACAATGTCCGGGAGGGGCGGCCACACAGGACAAACAGAAAGGAGAGGGGAAAAAAGGAATCCAGCAGGGGAACAGCTGTAACAGACACATATGTGTGTAGTTGTGATGTTTATGACACATGTACATTGTAACTGAACAACCCAGTCTGACAATTTAATCGTTTATTTTGTTAAGATAAATATTTTGGATTTCTTGAAATTCCACAGTTGAAATACAAATGACGTTATTTAGAGAAGTTAAACTTCACTATAGATTTGAAGGAAAGATGAAAAAAATGTAAATAATTCCATTTCTACAAATATATTTATATGCTTGTTTTTAAAATACTGTTGAAATGTAAATTAAAATATTCTTGTATTTACACCTTGTTGCAATAATATTTTCTAAACTATAATAAACTTTTTTTCTTTCATATTTTATATTGAGATTTCACAGGGGTAGAAAATTCTGACCGGAGTGAATGACCCCATCCCCCACCATCTGCTACCCCTGGGGCAGGGGATGGGAAAGGTGGGGGCTGGGGGTTCCCAGGTGTCCGGTTTTCGACTGGAACCTCCCGTTGAAAAGGGAAACTGGCAGCATCCGGTCAGCACACAAAGTCCAGTTGCTGCAGTAACTGGCCCCCACCACTGGGGCTGGAAGAGCAGCAGGGCTGGGAGGAGCCAGTCTGTGCCACGGGGTCACTGTCAGGGACTGAGATTCCCTCCAGCCTGAGCTGGGACCGGGCAGATTATCAGGGGAGCCGAGTTTGTACCCCAAGTGTTGTAACCAGGACAGAAATAAGGGCGGAGCTTCCCGGAGAAGGTGTCAGTGAAAGTGAAGAGATGGGACCTGTCAGTCACATTGTAAAACGAGACCTCACCCGCCTCATAGTCCAGGAAAATCCCCACCCGGTTGGGCCTGACACTCACAGGGAGGGGGGTCAGAGGGGAGGTGAGGGCCTGGTATTCCCCATCCCTCAGCCACACAGCCCAGTATCCATTCCACCCTTTCCTGCTCACAGATTCCCTACAAACCCCCAGGTCCCACTCAGTCTTGTCTCCCACCTCCACCTCCCAGTAACGCCTCCCGCCCGCGAACCTCTCAGCGCCCAGGACACAGGGATAAGCATCAAATCTCTCAGGGTTGTTGGGCAGATCCTGGCGAGTGTCTCCGAGTCTTACACGTTTCCGATCCTCAGACAGGACAAGCCAGTGATTGGCCGTGTCTGGATCCAGAGTCACGTCCACTGGGGAGAGAGTCACAGAGTCAGGGCCGGGGGCAGGGGCTGGTCACTGGGATCAAAGGGAAATTAACCTGTGTCCCCATTAATCATTGGGGGGGGGGTTGTTGCCTGAGGGGAGTCAGGGCCCCTCTGTCTGTGAGGAGACAATGAGGGGAAAGGGCAGGAGGAGCGAGAGAAGCGGTGAGATGTCAGTGGGGACAGGGGAGGGGAGAGGAAAGGGCAGGGGGAGGTGACAGGAGTGGAGGAAGGGGCAGGAACAAGGGCTATGGGGGGGACAAGAGAAGGGGCGGGCACCATGAGGACAGAGAGGGGTGAACGGCAGGTTCCTTTGGGGGTGGGATCTATGGGAGAAGGGGACAGACCCTAGGAGTCTGCAGGGAGCAACGGAAGGGGTGGGCAGAGGGGTGTGAGGGAATGGGGGAGCTCCAGTGGGGCAGGGGAAATCAAGGGGTGGGTGAGCTGCCAGGGGGTGAGACGATGAGGAGTGGGGGAGGTGGAACCATGGGAGGGGAGCGAATGAACAGGCATTGGTGCCAAAGGGGCAGAATGGGGGGTGAGGGAGCAGGTGAGCAGAAGGGGGGCAGAGAGAGGGGTGTGGAGAAGGGCAGGCACTAGGGGGGCAGAGGCGTGTGCAGGGAGATGTGGGCACCAGGGGGGCAGAGGGAGGATGAAGGGAGGGTGGGGCCCAGAGGTTAGGAGAGGGGGAGGGGAGGAGTGGGGCAGTGCTGAGGTGAGGGGAAGGGCTGAGACCAGGGGGGGCGAGGAAAGGGCCTTGCACCAGGCTGGCAGAGGAGGCAAAGGACACAGCAGGCACCAGGGAGGCAGATGGGGCCGGGGTAGAGCTGGGACTTGGGGCAGAGGAGGAGCTGGCACCAGGGGACTGGAGGGGTGGTGAGGGGTGCAGGTGTCATGGAGCCAGAGGGGGAGGGGAGGGGCAGGGGTGAGAAATAAAGAGAAGGTGGCCTGGGGGATGGTGGCAGAGGGGCGAGAGGAGAGCAGGGTCAGTGGGGCAGAGGGTGGGGAGGGGACGGGCACCAGGAAGGAAGGGGACAAGGGGAGGGTCAGGTGTTGGGGGGCAGGAGGAGGGAAGGAAGGGGCAGGCAGCAGAAGGGTGCAGGGGGAGGGGAAGGGCAGGTGCCAGGGGATTGAGGGGGTTGAGCAGAAGGGCAGGCACAGGGAGGGCAGAGGAGGGGAGGGAGAAGCACCAGGGGGCAGAGAGGGGTGAGAGGCAGGGCAGGTGGGCAGAGGGAGGTGTTAGCAGAGGGGATTGGGGAGAGGCAGGTGCCAGGGGGTCAGAGTGGGGCTAGAGGAGGGGTGGGCACAGGGGGACGAGGGAACAGGCGGGTGCCAGGGGTCAGAGAGGGTGGGGAGAGGGGCAGGTGTCAGGAGGGCCGAGAGGGTAGAGGGAGGCACCAGGGAAGCAGATGGGAGTGAGGGAAGGGGTGGGAGACATGGCAGCAGAGGGGAGGGGCAGTACAGTGGAAGATTCTGTGGGGGTATAAATAAATATAAACTAATAGGCTCTTGCTAATGAGTACTAATGGGCTGTTGCTAATGAGGCCAGGGCAGTGGGGAGGGGAGGGGGCATTTCCCCACTTACTGCCCCCTCCATCTGGGAGAAGCTGCACCAGGTGCCAATCCCAGTTCACACCTGCACAGCGCGTCTGCACTAGGGGTTTGCACCGGTGCAGCTACATCAGTGCAAGGAAACCCCGGCAGACATGGCAGAGACACTGCTGTGCCAGAGGCTGTAACCCCTCCCCTCACTGGGGTTATGGATCAATAATTACAGGGTCACTGGAGCCGGGGAGCTGGACTCTGGGCTCCCAGGTGGGGCCTGACCCACTGGGCTGCAGAGTCATTCTCTCTCCCACGCTCTGGCCCAGTGCCCATGGCAGTGTTTAGACACAGGGGGACGTCATCAGACACCTGGAGCCCAGCGGTTCAAGCTCTCATGACATCAAACGGGGGGATTGAACCTGGGGCTCCCAGCTGAGGGCCCAGCCACTGGGCTAAAGGCTAGAAAGGAAGTGGCAGCACCTTTTTCTGTTCATTGAAACTCAACAGTACACTCGACATGGATTCACAAATAGTTTCTCTTGACCCAAAATATAATTTTGCAGCAAATAAACTATTTGTCCAAAACATTTCACCGAGCTCCACTGCAAACCTGTCTGAGTAACTTAGGAGCCCAAATCCCAGTGACCTGCAGTGAATGACTGTCAGCATCCCCAGAAATGCACAGGTACAGGCAGGCCAGGCTCAGGACATCGGCTATGAAACACTCCAGAGCTGCTGTTTAATTTGCCCTTTGCAGACAAATGCCCCCTGGGCCCTGATCTCACCCCCACAAATCAGCCTGAACTCTCTGCCCAGAGCCATTTGTCCCCTGGACTCTGCCAGCACCACAGACCCTCTGCAGCTGCACCTGGTCATCTCCCAGAGCGGATAACAGTAACAGAGACCATCTCAGAGCCCCAGGAGCTCAGGTGTCTCCACCTAATGACTGTGCCAGCCACCCACCTCGCTCCCATTAACCAGCCCTGGGTCAGACACGCTGGGAACTTTCACACCAAGACTCTGGAGACACTTTGGGTTCAACAATACAGATGATGGCAGTCTGAGTCTCAGAACTGGGTGGACAGATTCAGGCAGGCTTACGGGGCTCCCTCTTTGGCACTAAAAATAGCCGCGTGGACGTTCAGGCTCAGGCTGGAGCTCAGGCTCTGAAGCTCTGGGTGGAGCCAGGTCTGGCCCTCAGAGCGCACACGGGGACATTGTCTGTGTGCACGTCCCCTTCACCCCCTTCCTGGGATGGGGAACAGCAGCCCCAGGGCCCCTCCCTTCACTCCCCAGGGCAGGGGAGTGAGAGCCCTCGGCCTCCTGGGCAGTGGGGCCTCCCAGCACAGGTTCCTGGGAGAGCGTGAAAGTGTCTCCACACAGAGAGCTCTGTGCACCCGGCAAATACACAGATGTGCCCGTGGATCAGGATCTGGGCCTATACTCCCCCAGGAGTGATGGAAGCTCTCTAAAAGTAGAGGGGCCACCAGTGCCCAAACTGTGGCCCCACCCTCCTGTGCCAGCCCTTCTCCCTGAGTCCCCACCCTCACATTGCCCCTTCCCCCCGAGACCCTACCCTCACACCACCTCTTCCCCCACAACACCCTGATCACTCCTCTCTGCCCCTCTCTCCCCTCTGCCCCAATCGCTCGCCCTTACAGCCATTAAAAAGTGGGAGGCCATAGCCTTTCCATTAGTAAAAGTGATGGGACCATGGTCTCCTTGCCCCTCTCTTCCAGTGCCCTTTATTTACCCCCACCCCGGGAGGAGAGGAGCCTTGGGGCAGCGTCAGTGAGCTCAGTGCTGGGATACGAGTGGGGTTTACACCCCTGCTGCTGGAGCTCTGTGTATCAAGAGTACGAGGACGTCACAGCAGCCGTGTGAGCCCCCCACTGTCCTGCCAACATGGCTCAGCCCTGATACCTGCCGGAGCCTCTCCCTGGGGAGGAATCGTCCCTGCGGCCCGTTCAGGCCTTGGCCTCCCTGCGGAGATGGCCGGTGAGGCTGCCGTTAATGTGAGTTACAACATGAGCTCCTGTCCACTGGGAACTGGACTCTGAGCCTGGGCTGAGATCGGTGACTAGGGCGTGAAAGGCCCCAGCTGCCCTCACTGCCCCCCTGAGCCAGCTGGTTCCCCTTCCGCCCCCCCAGTGCCCCCAGTGGGCAGGGCGAGGGCCTGTCCAAGGAGCAATGGGCACAATCTGTAGCAAAGCATGTCGAGGCTGGAGATGAGGAAACACTTCCTAATTCTCAGGGCCATAAATCTCTGTACCCAGCTCCAGGGGAGGTTGTGGGATCCCCGTCACTGGGGGGTTTTAAGAACAGGACAAACCCCTGCCAGGGAGGGTTTAGGCCCTGCCCCAGCACGGAGGGCTGGAATAGGAAACCTCTCGAAGGCCCTTCCAGCCCTGCATTGCCATGAGACTAGGTTACAGCTGTTCTGGGGCTGGGCCCAGGGTCCTGGGGGCTCTAAGCCTGGTGTGGAGCACATGGGGGAGTTAACAGTTAGTGACCCTGGCAGTTCAGCTCATCCCTTTGTACATGTTACTTTCATGGGAAATCTGTGAGTCTGTCCAGGACATTACAAGTCCCAGGTGTGTCAGTGGTTGTAGAGGGGGAGCTGCAGCGTGTCAGTGCCTGCACAGAGGGAGCTCTGGATCCAGAGTGTCTGGGAGCTGCAGAGATTGGGCAGCTTGGAGCAGTGAGTGAGATGGGGATCTCAGGGCCAGTAGGGCCCATTTATACCGCACAAATACTGGATATGGGGGATCACTGCCAGGGTCGGGGGGGGCGGCAGTGGAGTAGATCTGGCACCATGTCCTGCTTGGCAAGGTTGGTGCCTGGCACAGCCCCAGGAACAGGAGCCCCTGGGGGCTGGTGCCCTCTCCTAGGGGTGGGAATAGGGACACTGTACCCAGGGTTGGGATGGGGACACAGCGCCCGAGGTGAGGGGACAGGTGGTGTATGTGGATCAGGCAGATTTCCTGGGATTTTTGCACCTCAGAGGTGGTGACCTTAACAGGACCCCCAGTGGTGTTTATGTAACTGCCTTGAATGCCCCCCCGCCAGCTCTGTGCAGTCAGATACCCCGGAGTGCGTGGACACCTGGCCAGCGGTGCTGCAATGTGCGTGCATGGCCCCTGGGCTCTCTGATCCATGCTGGAGCTGCCCAGACTCTCTCAGCATGCACCAGGGCACACACACAGTCAGGCTGCAGGCTGGGTACAAACACACACACACCCCTCAGCCACGGCTGTGAGGCAGAAAAGTTTCCGCGTGGGCACAATTTGTTGCAACTGGGTCAAGGGAGCGTCACAAGCTGGTTATAAAAACCTGTCTGCCCTTGTAGTGGGGACAGGGCCTTCCTCCCCCCCAAATCCAGGGAGACACTGAACAGCTCCTGTCTGGTCCTGTTACGCTAGAAGGAAATTGTGGGCTAAAGCTCGGTCTGAGTATAGAAACCCTGTTGCTGGAAAGAGAGAACTGAACAGTTCAGTGCAAAAGATGGCCAGATAAGAATGTTCATCCTGCAGATCTCAGGTACCGCCCTGGAAAGGTGACACCAGGGGGCAGCGTTTCATCACCAAACAGCCCTTTCCGAAAGGGGGCATGTCCCTGATACCCAATAAACCTGGGGTGTCTCCTGCCCCTTTCCATCCACCCCAGTGACATTGCTGTTTCCAACCTATTGGATGTCATAAGAAAATGCTCTGTGCAGGGAAAGGAGCAGAGAGCTCCCAGGGGAAGGTGGGTGTTACCGTGGATAAAACACCAGTGGTATGTACAGTACCTGCGTAGATCTGGGCGCGTCTCCACCCTGCAACCAAACACAGACAGAGGGGTGAGAACGCCCCTGAACACCGACACACTGAGCAGGAGACAATGTCACACAGGGTGATACTGGGGGGGAATGGAACTTACTGAGCTCAGCCTGGAGTTTGTCTAAAAATGAAACCAAGAGAAATGAGTTAACACCACATAAAGTGACCAGATGTTCCCATTTTATAGGGACAGTCCTGATATTTGGGGCTTTGTCTTATATAGGTGCCTATTACCTCCCATCCCCTATCCCGATTTTTCACACTTGCTGTCTGGTCACCCTAATATCTCTTCTGCAAGATAATGTGAAGTGAGTCAAAAAGACCTTAAAGCAGCAAAGTTAAAATCCTTAGACTCAGCCTGGAGGCTACATCAGCAACCAAAGCCTGGCACCTCCCGAGCAGCAAAGGAATCAGCAAGGGGAGAAATATTGTAACCCCACCCGGCCAGGTGCAGGCGGTTGTTAGAGCCAAACAGGGATCCCTCAGCAAGTGGAAAATATTAACCCTGTGAAGCCTGCAGAAAGGAGCATGCATTACATCCGGTGAAGTGCACGATGGGAATTAGGAGGCTAAAATGGAATTAGGAGAGTGAACATCCAGAGAGATAAAACAAATACCAGGGAAATATTTCAGTCCATCAGTATCAGGAAGCCTGTGAGAGAATCGATGGGTCCCCTGGATCAGGAGGGGGGAAAGGGAGCAATTGAGGAGGGTAAGGACAATGCTGAGAGACTGACTGGTTTCTTTGCATCAGTTTCCACCACAGAGAATGTTGGGGAGAGACCTGCCCTGGGATCGAGGTGTGAAGAGGAGATATTGGAACAACTGATAAGTTAAAGAGCCAGCAGCCACCAAGAGCAGCTTAGATCCCTGCTAAGTGGCAAACGCCCAAGAGTTTTGAAATGACATCAGACGATATGGCTGAGCTGCTAACAATAATACGCATCTCTCATTAAAATCAGCTACACTCCCGGAGATTCAGAGGGTTGGGAATGTTGTACCCAGCTTTAAAAATTTGGCCAGAGTAATTCTGAGAATTACAGTCCAGTGAGCCTTACCTCAGTGCCTGGTAAATTGGCTGAAACAAGAACTAAACCAGAATTCTAAATCAGCTCTATGAGAATGATGGGAAAAAGTCCAAGCAGCACAGCTGGAAAAGAAAACTGTGGGTATGTCTACACTTAAACCCCTACAGCAGTGCAGCTGCACCACTGCTGCTGGGGGGCTTCAGCATAGACCAGGAGTAGGCAACCTATGGCACACGTGCCAAATGCGGCACCCGAGCTGATTTTCAGTGGCACTCTCACTGCCCGGGTCCTGGCCACCGGTCCGGGGGGGCTCTGCATTTTAATTTAATTTAAAATGAAGCTTCTTAAATATTTTAAAAACCTTATTTACTTTACATACAACAATAGTTTAGTTACATATTATAGACTTATAGAAAGAGACCTTCTAAAAACATTAAAATGGCACACGAAACCTTAAATTAGAGTGAATAAATGAAGACTTGGCACAGCTCCTTCTGAAAGGTTGCCAACCCCTGGCATAGACACTACCTATGCTGAAGGGAGGGATTCTCCCATTGTCATAGGTAACCCACTTCCCCGCAACCCACCTTCCATCGACCTAGCACTGTCTACACCAGGGGTTAGCTTGGTAAATATAAACTGCATCTCTCAGGGGTGTGGATTCACACTCCAGAGAAACGTAGCTATACCAGTATAAATTCCTAGAGTAGACTAGGTTTGTGTCTCACTAATCGATTAAATGTCAGTGAGTTTGTCAGTCCAGTATGGTACAAAGGAGAACCCAATGACATAACTGATGTGGTATTTCAAAAAGTTTTTTAAAAAGTTCCTCACAAAAAGTTGTTAAGGAAACTAAGGCTGTCTACACTACCACTTATGGCTCCAAAACTTAAGTCACTCAGAAGTGTGAATATTCCACCCCCTAAGCGACATAATTTACACCGGCATAAACGTTAGTGTGCACAGCGCTATGTCGGTGGGAGAAACTCTCCTGCCCACATAGCTACCACCGCCCGCTGGACGTGAATCATTATGCCGATGGGAGAACTCTCTCCTGTTGGCACAGAGTGGCTCCACTAGAGATCTTACAGTGGCCCGGCTGCATCGGTTCAGCTGTGGCATTAGAAGCTCTGTAGTGCAGACATAGCCTAAGTCATCATGGGGTGAGGGGTAAAGTGTTGTCCTGGATCAGAAACCAACTAAATGACAGAAAACACAGAACAGGAATAAATGGTCAATTTTCATCTGGAAAAAGGTTAGCAGTGGGGTGCCTCACAGTCAGGTATTAGGACTGGTGTTTAGTCTATTTCAGTGGTGCTCAAACTGTGGGTCAAGACCCCAAAGTGGGTTTTGACCCTGTTTTAATGGGGTCGCCGGGGGTGGCTTAGAGTTGCTGGGGCCTGGGACTGAAGCCCGAGTCCCACCACCTGGGGCTGAAGCTGAAGCCTGAGGGCTTCAGCCCTGGGCACTGGGGCTCAGATTACAGGCCCCCTGTCTGGGATGGAAGCCCTTGGGATTCAGCTTTGGCCCTGGCCCCCACACCCAGGGAACGGGACTCAGGCAGGCTCAAGCTTCGGTCTCCCGTCCTGGGGTCATGTAGTAATTGTTGTTGTCAGAAGGGGGTCGCGGTGCAATGAAGTTTGAGAGACCCTGGTCTATTTATCAGTGACTTGGAACAAAGGATAAGCCTGAAAGTGGCAAAATTTGCAGCTAACACACAATGATTTAGGTTACCAAAGAAGTCTGAGTTATTTCAGAGGGACCAAGCTTGGATAACCTGATGGCAGATGAAATTCAGTGTTGATCAATGTGAGGTAACACACGTTACAAGGATAATCAGACCTATGCATGCAGGTTATTGGCTTTAAAATACTCAGGAAAAAGACCTGGGCATCCCAGTGGACACCTCTGCTCAATGTGATCTAAACTCTCAGGGTGAGATTCTGTGCTCAGAACCTGCAGCCCAGGGGCACTTGAGGGCTCAGGCAGCTTTAAGCGCTACCCTGTATCCTCTTGACCCTGGGTGCTCTGGATGCCAGAGCAGCCCCCGCTGTAACTCAGGGCTTGTCTGCAGGGCAAAGTAACACCAGTGTAAGCAGAGTCAGGATGAGCTCTACCCTGACATCTGGTGGTGAACTATGGGAGTGTGGAAAAGAATTTCAGGGGCTGATCTTGTTTGTATAGGCACACCCACCCTGCCTAGCATGAGCCCATGGCAGCCCTAAACGGTCACTTTGACAGCTGTGGGGTCCCCAATTTCTCGTTATTGGAGCAGGAGGAATAAAGTGTTGTTATCCTGATTATGTGAATGAAGGACTATGAAACTGTTTTATGGCAGAGGATCTCACCATCAAATAAGTAGCACTTGCTAGACAAGGGACATGGGTTCCAAAACCCAGTGAATTGAGAGGGGTTGGGGGAATTGGTATGTGTTTTGTTAGGGTTTTAGAACATCAATTGTGTTCCCTCTCTCCACTGCTGAATAGCAGAGCTAATTTTGATCCTATTAAGAGTTTAGCTAGAGGCTACTGAGCTGAATTTGCTTTGGCTCATGGTGTACCAGCACTGGGACTTCTCTATTACACGCTGAAATGATAGGATGGTTGGAGTGGTCAGTGGAACAGTGAGCGGAGTGGTTTGCAGGGACAGCTGAAGCAACTCATGGGTCAGCTGGAGGAGCAAAGTGACTGGTGGAGTGGAGCCATTTGTGGTGAAGGCTGCAGCAGAACTCTACGGAGAGGTGGAACAGTCAGCCTCAAACCATGTAAGGTGCCCCTTAATACCCTGTGTGCTGCTCCTCCCCCCATTTCCACTCAGGCTTGGGGGGTAAAACTCTGCAGATAAACTTTTGAACTCTGGGGCAGCACTGACCAGGGACAGAGATTTTTGGGTTGTTGGACTTTGGGGTGATTGGACTTAAGATGGAAAAGGACCTAAGTGGAAAAGGACCTTGCCAAAACTTACTTGGTGGGTCTTTTGCTCATGGTTTATGTTATTAATCCTGTTTGTGGTGTTTCCCTAACATGATGCTGTATTGTTTCCCTCCTTTATTAAAAGGATTTTGCTACACTTGGACTCCATGCTTGCAAGAGGGGAAGTATTGCCTCTTAAATGCGCCCAGGGGGATGGTATGTAATTGTCCCAGGTCACTGGGTGGGGGCTCAAGCCGGTTTCGTATTGCGTTATTGAAATGGAACCCCTGGATACTGAACCTGACCCTTGTTGCTTCCAACTCAGAGGGGCAGAAGGGTTATACCAGTATAAAATAAGTTGGGCATTTAAACCACTCATGTTATACCAGCATAATGCTCCATATGATACACTTATTCCATAATAAGAGTGGGTTTTTCTGGCTTAGCTTGTGCCTTTAGTTACAGCAGCCTTTCCCTGGGTGCATATGGGCAGCAGCACAGCCCAGAATCTCTGCAGCACCGTGCGCTGTGGTCCCGCCCTGACACCCCCCTCTTGTTCCCAGGCCCATCTTCCCTACACCCCTACAACAGGGCTTGTGAGTGGGTCCTCAGAGGGCAGCCCGCAGCTGTTCTCTGCACTGCCTGCACTGGAGCGAATCCTCCCCTAGCTGGATCCAAGCCTTTTGGAGCCCAGTTATGCTGTTTTGGTCCTTTTACTGACTATAAAGGGGTTGAAGTGTGGGTGAAAATCTCACCCTCCATTTATTAAAATGTGTCCAGCCTTTCTGGGTTTGAAGATAGCATTGAACAAGTGACCTGGGTGTAAGCAAGCAAGTTGGGTGCACCAGCCCAATGAGATCTGTCTGAGTCTGCAAGAAGCGCTGTTTGATGCTCATACTTATCAAGTGGGGCTGGGATGCTGACATTAAAGCCTGATCGATGACAATTTAATTGTCACCATTTGCAATTATTTCACTGTTGATCATTTTAACAGAAACATCCAACTTCTGTGCTTCTCTCTCACAGCTGGATGCAAGGACTGATACCGAGGAGGGAGGGAGGCAGTGGGGCAATGGCAGATACTGGGGCAGAGGGGCAGCTACCTGTCATCAAAGGTTGCTGGGGTGAGGAACAGTGAATTCAATTCCCTCCATCCAAATACAGAGTGACCACTTTTATGCTAAAACAGGAAGGGAGAGACTCATAGACTCATAGACTTTAAGGTCAGAAGGTACCATTATGATCATCTAGTCCAGGGGTCGGCAACCGGTGGCTCGCGGCTCGCCAGGGTAAGCACCCTGGCGGGCCGGCCCGGTTTGTTTATCTGCCGCGTCGGCAAGTTCGGCCGATCGCGGCTCCCACTGGCCGCGGTTCGCGGTCCCAGGCCAATGCGGGAGGCAGGAAGCTGCGGCCAGAACATCCCTCGGCTCGCGCCGCTCCCTGCCTCCCGCATTGGCCTGGGACCGCGAACCGCGGCCAGTGGGAGCCGCGATCAGCCAAACTTGCCGGCGCGGCAGATAAACAAACCGGGCCGGCCCGCCAGGGTGCTTACCCTGGTGAGCCGCGAGCCACCGGTTGCCGACCCCTGATCTAGTCTGACCTCCTGCACAATGCAGGCCACAGAATCCCACCCATCCACTTCTATAACAAACCCCTAGCCTATGTCTGAGTTATCGAAGTCCCCAAATTGCAGTTGGAAGACCTCAAGCTGCAGAGAATCCTCCAGAAAGTGACCCGTGCCCCATGCTGCAGAGGAAGGCGAAAAACCTCCAGGGCCTCTGCCAATCTGCCCTGGAGGAAAATTCCTTCCCGACCCCAAATATGGTGATCAGTTAAACCCTGAGCATGTGGGCAAGACTCACCAGCCAGCACCCAGGAAAGAATTCTCTGTAGTAACTCAGATCTCAACCCATCTAGCATCCCATCACAGACCACTGGGCATACTTACCTGCTGATAATCAAAGATCAATTGCCAAATTAATTGCCAAATTAGGCTATCCCATCATACCATCCCCTCTATAAATTTATCAAGCTTAGTCTTAAAGCCAGATATGTCTTTTGCCCCCACTACTCCCCTTGGAAGGCTGTTCCAGAACTTCACTCCTCTAACGGTTAGAAACCTTCGTCTAATTTCAAGTCTAAACTTCCTAGTGTCCAGTTTATATCCATTTGTTCTTGTGTCCACATTGTTACTAAGCTTAAATAATTCCTCTCCCTCCCTAATATTAATCCCTCTGATATATTTATAAAGAGCAATCATATCCCCCCTCAACCTTCTTTTGGTTAGGCTAAACAAGCCAAGCTCTTTCAGTCTCCTTTCATAAGACAGGTTTTCCATTCCTCGGATCATCCTAGTAGCCCGTCTCTGAACTTGTTCCAGTTTGAATTCATCCTTCTTAAACATGGGAGACCAGAACTGCACACAGTATTCCAGATGAGGTCTCACCAGTGCCTTATATAACGGTACTAACACCTCCTTATCTTTGCTGGAAATACCTCGCCTGATGCATCCTAAAACCACATTAGCTTTTTTTACGGCCATATCACATTGGCAGCTCATAGTCATCCTGTGATCAACCAATACTCCGAGGTCCTTCTCCTCCTCTGTTACTTCCAACTGATGCGTCCCCAATTTATAACTAAAATTCTTGTTATTAATCCCTAAATGCATGACCTTGCACTTTTCACTATTAAATTTCATTCTATTACTATTACTCCAGTTTACAAGGACATCCAGATCTTCCTGTATGATATCCCAGTCCTTCTCTGTGTTAGCAATACCTCCCAGCTTTGTGTCATCCACAAACTTTATTAGCACATTCCCGCTTTTTGTGCCAAGGTCAGTAATAAAAAGGTTAAATAAAATTGGTCCCAAAACTGATCCCTGAGGAACTCCACTAGTAACCTCCTTCCAGCCTGACAGTTCACCTTTCAATATAACCCGTTGTAGTCTCCCCTTTAACCAGTTCCTTATCCACCTTTCAATTTTCATATTGAGCCCCATCTTTTCCAATTTAACTACTAATTCCCCATGTGGAACCGTGTCAAATGCCTTACTGAAATCGAGGTAAATTAGATCCACTGCATTTCCTTTGTCTAAAAAATCTGTTACTTTCTCAAAGAAGGAGACCAGGGTGGTTTGGCATGATCTACCTTTTGTGAAACCATGTTGTATTTTGTCCCAATTACCATTGACCTCAATATCCTTAACTACCCTCTCCTTCAAAATTTTTTCCAAGACCTTACATACTACAGATGTCAAACTAACAGGCCTATAGTTACTCGGATCACTTTTTTTTCCTTGCTAACATAGTTCCTATTTTTAAGAAATTCTCCAGTCGTACGGTACAACCCCTGAGTTTACCGATTCATTAAAAATTCTTGCTAATGGGCTTGCAATTTCATGTGCCAGTTCCTTTAATATTCTTGGATGGAGATTATCTGGGCCCTCTGATTTAGTCCCATTAAGCTGTTCGAGTTTGGCTTCTACCTCGGATGTGGTAATATCTACCTTCATATCCTCATTCCCAATTGTCATCCTTCCATTATCCCTAAGCTCCTCATTAGCCTTATTAAAGACCGAGGCAAAGTATTTATTTAGATATTGGGCCATGCCTAGATTATCTTTAACCTCCACTCCATCCTCAGTGTTTAGCAGTCCCACTTCTTCTTTCTTTGTTTCCTTCTTATTTATATGGCTATAGAACCTTTTATTATTGGTTTTAATTCCCTTTGCAAGGTCCAACTCTACATGGCCTTTAGCCTTTCTCACTTCATCCCTACATGTTCTGACCTCAATAAAGTAGCTTTCCTTGTTAATCCCGCCCATCTTCCACTCCCTGTAGGCTTTCTGCTTTTTCTTAATCACCTCTCTGAGATGCTTGCTCATCCAGCTAGGTCTACAACTCCTGCCTATGACTTTTTTCCCCTTTCTTGGGATGCAGGCTTCTTATAGTTTCTGCAACTTTGACTTGAAGTAATTCCAGGCCTCCTCTGCCTTTAGATCCACAAGTTCTTCAGTCCAATCCACTTGCCTAACTAATTTCCTTAATTCTTTAAAGTTAGCCCTTTTGAAATCAAAACCCCTAGGCCCAGATGTATTTTTGTTTATCCTTCCATCTAGTTTGAACTGAATTAACTCATGATCACTCAAACCAAGGTTGTCCCCTATAACCATTTCTTCTGTGAGGTCCTCACTACTCACCAAAACCAAATCTAAAATGGCATCCCCCCTTGTTGGCTCTTCAACTACTTGATGAAGAAATCCATCAGCTATCACATCCAGAAAAATCTGAGCCCTATTACTACTACTAGCACTTGTCCTCCAGTCTATATCTGGGAAGTTAAAGTCTCCCATGATCACACAATTCCCATTAGTGTTTACTTCATTAAAAACATTAAAGAGGTCTCTATCCATCTCCAAATCAGACCCCGGCGGTCTGTAGCACACCCCAAGCACTATCTCAGGGGAGGCTCTAGTAGCTTTCTTTCCCAATATGATTTTTGCCCAGACAGACTCTGTCTTATCCATTCCATCCCTTCTTATTTCTTTACAGTTAACCTCATCATTGATATACAATGCTACTCCACCACCTTTGCCTTCGTTTCTGTCTTTCCTAAACAGCACATACCCTTCAATACCTGTACTCCAGTCATGACTACTATTCCACCATGTTTCTGTTATCCCTATAATATCCGGTTTCACTTCCTGCACCAGTAGCTCTAGTTCCTCCATTTTGTTTCCTAGGCTCCTCACATTAGTGTACAGACAGCTTAATTTTTGCCGTTTGGCTTCACTGACATTCTTTATCTGGTTAGGCACAGACATTCTACCACCAGTATCACCTATTAGACTGGTATCTACACTACCCTTCCTCCTTATGTCCATTCTTCTGCTCATGGCTGTATCCTCTCTTACTTTGTTTTCTTCCCTCTTGGTGTTACATTCTGGCGTGGAGATTACCTGGACATCTCCCAACCATCTCCCCCAAATTCCTAGTTTAAAGCTTTCTTAATCAGTTGGGCGAGCCTCCATCCTAGAAGTCTATTTCCCTCCTTACTCAGGTGAAGTCCATCCCGAGAGAATAGTCCTCTGTCCATGAATGCTTCCCAGTGGCCGTACATCCCAAAGCCCTTCTTATAGCACCACTGCCTGAGCCATCTGTTGATCGCCATAATCTTGTCACACCTTTGTTGCCCTTCTCTAGGAACAGGCAGAATCCCACTGAAGATCACCTGAGCCTCGATTTCCTTAAGTGTCTTCCCCAGCCTTGCATAGACTCCCTTGATAAGTTCCAGTGAGAACCTAGCCGTATCATTCGTTCCCATATGAAGGATAATCAACGGATTCTTTCCCACTCCCATTAAGATCCTTTTCAGCCTCAGGTCCACATCCCGTATCTTAGCACCCGGCAGACAGCACACCCTTCAGTTCTCCAGATCAGCTCTAGTTACAGGCCTGTCTATTCTTCTCAGTAAGGAGTCCCCAATCACATAGACCTGCCTTTTCCTGGTGACAGTATGATTCTCTGGTCTATCCCCTGCTCCCACTGGCTGCAAGTCCTCTCGATTCCTGTTCGCCCTTGCAATCCTCCGCAACCCATCCTGTATTCTCCTGGGGCTCACATTTGGTGGTGTCTCCATTGACTCTTCCCCTCTTCCTGTAGGGCTAGCTGCTCTCCTCTTTTTCCTTGCCCTCTCACCTTCAGCGACCACCTGCTGTGCCCCTTCTTCATTTTCCAACTCTGCAAACCTGTTCCTGAGCTCTATTTCTCCTTCACTGGCCCGTCTTTTCCTCTGCCTGGTTCTCTTAGTTACATGCTTCCACCGTCCATTTTCCTCACTCAGCAGTCTCCCCTCAGAATTCTTAGGTCCTGCTTCCATCTGCAAGTCTGAGATTATCCCTTCAGCCGCCTCATTTCTTTGCTCCATCATCTGCTCGAACCCCCTTCTAAACTCGACCTGAGTTTCCACCTGCATCTCCAGTCCTCGGATCTTTTCTTCCATCAGCTCTATCAGGCGGCACTTCATGCAGACGAAACTCTTTTCAGGTAACCCCTCCAGGATCATGTACATGCCGCAGCTTCCACATCCAGTCATCCTCATTGTGTCTTTCACTGCTGCCTCTGTATCGGTCATAGCCTTCCCACTGAAAACCTGTTAGTCATGGAAACAAAAACCAAAACAAACCCCAACAGGCACCAGAACACTGGCAGACCACCACCCCCTCCCTTCACTAGCCTGTCAGTTCTTCTGCCTAGGTCTAGGTCTCCCCCGAAGACTCACCCTGTAAACTCCCAGTGAAACTCCCCTGTTTACAGCTCTGTTTGCTGGCTGCTGTGCCGCTGCAGCTGTCTATGATACATTTCCCTTTCCCTCCCCTCCCCCAATACAAAATGCTTCCTGGATATGAGAGCAAACACACGCACATAAACACACAGCACATAGCAGGTCACTGAGGGTGAAATCCTGCCCCTTCCCTCTTTACATGGCTGTGGAAGGGGGGATCCCAAGTGAGAGATCCTGTTAAATACTGGACAAGTCTTATAGTCTCCAGCAGGGGTGAAAGAAATTTACAGGACTTACCGGTACTGCTGGAGTCCTGAGGGGGGCATGGCCTCATCTGGAAGAGGCGGGGCCTCTCAAGATTTAAAGGCCCTGGGGCACCAGCTGTGGCTGGGAGACCCAAGGCCTTTAAATCAACCAGGGGCTCCCAGCTGAAGAGGTGGCTGGGAGACCCCCGGGGCTCAGGAGCAAATTAAAGGGCCCAGGGCGCTGGCCGCCAGGGGGAACCCGGAGCTTGCGGGGCTGGGGCAGGGATTTAAAGAGCCCAGAGCTCCTGTCTCTGAGGGAAGCCTGAGCCCTTTAAATCCTTGCCCCAGCCCAGCCACCAGAGCCATGGCTGGGATTCAAAGGGCTCTGGGCTGCCCACAGCCGTGAGGAGCTTTGAGCCCTTTAAATCCCCACTGTGGAAGCCGGTGCGGTCCAGCATGGCATACTGGCTCTTGTCGGAACACCGGACCAGACCAGACCGGCTTGCTTTCACCTCCGGTCTCCAGCAATGAGCCTGGCCCATGTGGGCTGCTAGACAGAGCTGCTCAGGCCCCTTCCCTTTCGCAGCTCATCTGTGTCAGTGCGATAGAGAGAGAGAAAAGGGCGAGAGGTTGGATTTCATTCCATCACGTGTAGGGTGAAGTTCCTATTACTGTTTAATGCAGCTCCACTGTAGTTATGAGACAGAGAAACAAAGAGCCGGACAAATGGGTCACACAGATAGGTCTGTCTGTGGAGGACTCTGCCCTCTGCATCCCTGCTGCCTGGGACTGGACTACAGTGATGGCTGGTTCAACCTGTCCCCACAGGCGGAGGCCTCTATGGGTCGTAGCAGCCGACCCTGCTGCTTGAGTCCTAGACCCACTCACATCAGATATGGCTGTTGTGGGAAGGAAGGTCTCTGTTTATCGAGTTCCCTGTCTGGTGCCCTCTGTGCCCATCCCTTGAATGGCCCCAGCTCCCGACTGTGGGGATGGGGGAGGGAAGAGAGTGATGGGAATGGGACTTTGACCTGGGCTGGATAAGGAACAGGGTCTTGCTGGCTCCATCCTAGGCCAGATCCTGATCTTGTGGATGGTGTCTGCCCCTTGGTCCTAGGGATAACAGGGAAGAGCTCCCCCTAGGGGGGATAGTGGTAGATAGTGGGTGTCCCAGCAAAGAATGGGGTGGAGGTGCCCTTCCTAAGCTGGATTTTCAGGTCACTATCACTGCTGAGCACAGCCTGAGCTAGAGCATCTTGTGCCCAGTGTGAGCAGCATGTCAGACCAGCTGTGCAAATCCTGAGTGTGTTTGTGTTATTACAGCATCCTAGCCACAGCTCACCAGGGCAGCTCGTGCGGAGAATTCTCTGAAAGGCCCAGGGAACAAGACAGTGACAGTTAATGGTTCTGATTGTTTAGTGTTTGGAAATGAGTCCAGCATAGCTCTCTGGGCACATACACAAACTTTACATACAACTCAAAATTAGTTAATCTCTGGCACCTAAACATGGACTCAACCCACATAACGTATCTGTTAAAGCAGGGCTGGGGACCCTTTCTTCTATCAGGGGCCACTGACCCACAGAAAAAAATAGTCGGGGGCTACACACAGCCCCACAAGCAGGGGGCAGGACGCAGAGCCTCGGGGCTTCCCCTAGGCTCTGAAGTGGTGCAAGAAATGAGGGGTTCAGAGTGCGGGATGGGGCTCCAGGTTGGGGCAGGGGGTTGAGGTGTGGGAGGAGGTGAGGGCTCTGTCTGGCAGTGTGGGTTTGGGTTGGGGTGCAGGAGAGGGCTCCAGGCTGGGGCAAAAGGGTTTGGAGTGCAGGAGGCGGCTGAGGGCTGGGCAGGGAGTTGGGGTGTGGGCTCCAGCTGGGGGTATGGGCCCTGGGGTGTGGCCACGGATGGGACAGGGGGTTGGGGTGCAGGAGGCGGTTTGGGGTGCAGGCTCCAGGATGGAGTTTGGATGTGGGAGGGGGCTCTTTATTCATTTATTTATAAATGGACACAAATCTGACATCAGGAATTATAACATTCAAAAACCAATAGAACACTTCAATCTCTCTGGTCACTCAATAACAGACCTAAAAGTGGCAATTCTACAACAAAAAAACTTCAAAAACAGACTCCAACGAGAAACTGCAGAACTGGAATTAATTTGTAAACTGGACACCATCAGATTAGGCCTGAATAAAGACTGAGAGTGGATGGGTCATTACAAAACCTAATTTCCCCCTACTGTTACTCACACCTTCTTGTCAACTGTTTGAAATGGGCCACTGTCATTACCACCACAAAAGTGATTTTTCCTCTCTTGGTATCCTACTGTTAATTGAATTGTCTCGTTAGATTGACCCCTCCACCCCCGACTTGGTAAGGCAACTCCCATCTTTTCATGTGCTGTGTATTTATACCTGCTCCTGTATTTTCACGCCACGCATCTGATGAAGTGGGTTCTAGCCCACAAAAGCTTATGCCCAAATAAATTTGTTAATCTCTAAGGTGCCACAAGGACTCCTCGTTGTTGTTGTTGTTTTTTAATCTCTCTCTCTCTCTCTCTCTCTCTCTCTCAAAGTTCCTGCCTCTTGCTACTTAACCTTTTGCTCTGTGTTGCCTCCAGAAGCAGTAACTGGCCACGGGAAGGAGAACAGCCAGGAGAACCAGGACCACACCCAGAGCCACCATCCAGGGACTGACTCGTGGGAAAAACAGCTCTGCAAGAGAAAGTGCCATTGATTTAGGAGCAAACATGTCCGGAATGAAGGCAGGACACTGTGACAGTGGTGACTCTGTGACTAGTTAAAAGAATCTCACTGGGAAATATGGCTGCTTTGTGCTTTATTATTAAACCAGTGAGAGATCAAGCTTTAGCCTGGTTACTGAACATGTTTAATTAATGGGAGGGGGCATGTTGGGGGGTCGGGTGCAGCTCCATTATGCCACTCCTATCCCCCACTGACATACGTTCAGGCATTCCCTAAATTGCTCTAAGTAATCCCAAAGCTGCGGCCAGTGCAGAGTAGCCCTTAGAATCAGAGAGTTGTGACCAGCTTCCTGACACCCACGACTCTCCTCAGCCATATGAAAGAATCTGGTCCAAAATATGTTAATACAGGATATTAATAAAAACAAAAGTTGAGCCTGGAGATTCAGAGTAATAATTCCTCCAGAGTCCTCTTCTCTGGGCTTGGAGCAATGGCTGACTAGAGGGTCCTTGCTAAGTGATTAGTGTGGTGTATTGAAAACTGTAAAAATTACAAGCTGACACTTGAAATCCTGAGGGGATTCCTGGTCCTGCTTGCAGGCTAGGGGGCTTTGTAGGGAGCATGCATCTGGGTCCTCTGCAGTCAGTCTGCAAAGAGCCAGCCTAGAGCAGGGTGGGTTTGGTTCTGCCTTAGAAAGCAGCCTGCTTTGTCTCTCTTTGTATTTGGCTGTGGCGTGTTAGACTCCTGGATTCTTAGAAATAAAGCAGTGTGACATGGCAGCCTTTCAGGAACAGTATTTATGTTTTGTTTCTAACTTTCCATGTGTGCTGTGAACAGTCAGGTAATGCTGGGCATATCATAGACTAACCAGCAGTGCAGCACTATGAGACCTCAGACAAATAGTGCTTTACAAATACAACATTCTTACTATTACAGTGATGAAAGTTATTTGGTAGATAACACACAAAATCACAACCTTTTTTTCTAAAAATTAAGGTGCTCTTAGGTAAGATTTTGTTTCTGCATACTTTGGGCCTGAACTTTTATTGCTGGTATTTTCAGATGTAAGCTAAGTAGCAACGCTCAGGCCATATTCAGGGCTCTCTTGTGCTAGTCAGGAAACGTGACTTTATTACCCAGATTTTCATAAATATTTAGCACCAAAACTCTCATTGAGAACAAAGGAGAATTCCCTCCCCCACCCCCACAGAGAATTGTGATGGTCACGGCGTGTGCGCATATGCACACACACACACACACAAAGTGAGATACAAGCATAAATACTCCTGCTGGAAGGCTGCAGTGTATCATGACTTTATTTCTTAGAATCCAGAATCTGAATACACAAGAACCCCAGAATAGAGAGGGAGGCTTCTCTCTAAGGCAGCAGGTACAACTCACCCACCTTGCGCTACGGTGGCTCATCTATAGGCACAGTTAGTGTGCAGCAGGCTGGGGTGTAAATCCACTGTGCACTGGCCTGCTGCACACTAACTGGCTGTGTGCACCCTGCTGCACTGCACTAAAAGTTCCCTGGTGCACTTTGATCTGTTCCTGTTTTAAGGGGGGTAGATCAAAGCACAGCATGGAATTTTTAGTGGATGTAGCAGGGTCCAGCCCAGGCCTGCACAACATATGGCCCACGGGCTGCGCCTGCATGTGGCCCACATGGGCTCACTGTGCGGCCCGCAGAGTGAGTAGGCAAGCAGTGGGGGGGGGGGAGACAAGCCAATGGCTGGCCGGCTGGCTGCCTGGTGGGCGGGACGATGAAGAGGCCAGTGGCAGGCTGGGGAGTGAGGATGAGCCAGCGGCAGGGGGCAGGGGCGGCTCTAAACATTTTGCCGCCCCAAGCATGGTGGCATGCCGCAGGGGGCGCTATGCTGGCCGCCGGGAGGGCAGCAGGCGGCTCCGGTGGCCCTCCCGCAGGCGTGCCTGCAGAGGGTCCGCTGGTCCCACGGTCTGCTGGACCCGCGGCTTTGGTGGACTTCCCGCAGGCACGCCTGCGGGAGGTCCACCGGAGCCACCTGCCACCCTCCCGGCAGCCAGCATAGCGCCCCCCTCCGCGGCATGCCGCCACAAGCACGCACTTGGAGTGCTGAGGCCTGGAGCCGACCCTGGGCAGGGGCAGCAGCAGAAGATAAGAGGCCAGTGGTGGGCAGGCAGGTGAGCTAGCGGCAGGGGAGGGGGGCTGAGGAGGCGAGCGAGCAGGCAGTGGTGGCAGGTGAGCCGGTGGGGGGGGAGGGGAGGCTGAAGAGGTGAGCAGGCGGGCAGTGGCGGGGGGACAGGTGAGCCTGTGACGGGGGAGGGAGGGGGCTGAGGCGAGTGGGCAGGCAGTGGCAGGGGGGCCGGTGAGCTGGCGGCATGGGAGGGGGGCTGAGGAGGCGAGCGGTGAGTTGGTGGCTGACCTGTTCCACTGATCTTGTCTCATAAAAATTGGTCCTTTTTGCTGCTTTTCACTGGGCTGGAGGCTGTCCCAATGCTGCAGAGAGGGTGTTCCTAAAGGAAGGCGTTTGCTTCTAACCCCTGAGGCCGTCAGTATGTCTGCTCATCTCTAGTCTGCCCACTTGATAAATGTCATTGTCCTTGGTCTGGCTCCCAGCCCCTCTCCAAGGGGTGCAGCTGTCTGGAGGTGCTGCCTTCCACGCCTTCCTCAGTCACACCTCCTTCATTCAAGAGGGCAACTGATTACAAAGTGGGTGGAAGATCTTATTCTACTTCTGGCAAAAAGACATTTTTCTTTTACCTTAATTATCCTACCTTAGGGGCCCCCTATAACATATTACCAAGGTTCAATACAAAGTCATATAAAAGTTACACAAAAATGCATAATGCAGAGATTTATCTGCAATTGCATTGATTGACTGCTGTATGCAGTAATAGGGCTGGTCTACACTACGCGTTTAAACCGGTTTTACGAGCGTTAAACCGATTTAACGCCACACCCGTCCACACGAAGAGGCCCCTTATATCGATTTTAATGGCTCTTTAAATCGGTTTCTGTACTCCTCCCCGACGAGAGGAGTAGCGCTAATATCGGGATTAACATATCGGAATAGGGTTAGTGTGGCCGCAAATCGACGGTATTGGCCTCCGGGCGGTATCCCACACTGCACCACTGGCCGCTCTGGACAGCATTCTGAACTCTGATGCACTGGCCAGATAAACAGGAAAAGCCCCGCGAACTTTTGAAATTCATTTCCTGCTTCCCCAGCGTGGAGAGCTCATCAGCACAGGTGACCACGCACAGCTCATCTGCACATGTAACAATGCAGTCTCCTGAGAATCGAAAAAGAGCCCCAGCATGGACTGCACGGGAGGTACTGGATCTGATCGCTATATGGGGAGAGGATTCAGTGCTAACAGAACTGCGTTCCAAAAGACGAAATGAAAGAGTATTTGAAAGAATTTCTAAGGCTATGATGGATAAAGGCCACAGCAGGGACTCACTGCAGTGCAGAGTGAAAGTTAAGGAGCTCAGACAAGCCTACCAGAAAACCAAAGAAGCAAACGGAAGGTCCGGGGCAGGGCCAAAAACATGCCGCTTCTACGCTGAGCTGCATGCAATTTTAGGGGGCTGCGCCACAAGTACCCCACCCCTGTCCGTGGATTCCGAGGTGGGGGTTGTAATCTCTGCCATGGCTGAGGATTATGTGGACGGGGAAGATGACGATGAAGAAGAGGAGGACGAGCTAGTAGAGAGCACACAGCACTCCGTGAGCCCCAACAGCCAGGAGCTTTTTCTCACCCTGACGGAATTACCCTCACAAGCCCCTACCCCAGACAATGAAGCCATGGAAGGGACCTCTGGTGAGTGTACCTTTGCAAATATCAAACATTGTTTTTTAAGCAAGCGTTTTTTAATGATTGATTTGCCCTGAGGACTTGGGATGCATTCGCAGACAGTATAGTTACTTAGAAATGTTTGTTAACATGTCTGGGGATTAAGCGGAAATCCTCCAGGGACATCTCGATGAAGCGCTCCTGGAGGTACTCCAGAAGCCTTTGCAGAAGGTTTCTGGGCAAGGCAGCCTTGTTCCGTCCACCATGGTAGGACACTTTACCACGCCATGCATGTAGCAAGTAATCAGGTATCATTGCATGGCAAAGCATAGCTGCGTATGGGCGTATGGTCCCAATGATTGCTGGCATTCAAGAAGCATCCATTATTTATCTCGCTGTGTTATCCTCAGCAAAGTGATATTGTTCAGGGTAACCTGGTTGAAAATCAGGAATTTAAGTAAGCGGGATGGCCATTTTCCTACTGGGTTCGTGGACTGCAGCAGCTTAAAAAAAAAATCCTTTCCTGCACGTAGCCAAGCGGGGGGAGGGGAGGAGTGAAATGCCGATGATCTTTTTCGCGTTTGGTCAGCAGGGATCGTCCCAGCTACCAGCCACGCAGTGTGGAGGGGAAGGGTGGTGATTAGCAGGGAGCTAGCATGGTATTAGCCATGCGTTGGGGGGAGGGGTAAATCACTGCAGAAGCCGAAAGACAGTGGCTTACCATGGCCGCATGCAAGCTGAATTCTGATGCCCGGACCTGTGTCTGTGAGATCTGTAACCCCAGAGCTGCAGGCACTCAGTATTAAGATGAAAAATGTGACCTTGTACGGAAATCACATGTGCTATGTAAGGTGAATAGTGCTGTTCACTGTGAAAGAGTATAACCATTGTTCTGTAAAATGTATCTTTTTAAATACTTCTCTCCCTCATGCAGCTGCAAATTTTTCAAGCCTCCCTGCTCCATCCCAAAGGCTAGCCCAGATAAGGCGGAGGAAAAAGAAGATGCGAGATGAAATGTTCTCGGATATTATGGAAGTTACACGCAAGGAAAGAGCTCATCTGAATGAGTGGAAGGAGGTGGTATCAAATTACAGGAAAGATGCCAGTGAACGTGAGGACAGGAGGGACACCCGAGATGAGAGGTGGCGGCAGGAAGATGGGCAGGAAGATCAGAGGTGGCGGCAGGAAGATCAGCGGTGGCGGGATGCAACTCTGGGGCTGCTGCGTGATCAAACTGACATGCTCCGGCGTCTGGTGGAGCTTCAGGAACGGCAGCAGGATCAGAGTGCCGCTGCAGCCCCTGTATAACCACCCTCAACCCTCACCATGTTCCACATCCTCCTCACCCAGACGTGTAAGAACGCGTGGGGGGAGGCTCCGTGCACCCGCCCACTCCACTCCCGTGGACAGCCCAACCAGAAGGCTGTCATTACTGTGAAAATTTTTTAGTGGCCTTCTCCATCCCTCCTATCCTCCTCCCAAACCACACCCTTACTTCTCTCCCTCTTTTTATAATGAAATAATAAAGAATACATGATTTTTAAACTATAGTGACTTTATTTGCATAAGTAAGCTGTACTCAAAGGGGGAGGGTGAGTTGCTTACAGGGAATGAGTCAATCAAGGGGGGTGGGTGTTCATCAACAAACACAGCAGTCACACCGTACCCTGGCCAGTGATGAAGCTCGTTTTCAAAGCTTCTCTGATGCGCACCGCTTCCTGGTGTGCTCTTCTAATCTCCCTGGTGTCTGGCTGCGCGTAATCAGCAGCCAGGTGATTTGCCTCAGACTCCCACCCTGCCATAAAGGTCTCCCCCTTACTCTCACAGAGATTGTGGAGAATACAGCAAGCAGCAATAACATAGGGGACATTGGTTTGGCTGAGGACTGAGCGAGTCAGTAATGTGCACCAGCGCGCCTTTAAACGGCCAAATGCACATTCTACCACCATTCTGCACTTGCTCAGCCTGTAGTTGAACAGATCCTGACCACTGTCCAGGCTGCCTGTGTATGGCTTCATGAGCCATGGCATCAAGGGGTAGGCTGGGTCCCCCAGGATAACGACAGGCATTTCAACATCCCCAACTGTTATTTTCTGGTCTGGGAAGTAATTCCCTTGCTGCAGCCGTTTAAACAGAGTAGTGCTTCTGAAGACGCGAGTGTCATGAACCCTCCCTGGCCATCCCACGTGGATGTTGGTGAAACGTCCCTTGTGATCCACCAGTGCTTGCAGCACCATTGAAAAGTACCTCTTCCGGTTTACGTACTGGGTGCCCTGGCGCTCCGGTGCCAAGATAGGGATATGGGTTCCATCTATGCCCCCCCCCCCAGTTAGGGAATCCCAGTGCAGCAAAGCCATCCATTATGGCCTGCACGTTTCCCAGAATCACAACCTTTCGTAGCAGCAGCTTAGTGACTGCTTTGGCTACTTGCATCACAGCAGCCCCCACAGTAGATTTTCCAACTCCAAATTGATTCCCGACTGACCGGTAGCTGTCTGGCGTTGCAAGCTTCCACAGGGCTATCGCCACTCGCTTCTCAACTGTGAGGGCTGCTCTCATCTTGGTATTATGGCGTTTCAGGGCAGGGGCAAGCAAGTCACAAAGTTCCATGAAAGTGCCCTTACGCATGCAAAAGTTTTGCAGCCACTGCGAATCGTCCCACACCTGCAACACAATGCGGTCCCACCAGTCAGTGCTTGTTTCCCGGGCCCAAAATCGGCGTTCAATGGATAGAATCTGCTCCATTACCATCAGGATCTCCAAAGCGCAGGGGCCCGCGGTTTGAGAGAATTCTGTATCCACGTCCTCATCACTGTCATGGCCGCGCTGCCGTATCCGCCTCCTCCTCGCCTCAGTTTGAAGGTCCTGGTTCACCATATACTGCACAAGAGTGCGCGAGGTGTTTAAAACATCCACGATTGCAGTATTGAGCTGAGCAGGGTCCATGCTTGCTGTGTTATGGCGTCTGCACAGTTCACAAAGCAAAAAAGGCGCGAAACGGTTGTCTGCTGCTTTCAGGGAGGGAGGAGTGAGGCTGTACCCAGAACCACCCGCGGCAATGAACTTTTCCCCATCAGGCACTGGGAACTCAACCCAGAATTCCAAGGGGCAGGGGAGGCTGCGGGAACTATGGGATAGCTACGGGATAGCTACCCACAGTGCAACACTCCAGAAATCAACGCTAGCCTCGGACCGTGGACGCACACCACCGAATTAATGTGCTTAGTGTGGCCGTGTGCACTCGATTTTATACAATCTGTTTTACTAAACCGGTTTCTGTAAATTCGGAATAATCCCATGGTGTAGACGTACCCATATAGTCACCCCTGGGTCTTTGAATGAGGCATTATACTTGGGAAGGGGGCGAGTGGCGAGTCGGAGGCGAGCAGGTGGGCAAGCAGCAGGTGGGCAAAGAGGCGAGTAGTGAACCAGCAGAGGTTCTAGGGGCAGGCATGGGGGTTTCTGGCAGGGGAAGGAGGAGGTGAAAGGAGGTGAGTGGTGGGTGGAGGACTGACTAGGAGGGATGCAGCAAGCCAGCGGGGGAGTTAGAGGGAGAAGAGGGGTGTGATGGTGGGGCCAAGTGCGTGTGGGGGTTGGGTTGTGTTTCCAAGGGCTGGGTGGTGCTGGGGTGTGTATGTGTTTCAGCGGTGCTGGGGTGGGGTTTGGTGAGGCTGGGGGGTTTCGACCTTCAGTTGTTTTCTTTGGAGTAATATGGCCCTCGCTGCTTTACAAGTTGTGCAGGCCTGGTGTAGCCCAAGCTCAGACATCTATACCACAATTTAAGAGGCCCTTAGCCTGAGGCCCTTAGCCTGAGCCAGCGGGTTTTGAATTGCAGTGTAGACATATCCAAAGAGAATTGAGGTTGTTCAGGACTTTACAAGACGTGCTCAGCACATTGAAGGTTCAGGCCAATAAACAAGAGACACAATGATAAACACTCTCTGCTCATATCTGCAGCATCTCAGTCTATCCATGTGCGGCTGGGACGGGCACTGACCTGCTATGGAAATCTCTGACTCTCTCTCCTGGTTGAGTCGCGGGTTCCTGACACAGCAGGACACTTTCTGGTTGGACTCTTCAGTTAGAACAGTGGCAATCTCTGCTTGAAACAGGCCATTGGCCTCTGGGGATATTTTTTCAGAGGCTGATGGTAAGAGCTGCCCCTGGAGATCTCTCCACTGAGCCTCGGGCTTTGGGTACCATCCGGCTGATCGACACACCACCCGGATCCCTCCGTCCTGATGTCCCTCCACAGAGATGGCAGGAGCAGAGCCCAAACCTACAGAAGAAATAAATGAACTTGTGACAATCCTACAGTGTTCAGTAATGAGCCAAACGTTTTATTACACAGTTATCAAAAGACATTTCCTATTAAACTGAGAATTGAAAGTGAGTCCATGGATGTGGTTGATTAGTTAAACTGGCCAGATTCCAATTTGATAGAATTAATCTTAATGTCAGGGCTGTACTATGCACAAACTTGCTCCAGTTTCGTTACCGTTTTTTTTTTAAACTTGGCAGTGTAGACAAGGCCAGTGCAAACCCCTGTGTGGACACCCTGTGTGGACACTCTTAAATCAAGAAGGGATCAACTAAAGCTACATTAATATAAGCCATTTCCAATCCATTTAAGAGTGTCCATATAGGGTTTTGCACTACTTCATTGTAACCAGTTCATGTGTATGTATAGACCAGAGGAGGGCACCGTGGGACCATTCTGCCTGGCCTCTGAGTTCCTGGCCCAGGAGGCTAGCACCCAGCCCCTCCCCCGCTGTTCCCTCTCCCCTGCAGCCTCAGCTCACTGCACTGCAGGTGCAATGCTCTGGGCAGAGGGGCTGTGAGCTCCTGGGGCAGCGCAGCTGCAGAGCCGCAGCCTGACCCGGTGCTCTGTGCTGCATGGTGCATGGCTGGCTCCAGCTGGGCGGCACGGTGCCTGTCCTGGTGCAGCTGCGCCGCCAGTCACCGGTGTTCCAGGCAGCGCGGTAAGGGGGCAGGGAGCGACGGAGGGGGGTTGGATAGAGGGCAGGGGAATTCAGAGGTAGTGGTCAGGGGCCAGGGCGGTCAGAGGGCAGGGAACAGGGGTGTTGGATGGGACAGGGATCCCAGCGGAGGCAGTTAGGAAGGAGAGGGGGGGTTGGAGGGGGGGGCGGGGGCAGTTAGGGATGGGCGGTCTGTGGGCAGGGGCGGCTCTAGACCCCAGCGCGCCAAGCAAGCGCGTGGGGCGGCCCTTTCCCGGGGGGGCGGCATTTGGCTCCGGTGGACCTGCCGCAGGCATGTCTGCGGCAGGTCAATGGGAGCCCGGAACGAGCGGACCCGCCGCAGGGATGACTGCGGCGGGTCCCCTCTTCCCGCAGCTCGGTTGAGCTCCCGCAGGCATGCCTGTAGGAGCTCAACCGAGCCGCTGGAAGAGGGGACCCGCCAAGGACCGGGAAGGGCGGCGCAGCGCACCGCGCTGCTTGGGGCAGCCTCATTTGTAGAGCCGCCCCTGTCTGTGGGTGGTCAGGGGACAGAGAGCGGGGGGCGTAGATAGGGCAGGAGTTCCAGGGGGGCCATCAGGGAACAGGGGGGTTGATGGGGCAGGAGTCCCAGAGAGGCCATCAGGGGGTAAGAAGCAGGAGGGGTCAGATAGGGGGCAGGGCTGGGCCATGCCTGTCTGTTTGGGGAGGCACAGCCAATTTCTGAAACCCGATGCAGCCGTCAGGCCAAAAAGTTTGCCTGTCCCTGGTATAGACAAACATTAAATTAATTCACTACCAAAACACTTTGTTACTGGGGAGTTCAGGTTGCCTCAGCTGTGCCTTGTACCCTTTCAGAGCACAGAAGTTGGAAGGAGAAAACTGGACTCCTCTGAGAGCCAGGAAACACACCCACAGTCACACCCACAAAATACAGACATTAGATATCAAAGAAATGCAGGGTTAAGGTAATGCCTTCTGCCCCAGATCACACTTTTACTGATGAGCTAAACTGAAATAAAATTATCTTAATCTGAATGATCTTAATCCAGCCGGTGGGAGCAGCAACCCAGTGGGGGTGGCAAGCAGGAGCAGCGAGCAGGCGGCCGGCAGGAGTAGTGGGCAGGCGGTTGGCAGGGGCGGCCAATGGGAGCAGTAAGCAGGCGGCCAGTGGGACCAGCAGGCAGGTGGCCGGTGGGGACGGCTGGTAGGAGCAGCAGCCAGGTGGCCCGGGGGTGCATTTCCCCCACCACCACTCCGCTCACGGCAGGAGCAGCATGCACACAGATGTACTTATGAACTCTGGGTCTGTGCTGACCAGGCACAACAACTGTAGTGGTGGTTAAACGAGGGGCACACTACAAGAACTTGGTTGTTGGACTCAAGAACCTGAAGCAAAGGACACTGCCCAGCACACTCTGCGGAGGGTGTCTTGCTCATGCTTTTGTGTTTATGAATATCGCTTGTGCTGTTCTCTCAGATTAATGCTAGGTTACTTTTATTAAAGAAACTATTTCTGTCTCAGACTCTGTGCTGGCGAGAGGGGAAGAACTGCCTCTTAGAAGCGCCCAGAGGGTAGAGTGAAATTTTCCCACATTACTGGGTGGGGGCTCAAGCCGGTTTTGTTTATATTGTCGAAAAGGAACCCCCTGGATATTGAACCCAGCCCTTCTTGCTGCCCACTCCAACTGGCAGAACGGCTACATTATTATAGAGCTTTTTGATTGTCAGCGTAACTTTTGTCAACAAAAGTTGGCAGTGTAGAAAAGGCCTAGTTCAAGGTAGATGGATTTTTTTTTGTTTTGATTTTGTTTTTCCTTTTTGAGCTGTAATCGGTATCCAGGAGATAATTCAGAACGTGCTGAAACTATATTTGAAAAGAAAATAAATTATACCTGCAAACACTCACTGGGAGGGGTGACGGGGATAGAGGAGGAGATGGGAACAGGGGTTGGGTCTGCAGCAAGGCATGTGGGTATTATGTGGCGTGGGATAAATTGGAATGGGTGTAAGGGGAGGAAAAAAGGGTTGGAGCCTCCTCAGGTAAGGGAAAGGAGTGGGATGGGAGGGATTTGATATTGTGAGGGGTGACAGTAAAAGTTGTGGGTTTAGGGACAGGGAGTCCTGTCAGCCCCAAATTCTCCCCTTTCCTGATCTGGGGGAGCCCTACTCTTTTGCAGGGCTCTGAATTCCTTTTTCTTCCCACTGTATGTCCTGGGATCTGGGAGACCCTGTCACTCTTGGGGTGTCTAACCCCCTCATGTAATCTGTGATCACGGGGGAGTGGGGTGGGGGTTGAATGTGGTGAAAATGTAAATGCCTGAAACACAGGAAATGAATAGTTAAAATACACATCGTTCCTATGTGGGGTTGCCAGAGTGTGTGTGTGTGGGGGGGGAGTTGGACTGGGTGGGCCTGTAACATGGCTGGGGTCCTGGGGAAGTCTGGCTGGACCAGGGGCAGGGGACCCAGCTAGGTCTGGTAGTTGGGGTGAGGAGCCCAGCTCAGTGTGCAGCTCAGGCTACATAACCGAGGGAGTGTGTGGCCCACCAGTCAGCTGCTGCCTGTGATGTGTGCCCCCAGAAACACAGGGCAGAGGGGAGCTACATGTTGTGGGGGATGGTGGAGAAGGAGACAGACACACCAGTCTCCTCTCACATGCTTAAAGTAGCCGCTGTGTAATAAAACCATCCAGGTGTTGGGGCAGGGACCTGGGATGAGATTTCTCTCACCAGCCCTGTTACAAGCTACCCACTGCAAACATTGCAAAGCACAACCATTATCCCCACTGCACTATCACAGAAGGTACAGGGGGGAGGGGCAGTGAGCAACCACGGAGCAACTGAGTGGCCTAACAGAGAGTTCCCAGGACTGGGACTATTCCTCGCTCTGCCACTGAGCTACTGGGGGACCTTGGGCAACTCACTTCTCTGCTCTGTGCCTCAGTTTCCCATCTGTAAAATGGGGATAATGATGTAAATTTCTTTCAGGTCTAATAATGGAAAAGCACCATACTATACTTTTGGTTATTACCTAGGCACAGTTGTGTAGCAACTGCAAACCTAGGTGAGAACTACAACCACGTAAATGGCCACTAGCTCCTACAACAAACATTTCCCTTTCTGTTAAAAAAAAAAAACAAAACAAAACTAGAAAATTCACTGACAAAACCTTGGCTAGCACAGAGTTCAGGCTGCCTGATGATATTATCTCCTGCCCTTCCATAGCACAGTGGCAGCTCTGAGACCCTGTTCCCACTACTCTCTCCACTGGTCAGTACAGCTACACTGAACACAGGGAATGCAGCTGCAGTGCAGGCAGATTCATGCTGCAGTTCAAATCAGTGGAGCACAGCACAAACAGTGGCACCTTCCTGTAATCCCTCCTCATGTCCATTCACTGACAAAAAACTTAGGGTAGGTCTATACTATCACAGTAAGTCGACTTTAGGTATGCAACTCCAGCTACATGAATAATACTTATTATTGTTCAGTCTCCCACTGACTTACTTTACTCTTCTCATCGGGGGTAGAGTACATGGGTTGACTGGAGAGTGATCTGCAGTCAATTTGGTGAGTCTTCGCTAGACCCGCTAAATCGACTGCCGATGCATCGATCTCCACTCTGTCGATCCCGGCTGTAGTGTAGATGTAGCCTTAGTTACCTCCAGGCAACCTTTACTCTGTACTATCTCATGCACTTCCAGAACACTGAGTTCAGCAATACTCAGACCTCTAAAATGAGGAAATCCATCGGGAAGGTAAACACCCAAACAACCTTAACTGCCCCCTTTGGAGCTGGCAATAACCACTGGGAATTGGTTGCATGCACTAAAGCTGCATCCACTATGCTTAGTGTAGCTGTAATGACCAGTGGAGGGATTATTTGGAGCTTACTGGCAGAGCTGTCACAGTGACATCAGGAGAGGTGCAGGTGTATCTTGAGGGATCAATCATGACTCATTTCAGAACTGAGCGGTGCAGGCTCTGTCAGTAGCAGGGCACAGACTCCTTGCCGTGGGCATTGTCAGCAGCCTGGTGTCAGATATGCCAGTGATCACCAGCACTTGGTGAGGGGTAAGTGAAGGCAACGTCCCAGAAGAAATCCTCACCCATAGGGCAAGGGTGATGAGGCAATAACATTTTGCAAGTTGGGGGTGGTTTGTGTGGAGTAGGCTCAGTATTTGAAAGTAGACCCAGGTGTTCACTACACCTGGCCTAAACCTCATATCCTTGTTACATAACTAGCTGCACCTGTGTCCCCTTGCTGGTCTCTCTGACAGCAACTTCAGGGGTCAGGCCTTCTGCCTCTACCTGTCCTGGGGGCGGGGAATTCCTCAATTCTCCCACTCTTAGACCAGGCTCTGGACTACAGGGTCTTGTGTATCAACCACTGTTACCCGAAGGGGCCAGACACAAGCCGAGATCAATCCCAGCTGATGGCATCAGTTTGGGGAGGATCAGCCATTGTTTCCCCTTGTGTGCACAAAATAATTGTAATAACCACAACATGTTAATGTCACTTGACTGTGTAAGGGTGTTAGTGTGTCTTATTAACCCCTTGCTCCAATGCCCTCAAATTTGGGCCACTAGCCCCACCCCAGAGACCAATGAGTTACAGCAATTTTCAAGACAATCTGAGTATGGGTTTTAGAGAACTTATAAAAAATGAATATTAAACAGCAAACTAGAATCAACCTTATCCAGAGCAGAGCTGCTGACCCACTACACTGAAAAAAAATTGTGTAATCTCACAATGAACCTTCTGACTCCACTTATTACCCTGTTTAAGACGTTAAACGTCAGAACAAGTTACTGACCTGCCACCTGCAGTTCCAATAAAGCTTCTTCATAAGACACGTTGGATTTAAAAAAACACTTATACTGTCCATCGTCGGAGGGTCGGATATCGTGTATTCTCAGGGAAACTCTCCCATTGGTGATGTCATCTTTCAAGAGCTCAGTTCTTCCTCGATATTCCGGCATCTGCTGTCCATACTGATCCTGCCCATAACGGTACAGGTGCACGACTGCAGAGAACTGGGATCGGAACCATCTCAGCTCCATGCTCTCAGCGCTCATCCTGGGGGAGAGGTGGCAGGGCAGGATGGCCTCACCCCCTAGGGAGGCAGTGATTGGACGGTCAGGTCCAGTCACTGTGAACTGTGCTGTGAAATGTACAATGAAAAAAGGAAATTAAATTGGTGAGGGGCTGGGGTTTGGCATTATTTCAGCGGTAAGACACACAGTAAGAGAGCACCCTGTAAGAGAGCGCCCTGAGTTAGAAATGAAAGACCATTTAAAGACAAAAGCTTGACAGAGCATAAACCAATAAAAGGTCTGAACACGTTACACTTGTCCCAAAAAATTCTCATCTGACACATGGGACTCTCTGGTAGGTTCCAAAGTCTTTCAAACCTTTCTCTAAGGGTTTGTCCTCTTCGTTTACAGGTCCTGTCATTTTGCAGTCCAAGATTCGGGCCTCTGGTCAGTTCAAAGCCAACTTTTATACCAAACATCTTTGTTCTCTTGGGCTTCTGGGACCTGGTCTAACTCAGTTTATGCAACTCTCCTGAGGGGTGGTACTTCTCTGGAGCCGTTACCTGTCCCTCAAGTAATTAACCCCCATGGTTGGCAAATTCTGAAGGCGATGGGGTAACCCTCCCCCATGGCATAGATTGCAATCCCGAGCCCACAAAGATACATATAACGTGTATATATACCATTGATAAAGGGGGTATACAAATAAACAGAACATGCATAAAGTGAATTTGATATCCCCAAAATGCCGCATGTGGCTGCAATATCTGTCACACAGAGTTCACATGTGAGTGTCATACACTGTCCCTATTATCTCTGAATAAAGCTCTAACTTCTCATAGGCACCCTTGGGCCTGGGTCTCTGATACACCAAGGCCTTTCTGTGCTGCTCCAGCCCAGGGGCCTCCTCATCTGCAGTAGGGGTGGTGTAAAGGCTGACAAGGTGTAAAGATATGAAAACAGACCATCACTATGCAGGCAATGGCTTTAAAGGTAAAGTCAGGGGTCAGATAATGGAGAGAGGGAGGAGGCAGATAGAAAAGTGCAGGAAACAGAGAAATGGTCCCTGTGGAACTGCACAGAATGTGGAGGTCTTGGTGCAGAGAGACTCAACATCAGGAGAGACAGAAAAAGCTGGTTAAATTAACAGGATGGAAACCACAGCAGGGGGGGGAACCAAAATGCCCAAGTAGCTGTGGAGCCAGCCCCAGGATGGGTTGGACAATATAAGGGGTTCACTTAAGGCAAAGAATGAAGAAGCCAGCAAATATCCTCACATCCTCACTGTGAGATGAGGTCTAGTTCTGAGCCCTAATCAGATGTGCCTAGGGCAGCATGAATGACTTGTGGGTTGTTACGTCTAAACCGGAGAGTCTAGGATTCAGGACTCCTTCGTGGCTGAAGAACCTGATTTGTGACGTATATGGTCTGTCAGTGCAGTGTATAGGAATTGGGTAGTGTCCTTTTAAATAGTTTGTGAGCCCTGTAGTGGTTCTCACTGTGTTCTGTGTTTTAGAAGCTGTCAGAAATCAGCCAGAGCAGTAGGATGGATGTATTGTCTAGGCCTGACATGATGGTGTATCGATAGTAGCCATGTTCCTGGGGACCCAGGTGTAGCCTGTGATTTTCCCACATTGCTGGTTGTGGGCAGGCTGAGCAGACGTGGTTTACAAGACAAGGCAGTAATGTGAGGTGGACGGTGATGATCAGCAATAGCAACAGCAGCAAACCCAGCGAGGAGGCCAGAGCTCCTACCTGACACCAGCCTGTGAACCTGTAGAGCGAGGCAGAGAGCGACGTAGCCGGGCAGAGCGGAGCTCACTGTGGAGCCGGGGGAGAACGAGGGAACCTTCCCCATCATCGTAGCTGGGTCTGGGGAACAGGAGAAATAACAAACCAGACAGCGAGTGAGTGGGATGCAGTGACAGTGCCAGGTTGTCTGACTTTCATAGCCCTGGTCCATGGATCAGTTACGTTTACATTAGCCCACTTCCCAATAATCATAGACTAAGTTCAGAGGGGACCATTAGATCATCTAGTCTATGTGTGCCACAGGCCAAAGACTCACCCATTTACCCCTGTACTGAGCCCAAACTTGTGTTTTACTGAAGCATCTTCCAGAAAGTCACCAAGTCTTTATCTGAAGACAGCAAGAGATGGACAATTCACCACTTCCCTGGGTAGTTTGTTCCAGTGATTAATCACCCTCAATGGTACAATTCTGTGCCTTATTTCAAATTAGAATTAGAATTTGTCCTGTTTTAACTTGCAGCCATTGGTTCTTGTTATGTCTTTCTCCACTGTATTATAGAGCCCTTTAGTACCGTATCAGAGGGGTAGCCGTGTTAGTCTGGTTCTGTAGAAGCAGCAAAGAATCTTGCATCCGAAGAAGTGGGTATTCACCCACGAAAGCTCATGCTGCAAAAACATCTGTTAGTCTATAAGGTGCCACAGGATTCTTTGCTGCTTCTTTAGTACTGTGTATCTTCTCCATGAAGGTGTGACAGGTGGGGAATTTTACTGAAATATTTTTTATGAACAAGCAGTAGGTCTCTGTATTGATACCCTTGGCATCGTTGCTGCTTTGGGAGAAAGCATTGCTTCTCTCGCTGGGACGTGGCTGAACAGGCTAGGTGTCTGAGATGTAGAGCCACTTGGACTGCCTGGGCTGGAATCAACCCATATCAATGGAGGATCTTGGAAAGACAATGGGAAGCCTCAATGATTAAGCATCAACTCCTACACCAGGTTTCTTCCCCACACCTCTCTGCAGGGAAGAGGAGCAATAGCCCAGAGCTGGAGCACAAAGGGCAAAGGTGTCAGGTGTCTGTGTTAAGGGACTGGACTGGGCTGACAGAGACACAGGAACTCACTTGGGACTGAGAGAGAAAAAAGGGACAGGAGAGAGTGAGCCAAGCTGGACCCTCCAGTAGCACGTCTCGGCCGAGTTCCAGCTCTGGCCAGGCTGAACCCTCTCTTAAACTTTGCTTCTCTGTGCTGACCTAAGAACTATCAGACTCTATAGGCCAGATGACTAACACATTGTTATTTGGTGTGGAAAAGGCTTCCTGGTGTCTCTGCAGATATTCATTATCTTTGCTGTAAATACCTCACCTGATGCATCCTAAAACTGCATTCGCTTTTTTAAAGGCCATATCACATTGGCAGCTCATAGTCACCCTGTGATCAACCAATACTCTGAGGTCCTTCTCCTCCTCCGTTACTTCCAACTGATGTGTCCCCAATTTATAACTAAAATTCTTGTTATTAATCCCTAAATGCATGACCCTGCACTTTTCACTATTAAATTTCATCCTATTACTATTACTCCAGTTTACAAGGTCATCCCGATCTTCCTGTATGATATCCCGGTCCTTCTCTGTGTTAGCAATACCTCCCAGCTTTGTGTCATCCACAAACTTTATTAACACATTCCCACTTTTTGTGCCAAGGTCAGTAATAAAAAGGTTAAATAAGATTGGTCCCAAAACTGATCCCTGAGGAACTCCACTAGTAACCGCCTGACAGTTCACCTTTCAGTACGACCCGTTGTAGTCTCCCCTTTAACCAGTTCCTTATCCACCTTTCAAATTGATCCCCATCTTTTCCAATTTAACTAATAATTCCCCATGTGGAACCGTATCATATGCTTTACTGAAATCGAGGTAAATTAGATCCACTGCGTTTCCTTTGTCTAAAAAATCTGTTACCCTCTCAAAGAAGGAGATCAGGTTAGTTTGGCATGATCTACCTTTTGTAAAACCATATTGTATTTTGTCCCAATTACCATTGACCTCAATGTCCTTAATTACTTTCTCCTTCAAAAATTTTTCCAAGACCCTTACATACTACAGATGTCAAACTAACAGGCCTATAGTTACTCAGATCATGTTTTTTCACTTTCTTAAAAAATAGGAACTATGTTAGCAATTCTCCAGTTGTACGGTACAGCCCCTGAGTTTACCGATTCATTAAAAATTCTTGTTAATGGGTTTGCAATTTCCTGTGCCAGTTCCTTTAATATTCTTGGATGAAGATTATCTGGGCCCTCCAATTTTGTCCCATTAAGCTGTTTGAGTTTGGCCTCTACCTCGGATGTGGTAATATCTACCTCCATATCCTCATTCGCATTTGTCATCCTTGCATTATCCCTAAGCTCCTCATTAGCCTTATTAAAGACTGAGGCAAAGTATTTGTTTAGATATTGGGCCATGCCTAGATTATCCTTAACCTCCACTCCATCCTCAGTGTTTAGCGGTCCCACTTCTTTCTTTGTTTTCTTCTTATTTATATGACTATAGAACCTTTTACTATTGGTTTTAATTCCCTTTGCAAGGTCCAACTCTACATGGCTTTTAGCCTCTCTCACTTTATCCCTACATGTTCTGACCTCAATCAGGTAGCTTCCTTGCTAATCCCGCCCATCTTCCACTCCTTGTAGGCTTTCTGCTTTTTCTTAATCACCTCTCTGAGATGCTTGCTCATCCAGCTCACTCTACAACTCCTGCCTATGATTTTTTCCCCTCCAAATCTTAGTTGGGGCATTCAGACACTACTGTGAATGAGACATCTTAAGGAAAACAAGCCAGTGTGGTACGAATGGCCACTGATTGCTGGGGTAAAGTGGTTCCATCACCTGACCACAGTTGTCCCAGGTGAGGGCTCTCTGGGGATCTCCCAGATCAGTCACCGGCCCTGGGTGATTATACATATCAGTGACCCACTCTCATTGCCTCCAGCCTTGGTACAAATGTCAGGGATGAATTCTGAACGTCACCCCAGCTCTGTGCCCCCTGGGATCTGCAACATTTAAACCTCTCTCAGAGTACGTCTCCACTGCAGCTGGGAGCGAGCTTCCCCGTGGGGGTAGGTAGACATGTGATAGCTCCAGCAGAGCTATCACACCTCAACTAGCATGTAGCACTAGCTGGGGCAGCAAAGGCAGCAGCTCGGGTTACGTGCCTGAGAACAAACCCGCCTGGACCCCCTTAGGCATGTACTTGGGTGGCTAGTTCAAGCCCCCCCCCCCCATGCTATCTGCCTGTGGGGGGAATCGTGCTGTAAAATCCTCCCAGGAACCAGAAGGTGCCTGGAACTTCCCCTACAGCCGCCAGGGCCTGTGTTGCCCACAGAGCGATCAGCGGTGGCCAGGAAGGGGCCTGACCAGGGCTCCAGGGCACAGACTTGCGGCCTCCCCCAGTGCCAGAGCTCTGGGGGGAGGTGAAGCGCCCCCTGCCCTGGCAGGCACCTGTAGTAACAGCACCTGCCCTGCCCCGGGCAATGGCCCTGCAGACTGGGGTGGGGCTGGGAGGGATTCACTGACTCTGGAAATAACAAAGGGGGTGGGGGGAGAACCCGGCCATTCCCCGGGGGGAGTTTGCACCATAAACCCCCCGGTCACTCACCGAGGCCGCTGCACCCGCTCCGCACAGGGAGTCACGACGCCGGAGGGTTTGAGAGATTCACCCTGATGTTTGTTACATTTGTAGCTGAATTGAGGGGGCCGAACCCCCCCCCCCCCCGGGCCTGACACTCGCTTCAAACTGAAAGTACCAAAGTAGCTGGAAGTGAAAGTAACGGTCCGTGTCCCGGGCTGGTTGGGGCGGAGCAAATTCCCGTGAAAGTACCACCCCCTCCAGTGCACGGAGCTGGGGGAGCCAATGCAGGGGTCTCAGTGCTCCCCCCCTCCCCGCCCCGATCGCTGGGTTCTCAGTAATTCCCCCGCCCAGCACCGCCCGCCACAGCCCTGCCCGGGTGGGGACATAACGCGGCAACAGCAAAAAGCACCAGCCAATTCGCACCCCCGCCCTGGGTGGAGGCAGAAGGTGGGGGGGGGGAGGAGGAGCTGAAATCCGGAGTGACTGAGTGTGAACAGGGGGGAGGCAACAGCTGATCAATGGGGGTGGTGCCGTGTCAGAACGGACTGAATGTGACCCAGGCGCTGTCCGGCTGGAGCTGCTCCCTCCTTGCAGGGAGTTTTAATGTCCAAGTCTGAGTGTCACTGAAATCTCGGGGGGGCTCAGAGCTGGTGCTGAAGGCGGGGGCTGGGAGAAGGCGCCGGGGGGGGGTCCCCTCCTCACTGTTGTGCTGTAACCAGCAGCCCGGAGAGGAGGAGTCCGTGGGGCTCCCCGGGCGTTGAGTCCACGGGCTGGATTCTGATAAACCACGAGTCCCCCCCCCAAGCCCCGCTCCTTCCAAACCGGAGCAGGCGGGGAGCAGAGCCCAGATCTGGTGCCGTGTCCCTGCTGCTCAGCGCAGATGATCCCAGCCACCCACACCCCCTGCAACGCCCACCCCCGCCATCTCCCCAGCAGCCCTGAGTCACAGCAGCAGGGACTCCAACATGCTGTGTGAAACAGGAGGGTTTGCAGGATCAGGCCCTTGTTGGCTTACTTGTATATTGTTGCTCCATATTCCATAAAGCAGCAGGAGGAGGAGGAGGGATCCCGGAATGGGGTCTGTGGGAAGGGGCATATTCCAGCCCAGGAGGGGAAGGGGCTGAGCTCCAGGCAGCTGAAGCTGGTCACTGTGCCAGGAACTGCTTCTAATTGGAATTTGCTACCAGTAGCAAAAACCTAAACTCACTTGATTTGGAGCCTAATTTTTTGCAGTAGCAGCCCCCTAACTGCCTGTGTTTCTGCCTGTAGACATGTGCCCTGTTACCTCACACCTGTGTCCTGCCCAATCCCTAACACTCATGAACCTGGGGGGCCACAGGTGCTCCTCCACTTTTATCTTCCCTTCAGAGCCCAGGTCAGGAGATCTGCTCAGAGGCAGACCAGCCGATCTGGTCTCATTCAAAATTCAGCCAGAGGAGGCACCTGCCTCACCACTTTCAGGCCAGTGATTAGAGCCCTCCCCTGCAGTATGAGGGGACCCAGGCAGGGCCGGCTTGAGGAAGTGCAGGGCCCAATGCGAACAGTGTTGATGGGGCCCCGGCAGGGATGACTTTTTAAAAAAAAAAAAACAACAAAACCAACCACATGTAAAAAAACATGTGGGGCTTGTACTCATTGGACAGCGCTCCACCTCCAAGTCTTCAGAGGCACTTCGGCAGCTGGTCCTTCACTCACTCCACGCCTTCGGTGGCACTGAATGACCCTCTGCCAAAGTGCCGCTGAAGACCCAGAGCAAGTGAAGGACCTGCCACCGAAGTGCTGCTGAAGACCCAAAGCACCACCAGGTGAGTAAAAATTAAAAAGGCACCTCTAGCCAGGGAAGGGATTCTCACCGGGTGTGGGGCCCTCTTAGGCACGGGGCCCGATTTGGAGAAATTGGTGGAATAGGCCTAAAGCTGGCCCTGGACCCAGGTTCACTTCCCCTCTGTGTGAGGGAGAGGAAGGACTTGAACTGGGGTCATAGGAGAGTGCTCTAAATATATGTTCCAGTAACTGAAGTTAGGCTGGCTGGTCTATAATTCCCTGGGTCATCTTTGTTCCCCTTTTTAAAGACAGGCACAATGTGCCCTTCTCCAGTCCTGGGTCCTCACCCCTCCTCCAGGAGTTCTCAAAGATAATCATTAATAGCTCTGAGATTGCTGCAGCCAATTCCTTAAGTGCCCACAGGTGAATTTCATCAGGCACCACCAACTTGAATACATCTATCTTATCTAAATATTCTTTAACCTGTTCTTTCCTCTATTTTGGCTGCTGTTTCTCCCCCCTTGCTGCTAATATTAACTGTATTGCATATCTGGTCACAATTAACCTTTTTAGTGAAGATTGAAGCAAAATAGGCATTAAACACCTCAGTGTCAGTGACTGGGACATGGGCAATCATGCCTCATAATCAGAGCCCAGGGTCAAAACATGAGCCTGGTGCTTGATGCCAGAGTCTGGCATCAGAGCTGAGGTCAGACATCAGGAATCTGAATCAAGAGGTCAGAATTGGGTTAGCTAAAACAAAGCAAAACAGGGACAAGGCTAGAAGAAAGCAGGAGCTATCACCATGCTGCTGGGCTTAAGACCTGGTCTGCTAAATTTGGCAACCAATCCAGTGTTGTAGCCACTCAAGTAGACTAGTACAGACCAGCTGTACTTATTAGGTTGTCCAGAGACTGGCTCAGCCTTCTTGATGTTGTCTGTTGTTAGCTTCCTTCTTTGCTAAGTAGAGGGCCTACACTTTCCTTCATTTTTCTCTTGCTCCTAACATATTTATAGACTCTCTTCTGATTGCCTTTTTTGTGCCTAGCTAGGTGTAGCTAATTTTCTGATTTGGCCTTTTGTCCCTATGTGCTTGTGCTGGTTTCCTGTGCTCATTCTTAGCAACTTGTCCACATTTCCACTTTTTCTAGGATTCCCTTTTGATTTTCAGGTCATTAAAGAGTTCCTGATGGAGCCATATTGGCCTCTTACTGTTCTTCCAATCTTTCCTTCACATCAGGACAGCTTGCTGTTGCACATTTATTAGTGTCTCTTTGACAAACTGCCAGCTCCCCTGAACTCCTTTTTCCTGTAGATTTTCTTCCCAGAGGACCTTAGCTGCCAGTTCTCTGAGTTTGTTAAAATCCATTTTCCTTGTTCTGCTGCTCTCACTCCTTCCTTTCCTTAGAATCATGAAATCTATCATTTCATGGTCACTTTCACCCAAATTGCCTTCAACCTTCAGATTCACAAGCAATTAGTCAGAATCACATCTAAAAGGGCTTTTCCCCTGGTTACTTCCTCCACCTTCTGAAACAAAAGGTTGTCCCTGTGTGGCAAAATACCTGCCCCTCTGCTTGTTAGCTCAGTCCGTCCTAGCTTCAGAGGCACAGGCTAGGCACAAGGGAAAAAAAACCCTTCTCAATCTCCCAAGGCCGGGCTGATTCCTTCTCAGCCAGCCTCCTAGTTCTAGTTTCTTTTCCTCCCCTGGGGAGAATGCCCTCCGTCCTGCAGCGAGTCTCAGAGTTCAGCTGTCCCTCCTTGCTGGCAGCTGCCCTGCTTCTCTCGTCCTCCTTCCCCCCTGGCTTCCTTGTCAGGGAGGGTTTAAAAAGGTCTCTAGCAAGTGGGGCCAGCTGAACCTGATTAGTTTCTTTCCAACCCCTGCCCCAGCTGAACCTTATTTTGCTGGCTAAGCCTTCCCGGCTAATTGTTACCCCTCTCCAGGTAGTTAATTGGCCTGAATTTGCCACATATCCCCCCCCCCTGCTCAACACTACGGGGTTGGGCCACTTGGGTCGGAAAACAATGTACCCTTGACAGGCCATCCGCATTGCCATGTTGAGACCCGGACCGGTGCCGAACCGTGAAGTGGAAGGGCTGAAGCGACAGGAACCATCTCGTCACTCGCGCGTTCTTGTCCTTGTTCTGGTGCATCCATTGCAACGGGGCATGGTCCGTGACTAGGGCAAATCTCCGTCCCAGTAAATAATAGCGGAGGCTTTCTACGGCCCACTTTACCGCCAGACATTCCTTCTCCACGATGGCGTACTTCCGTTCTCTAGGCAGGAGCTTTCTACTGAGGTAGAGGACGGGGTGTTCGTCATCTCCGACCATTTGGGAAAGCACTGCCCCCAGGCCTACTTCTGAGGCGTCCGTCTGTAGGATGAACTCCTGCCCCCAGTCTGGGGCTACTAGGACAGGGTCCGTGCAGAGGGCCGTTCGTAGATCCACAAAAGCGGCTTCGGCCGCAGCAGACCATTTCACTATGTCCGGGCCCCGAGCCCTGGTCAGGTCCGTTAAGGGGCATGCCCTGGTGGCAAAGTGGGGAATGAACCGCCTATAGTACCCCACGAGTCCCAGGAACGCTCGGACCTGCTTCTTCCGCAGTGGCGGGGCCACTTCAATATGGCGTCTAGCTTGTTGAGCTGGGGCCTCACCACGCCCGCCCACTACATACCCCAGGTATTTGGCTTCAGCTAACCCGATCGAACACTTGGAGGTTCGCGGTCAGCCCGGCCCTTCTCAGGGTATCTAATACTGCCTCTACCTTTCCGAGATGCGTCTCCCAGTCGGGGCTATATATGATGACATCATCAAGATAGGCAGCAGCGTACTCCCTATGGGTCCGTAACAGCTTATCCATCAGCCGCTGGAAGGTAGCGGGGGCCCCATGTAATCCAAAGGGAAGAACGGTGTATTGATATAGTCCTTCCGGGGTTGCAAAGGCCGTCTTCTCCTTGTCGGTCTTCGCCAGGGGGATCTGCCAATAGCCCTTGGTAAGGTCCAGGGTAGACATGAACCGGGCCTTTCCTAATCTGTCGATCAGTTCGTCGATCCTGGGTAAGGGGTAGGCGTCAAACCGGGATACCTCGTTCAGCTTGCGGAAGTCGTTGCAGAATCTCATACTGCCGTCTGGCTTTGGCACCAGAACCACGGGACTGGACCACTGGCTATGAGACTCTTCAATAACCCCTAGGGCCAGCATCTTCCTGACCTCTTTCCGAATTTCCTCTCTTTTGGCCTCCGGGATCCGGTATGGCTTGACGTGCACCTTCACCCCGGGCTCTGTGAAGATGTGATGGTGAACTTCCGTAGTTCGACCGGGCTTCTCCGAGAACACGTCTTGGTTGCGTTCGACCAGGCTGACCGCCTCGGATCGTTGTTCTGGGGTCAGCTCCCGGGATATTCCCACCTGGTTGGGCCGATCGTCTTTAGGGTGGCGCCCCCAAACCCCGTTACCAGGGTTTCTCTATCCTGCCAGGGTTTCAGCAGATTTATGTGATAGATCTGCTCCAGCTTCCGGCGACCTGGCTGTCGGACCTTGTAGTTAACTTCCCCTACCGCCTCAATTACCTCATAGGGTCCCTGCCATCTGGCCAGGAGCTTGCTCTCTGCCGTGGGTAGGAGCACCATCACCCGGTCCCCCACCTGGAACTTCCGGGCCTTTGCTTGACGGTTGTAGTAGGTCCGTTGTGCCCCTTGGGCCTTCTCCATGTGTTCGCGTACTAGGGGGGTGACCCTGGCGATCCGGTCTCTCATTTGTAGCACATGTTCCACAATGTTTCTCCCCGGGTTTGGCTGCTCTTCCCAGTCTTCTTTAGCCAGGTCCAGTATGCCCCTGGGGTGCCGACCATATAACAGCTCGAAGGGGGAGAATCCCGTGGAGGCCTGAGGTACTTCCCGGACGGCAAACAGCACGTATGGTATAGGGGATCATTGGCCTGATCCTGACCAAAAGTCCCACGTGCGGCCCCTATGGGCCCCATTTCGGGAGGGTCCTCCTCCCCCTCTCCCTCAGAGATAGCCTTCGGGGAACCTGGCCCAACAAATGGGCTGGAGTCGGCGGGCCTGGCCCCGCTGTCAGCTGCGCCCCTTCTTTCCCCCACCAATGTAGGCGTCAGGTACCGGGTCAGGATCCTCGTCCCCCTCCTTTTGTCGGCCCTCCGTTCCCTCCGAGGTTTCCTGGGCTTCCCCGGTGGGGAGAACACGTCCTGGCCAAACTCATGGAAAGCGGGGAGAGGGTCCCCCATCTGGGCCGCCCCTGGGCCCCCAGGGTTCTCCCACCCTTCCTCCTCTTTCCCGGGGAGTAGGCCATCAAATCCCGGGAAGTCCCGTCCGATAAGGACAGGGTAAGGGAGTTTCGGAACGACTCCTACCGTCACCTCGGTGGGGTTTCCGAGCACCTCAATGCGTACAGGGACGGTCGGGTAGTAGCCGACATCCCCATGTACACAGGATATTCCAGCGGGGCCTGGGATAGTTGGCCCGGCTTGACCAGCTTCCCAGAGACCAGCGTAATCGCACTGCCTGAGTCTATTAATGCGGTGGTCCCTATCCCGTTCAGCTTAACGGGCCGAATGTATCTATGAGGGACCATCGTGTCCCCGACCAGACTGATTAGCCCACACGGTCCCCCTATTTCCCCTAGTTCGCACTGCATAGGCTCCCCAAGGTTAGGGCATTGGGCAGCAATGTGCCCTAGTTCACCACAGGCATAACATCGGTATCCCCTTGGGCAGCCCCTATTTTTCGGGCTGCCGACGCATTCCCGGAGCCCTTCTTCCCAGTCCTCCAGTCTTTCCGGGCCTGCCGGTGGTTCCTTCACCTCCTGCCTCCTCCATTTTCCGGCTCGGGGCTAGGGCGAACGGGGGCCTCGGCGTAGAGGCTGGCCTCTGATATTGGCGCCTCCCTCCCCCGGGGGTCTGAGATAGTTCTTGGGCTGCCAAGTGTCTCTCCACGAGAGCAACCAGATCATCATAAGAGGAGGGGTCGTTTTGGCAGACCCACCCCCGTATGTCCGGCGGCAACCCTCTCATGTATCTGTCCAATACCAGTAGTTCTAATACCTTCTCCGGACCATGGGCCTCGGGGCGGAGCCACTTCCGAGCAAGGTGTATCAGATCGAATAACTGGGACCTCGGGGGTTTGTCCTCCCGGTACTTCCACTCGTGGAAGCGCTGGGCCCTTATGGCAGGCGTCAGGCCTGCCTCGTCAGGATCTCCGCCTTCAGCCGAGAGTAATCCATGGCTGCTTCCGCGGGCATGTCAAAGTAGGCTTTCTGGGCCTCCCCGCATAGAAATGGAGCCAGCAGACCGGCCCACTGGTCCTGTGGCCAGGCCTCCCGCCCGGCCGTCCTCTCGAACGCGAGGAGATATGCCTCTACATCGTCCTCTGGTATCATCTTCTGCAAGTAGTTGCTTGCCCGTAGCGGTCGGGTCCCCTGGGCCCCCTGCGTCATCGTGGTCAGGGCCTTCAACTGATTCACTACCTCGGTCAGGTTTGCTCGATCTTGGGCTGCCTGGCTCATCAACAGCTGGTTGGTCTCCTGTTGCACCCGTACGGACTCCCGCTGGGCAGCCACCTGCACTCGGGTGGCCTCTTGTTGGGCCGCAGTGGCCTGCATCAGTGCCTTCAGCACATCCTCCATTTTAGAAGAAGAAATTTTTTTTTTTTTTTTTTTTTTTGCGGTCTTCACCCTGCCCAGTTACGGCTTGCCATGGAGCCTCACTCACTGGGCGATCCCACCCCTGACACCACGTGTGGCAAAATACCTGCCCCTCTGCTTGTTAGCTCAGTCCGTCCTAGCTTCAGAGGCACAGGCTAGGCACAAGGGAAAAAAAACCCTTCTCAATCTCCCAAGGCCGGGCTGATTCCTTCTCAGCCAGCCTCCTAGTTCTAGTTTCTTTTCCTCCCCTGGGGAGAATGCCCTCCGTCCTGCAGCGAGTCTCAGAGTTCAGCTGTCCCTCCTTGCTGGCAGCTGCCCTGCTTCTCTCGTCCTCCTTCCCCCCTGGCTTCCTTGTCAGGGAGGGTTTAAAAAGGTCTCTAGCAACTGGGGCCAGCTGAACCTGATTAGTTTCTTTCCAACCCCTGCCCCAGCTGAACCTTATTTTGCTGGCTAAGCCTTCCCGGCTAATTGTTACCCCTCTCCAGGTAGTTAATTGGCCTGAATTTGCCACACCCTGATATATTTCAAAAATTTACTGGAACCTTTTGTGTTTTGCTGTGTTGCTTTTCCAACAGGTATCTGGGCAGCTAAAGTCTCCCATTACTGCCAGGTCTTGCATTTGGATATTTCTGTTGTTTGTTCTAGAAATGCCACACCTACCTGCCCTTCCTGATTTGGTGGTCTATAGTAAACCTCTCTCATGACATAGCCTCTATTTCCCCCCGCCCCTTTTATCTTAACTCATTGTATGGGACCAGGACATAGTTTTGCCTGGCAGTTTTGCCTAGCGGTCACAGCTGGGCTGAGGTCTGCCCACCAGGGAAGGGAGTTTCTGTGTCAGAGTAAGAGGAATCCCAAGGCCAGGTTCTGTAAACAGGAGTCAGGGTTAGAGTCAGGCCAGGTCAGAGACTAGAGGCAGTACCAGGTTAGGATCATGAGTCAGGGTCAAAGTCAAGCTGGGATCAGGAGCTGCAGTGTAGTAGCCAGCTAAGATCTATGTGGGTGCTCAGACATCTTCCTGGGCCAAGCCCTGAGGTTGAGTAGGGGCACTTCTCCAATCAGAGGACTGCAGGGTACTGTCACTCTGGGTCTCCTGGGTGGTACTTCCTGCAGCGCCTATTCTCCATAGTGCTCCCTGGCTGTACCTCTACAGGGCCTTCCAGTGGGACTGTGGGACTATCAGGTGCTACAGACCCACATTCTAGTCCCTGGGTCCTTACACTTAAACTTTCAGCTGGTCTGTCACTCACCTCCTTCTAGACCTCAGACCAAGTGAATATATTCTTAATGTATTACATAGCACCTTGTGGGCAGCAGGTGGATACCCCCTTTGGGGAAGTAGCCCCCAGCTCCACCCCTTCTGCCCATTCCTCCCTGCGGCCAGAGCCCCCAGACCTCGTGCCCCCCCATAACCAGAGCCACAAACTCCCCCCCCCGAAAGCCCTGAGCACCATCCCCCTCAGCCAGAGGAGCCCCAGGCCAGCTGTACCTCCCCTTCCCAAACTGCCCCAGGGAAAAAGTCTTTTCCAAAACACTTTTGACATGCCCAATGCAGGTTCCAGGATGGCTGAGTTGGTGCTATGTGCTACACAGTTTCCTGGGTTCCTCAATAATCCCCCTGGAGTCCATGGAGATTACTGAGGAACCCAGGATGCTGAATAGCACATACTGCCTCCTCAGCCACCCTGGAACCTGCATGGGGCATAATAAAGGAAAAACTTTGCCCCACACCTCCCAATGTGGGTCCCGCGGCAGCACCACAGGAGGCAGAGCCTCCCCTGGCCTATTATACCCACCACCCATGTAACACCTCATCCTTTTTTCTCTGCCTGTCCTTCATGAACAAGCAATGCCCCTCTATACCAATATACCAGTCATGAGAGTTACCCCACCAAGTCTCTGTGATGCCAATTAAGTCATAGTTTGGCTCATGTACTAATACTTCCAGTTCATTCCCTATGCTCCTTGCATTTGTGTATAGACATCAAAGACACAATAAATTCTCCCACTGTTATCCCTCTCGCTGCTCCTATGGCCCTCTTGTAATTTTCCATTTCCTGAACTGTGCACTGATACCTGAACTCTACACAGTATCCTAGTAACAGTCTCATCAAGGCCATATGCAGAGGTACATTCAGCTCAATGAGAGGTAAATCCAGTGCCATAAATTCAACTCCTACTCAATACCCCCCTGTTTATACATCCAAGGATCACATTAGCCCTTTTTGCCACAGCATCACACTGGGAGTTTAGGTTTAGTTCTTGTCTATTAGGACCCCCTAAATCTTTTCCAGAGACACTGCTTTCCAGGATATGGTCCCTCACTCTGTGGATAGGGCCTACATTCTTTAGGACTAATTTTCAAAACCACTGAGGCACTTCAGCATGCACATAGACACCTATAGGATTTTCAAAAGTATCTGAGGGTACGTCTACACTACGGGATTATTCCGAATTTACATAAACCGGTTTAGTAAAACAGATTGTATAAAATCGATTGCGCACGGCCACACTAAACACATTAAATCGGTGGTGTGCGTCCACGGTCCGAGGCTAGCGTCGATTTCGGGAGCGTTGCACTGTGGGTAGCTATCCCATAGCTATCCCATAGTTCCCGCAGCCTCCCCCGCCCCTTGGCATTTCCGGGTTGAGATCCCAGTGCCTGATGGGGCAAAAATCATTGTCGCGGGTGGTTCTGGGTACAGCCTCACACCTCCCTCCCTGAAAGCAGCAGACAACCGTTTCGCGCCTTTTTTGCTTGATGAACTGTGCAGACGCCATAACACAGCAAGCATGGACCCTGCTCAGCTCAATACCGCAATCGTGGATGTTTTAAACACCTCGCGCACTCTCGTGCAGTATATGCTGAACCAGGACCTTCAAACCGTGTCGAGGAGGAGGTGGATACGGCAGCGCGGCGATGACAGTGATGAGGATGTAGACACAGAATTCTCTCAAACCGCGGGCCCCTGCGCTTTAAAGATCCTGATGGTAATGGGGCAGATTCTATCCATTGAACGCCGATTTTGGGCCCGTGGAACAAGCACTGACTGGTGGGACCGCATTGTGTTGCAGGTATGGGACGATTCCCAGTGGCTGCGAAACTTTCGCATGCGTAAGGGCACTTTCATGGAACTTTGTGACTTGCTTGCTCCTGCCCTGAAACGCCATAATACCAAGATGAGAGCAGCCCTCACAGTAGAGAGGCGAGTGGCGATAGCCCTGTGGAAGCTTGCAATGCCAGACAGCTACCAGTCAGTCGGGAATCAATTTGGAGTTGGAAAATCTACTGTGGGGGCTGCTGTGATGCAAGTAGCCAAAGCAATCACTAAGCTGCTGCTACGAAAGGTTGTGACTCTGGGAAACGTGCAGGCCATAGTGGATGGCTTTGCTGCAATGGGATTCCCTAACTGTGGTGGGGCGATAGATGGAACCCATATCCCTATCTTGGCACCGCAGCGCCAGGGCACCCAGTACGTAAACCGGAAGGGGTACTTTTCAATGGTGCTGCAAGCACTGGTGGATCACAAGGGACGTTTCACAAACATCCACGTGGGATGGCCAGTGAGGTTCATGACGCTCGCGTCTTCAGAAGCACTACTCTGTTTAAACGGCTGCAGCAAGGGAATTACTTCCCAGACCAGAAAATAACAGTTGGGGATGTTGAAATGCCTGTCGTTATCCTGGGGGACCCAGCCTACCCCTTGATGCCATGGCTCATGAAGCCATACACAGGCAGCCTGGACAGTGGTCAGGATCTGTTCAATTACAGGCTGAGCAAGTGCAGAATGGTGGTGGAATGTGCATTTGGCCGTTTAAAGGCGCGCTGGCGGACATTACTGACTCGCTCAGACCTCAGCCAAACCAATGTCCCCAATGTTATTGCTGCTTGCTGTATTCTCCACAATCTCTGTGAGAGTAAGGGGGAGACCTTTACGGCGGGGTGGGAGGCTGAGGCAAATCACCTGGCCGCTGATTACGCGCAGCCAGACACCAGGGAGATTAGAAGAGCACACCAGGAAGCGGTGCGCATCAGAGAAGCTTTGAAAACGAGCTTCATCAATGGCCAGGGTACAGTGTGACTGCTGTGTTTGTTGATGAACACCCAACCCCTCTTGATTGACTCATTCCCTGTAAGCAACTCACCCTCCCCCTTCGAGTACAGCTTACTTATGCAAATAAAGTCACTCTCGTTTAAAAATCATGAATTCTTTATTAATTCATTATAAAAAGAGGGAGAGAAGTAAGGGTGTGGTTTGGGAGGAGGATAGGAAGGATGGAGAAGGCCATTAAAAACATTTCACATTAACGACAGCCTTCTGGTAGGGCTGTCCACGGGGGTGGAGTGGGCAGGTGCACGGAGCCTCCCCCCACGCGTTCTTACACGTCTGGGTGAGGAGGATATGGAACATGGTGAGGGTTGAGGGTGGTTACACAGGGGCTGCAGTGATACTCTGTGATCCTGCTGCCATTCCTGAAGCTCCACCAGACGCCGGAGCATGTCAGTTTGATCACGCAGCAGCCCCAGAGTTGCATCCCGCCACCGCTGATCTTCCTGCCGCCACCTCTCATCTCGGTTGTCCCTCCTGTCCTCACGTTCACTGGCCTCTTTCCTGTAATTTGATACCACGTCCTTCCACTCATTCAGATGAGCTCTTTCATTGCGTGTAACTTCGATAATATCTGAGAACATCTCATCTCGCGTCTTCTTTTTCCTGCGCCTTATCTGTGCTAGCCTTTGGGATGGAGGAGGGACGCTTGAAATATTTGCAGCTGCATGAGAGGGAGAGAAATATTTAAAAAGATACATTTTAAAGAACAAAGGTTATACTCTTTCACAGTGAACAGCACTATTCACCTTACATAGCCCATGTGATTTCCCTACAAGGTCGCATTTTTCATCTTAATACTGAGTGCCTGCAGCTCTGTAGTTACAGATCTCACAGACACAGGTCCAGGCATCAGAATTCAGCTTGCATTCGGCCATGGTAAGCCACTGTCTTTCGGCTTCTGCAGTGATTTACCCCTCCCCCCAATGCATGGCTAATACCACGCTATCTCCCTGCTAATCAACACCCTTCCCACCCCCCCACCCACTGCGTGGCTGGTAGCTTGTGGAAGCCCCGCTGGCCAAACACAAAAAAGATCATCGGCATTTCATTCCTCCCCTCCCCCCGCTTCGCTACGTGCAGGAAAGTTTTTTTTTAAGCTGCTGCAGTCCACGAACCCAGTAGGAAAATGGCCATCCCCCTTACTTAAATTCCTGATTTTTAACCAGGTTATCCTGAAAGATATCACTTTGCTGAGGATAACACAGCGAGATAAAGAGCGGATGCTTCTTGAATGCCAGCAATCACCGGGACCATACGCTGCTATGCTTTGCCACGCAATGATACCGGACTACTTGCTACATGCATGGCGTGGTAAAGTGTCCTACCATGGTGGGCGGAACAAGGCTGCCTTGCCCAGAAACCTTCTGCAAAGGCTTCTGGAGTACCTCCAGGAGCGCTTCATCGAGATGTCCCTGGAGGATTTCCACTCAATCCCCGGACATGTTAACAAACTTTTCTAAGTAACTATACTGTCTGCGAATGCATCCCAAGTCCTCAGGGCAAATCAATCATTAAAAAACGCTTGCTTAAAAAACAGTGTTTGCTATTTACAAAGGTACACTCACCAGAGCTCCCTTCCATGGCGTCATTGTCTGGGATACTTGCTTGGGAGGGCTGGGAGGAGGGTAATTCCGTCAGGGTGATAAAAAGCTCCTGGCTGCTGGGGCTCACGGAGTGCTGTGTGCTCTCTGCTAGGTCTTCCTCCTCTTCTTCATCTTCATCTTCCCCGTCTGCATAATCCTCAGCCATGGCAGAGATTACAACCCCCACCTCGGAATCCACGGTCAGGGGTGGGGTACTTGTGGCGCAGCCCCCTAAAATTGCATGCAGCTCAGCATAGAAGCGGCATGTTTTTCGACCTGCCCCGGACCTTCCGTTTGCTTCTTTGGTTTTCTGGTAGGCTCGTCGGAGCTCCTTAACTTTCACTCTGCACTGCACTGAGTCCCTGGTGTGGCCTTTATCCGTCATAGCCTTAGAAATTCTTTCAAATACTTTTTCATTTCGTCTTTTGGAACGCAGTTCTGTTAGCACTGAATCCTCTCCCCATATAGCGATCAGATCCAGTACCTCCCATGCAGTCCATGCTGGGGCTCTTTTTCGATTCTCAGGAGACTGCATTGTTACCTGTGCAGATGAGCTGTGCGTGGTCACCTGTGCTGATGAGCTCTCCACGCTGGGGAAGCAGGAAATGAATTTCAAAAGTTCGCGGGGCTTTTCCTGTCTACCTGGCCAGTGCATCCGAGTTCAGAATGCTGTCCAGAGCGGTCAGTGGTGCACTGTGGGATACTGCCCGGAGGCCAATACCGTCGATTTGCGGCCACACTAACCCTATTCCGATATGTTAATCCCGATATTAGCGCTACTCCTCTCGTCGGGGAGGAGTACAGAAACCGATTTAAAGAGCCATTAAAATCGATATAAGGTGCCTCCTAGTGTGGACAGGTGCAGCGTTAAATCGGTTTTATGCTCCTAAAACCGATTTAAACACCTAGTGTAGACCAGGCTTGAACAGGTTAGAAAAAACATCTGCCAAGGATGGTCTCTACTGAACCTGCCATAGCCCAGGGAGATGAACTCGATGGCTTCTTGAGGTCCCTTCCAGGCCTACGGGTCTATGAGATCTAAGAAGTCATGTGATAAAGAAAAAAACTTGTGCTAGAGGAAACATAAAAGGAACAGAAATTGTGAAATAACAATTGTAAATTACAAAATCCTGGCAAGAACATAGGAAATGTTCTGCTACAAACATGGTAAGTGATTGTTTAAATACTAGCATCAATTACTATTTTCTGTGATTATTTATTATTAAACCTGTATACTCAGCAGCACAATGACATCCATGCGTACCATGCTGACCAAGGTGTGCTAAAGAAATAGGGGTAACCAAAACGCTGCTTTTAAAAGTGAATTAAAAATAAATAAGTAAAATGGAGTGAAATTGCATTTGCAGTGGCTTATAGAAAACAGTAATTTTCAGGGAATCGGAACAGCAGATAAGACTCACATCAAGTGACAATGAATTATTTTATGTAACAAAGATGTACACGACAATGTGCTTTAACACCACACCCAAGAGAGGAGGTGCTAAGATGGCCCAGCAATGAACACAAGCCTCTCTGCCACCCAAGTCCTATTTTGGCATCTACTGCAGCAGAGGGCTCACCCCATTGTGATAACTTTTATCCCCTCTGCCCCTCGCTATCCCAGAGTTTCTCCCGCTGCCCCTATCTGGCAGCACATCTCCCTCTGTCCTAACTAGGGTCTCTCCGTCCTCTCCCTGCACAGATTCTGCCCATCCCATCCCTCTGCTACAAACGGGGCCCCTCTGTGGCCCTTCAGCTGGGAGGAGATTCTGATTGCAAGTGAGGGCAGAAGCTTCAGAAGGTGTTCCTAGTATCAACCCTGCATTGCATAAGAGAAAATGAAGATTTCCAGGACAGATGTCAGGTTATGCTTCTGCAGGCACAACGTTCTGAAGAATCAGAGCAGCCTGTGCAGCAGGGACAGAAGGATGGTGAAGAAAATTGGCAGCATGTGACCTCCAGAAGAAGAAAGAGGAGCATCCATGTACCAGCAATACAGATACAGGTGAGCAACCTTTTCATGTTCTCTCCACAGGTACTAATGTGGTGAGTGGGCTAGATGATATATCTGAGGGAAGGGAGCAGAAGGAGACTCCACTGATTGGAAGGCATCAAATGCGCTGTCCTCAGGGCCACCAGGGGGGCGGGGGGAGCGGTGCGGAAATGGAGCAATTTGTCCCAGGCCCCGGGCCCCACAGGGGCCCCAATGAGAATGTCGGAGGCTCCCCCCCTCCACCTTCCCCCATCACCCAGCGCCTCAGTGTGCCACGTCCAGGAGCGGCCCTGGACAGCGCTGCAGGGGCGTGTCTCAGGCAGGACCTGAGCTCCCGCCGCTCATGGTAAGGGGGCAGGGCTGCAAGCTGCCGCCCAGCGGCAGGAGCTCAGGCCCCACTGGAGCCACGGCGCTGCAGCACTGTCCAGGGCCGCTCCTGGATGTGGCGCGCTGAGGCTCCGGGAGAGGCAGGGGTATGCGGCATGGTAAGCCCCTCTGAGCCGGGCTCCACCTTGACCACCCCCCGACAGCCCTGACCCCCACCTCCAAGCTCAGCCCCACTGAGCTGAGCATCCCCCTGACCCTATCCCCTGCCACAGCCCTGACCCCCCAGCGCTGACCCCAGCACCTCTGAGCCAGGCACCCCCCGGACCCCATCCCTCCCAACCCTGACCCCTAGCTCCGAGCCCAGCCCCTCCGAGCTGGACACCCAACAACCCAGAGCCCAGCTCCCCACTCAGCCCTGGGCAACAGCAGCGCCACCCCCAGGCAGCGACAGCCCATTGGCACCAACCATCACCATCACCCAGTGACAGCTGTGGAAAAAGCTAATGTACTCAATGCTATTTTTGCCTCTGACTACTCCACTGGGCAGCACAGTAGGGGGAGGAGAGGAGGTTGTGACCTTACGAGTGTAATATAATATCTCATTGAAAGGTGACAGGCAGGGGCGGCTCTAGGCACCAGCAAAACAAGCTGGTGCCTAGGGCGGCCAAATCTAGGGGGCGGCAAAAGGCTGGGGCCCCAGCCCATTCTGCCGCTGCCGGCCTGTCCCCTGCCACCGGGGGAGGGCGGGGCCGGCAGGCTGGGCCGGCGGACGTGCCGCAGTCATGCCTGCGGGAGGTCCACCAGAGCCCCGGGACGACTGGACCTGCCGCAGGCATGACTGCGGAGGGGGCGCTCGTCCCGCGGCTCGGCTGGACCTCCCGCAGGCATGACTGCGGCAGCTCAAGCGGAGCCGCCGGATCCGCGAACCGTCCGCAGCCGCGGGGGGTCCAGCCGAGCCACGCGGGACCAGCGGACCCTCTGCAGTCATGCCCGCGGGAGGTCCGCTGCTCCCGCGGCTCCGGGGCGCCTCCCGCGCATGACTGCTTGGGGCAGCCAAAACAGTAGAGCCGCCCTGGTGACAGGTCCAGAAAGAGTTAATTAACTCACAGACTGACCTGACCCATGGCCGAACTGTAGAACCTGGTTAGGAAGATAAGTAAATGAACAGAGCTTTGAAATGCAGCGTGATTTGTTAGAGGTAGAAAGGTAGATGTTTGCTCAGGGCTTGTGATGTAAGCAAACAAGTCTTGTCTATCACTACAGCTTTGATTCAAAGATTAAAAAAGGAATATTAACATTTAGGAAGACGCTGGAGTGAAATAGTTTTATGGTCTATGAGTCTCTTTGAAGGTTGTGGTAACCTGTATCTGAACTGTTTAGTGGATAAATTACCCTGTGCTAATTGCCATGAGGTTCAGAAGAAGGATAGTTAAGCCTATTGTTTTCTCAGGCCAAAAGGCTGCAGAAAATGTATAAAAACCCTGGAACACGATCCTGCTTCATCTCAGATCTGCTTTGGGTTTCAAGAGGGGGAAACCTTAAGCCATAAGGATTGAGCTCCCCAGTCATTGACTGGAGTCACCCTGAATATGGACATTGGACTGTAACCTATGGACTATTTCTAAGCTCAGTGCTTTAATCACTGGGCTAGAAGTTATAAGGTGGGCAGCACCACCTCTTCCATTGAACAGCTGTTTGAATGGGAACCAATCTGGGAGGCATGCTGGGAGGATAAGGCCCCACATGCAAGATCGGTAGCTGAATGCCGATTTTCCTCCGGTCCATGACTCACTTTGGGGCTTAGGTGGAGATAGGCACCTCACACTCCTAGCATGGGGCAGAGAGGCACACTGCCAGAGGCAGAAACAGGTGCCAAGGGAACTTGTACCCTGAAAACAGGACGTGCATCTCCCCCTTTCTGAACCCCAGTGCCTGCACCCTGTCCCCAATTTCACCCATCAGTACCTCTCCTTCCCCCCCCCCAGTGCTCCCCAACCCCCATTTCACTCTCCTCTGGACACCTTTTGGCTCCTGCACAAATTCTGCCCCTCCCACTTTCCTGTGTTAGCTCCTTTGTATTGCAGGAAGCAGGTTGTTGTCTCAAATGAGGGCAGAACGAGGGCAGTGGTTTCAGGGGATGATTTATTCTTCTTCTTCAAAGAATCTTATTCCATTAATCTTGAAAAGACTTTGGATTCTTAAAGGTTCAGTTGTGATCAGAGGCGGCTCTAGACATTTCGTCGCCCCAAGCACGGCATCATGCTGCAGGGGGCGCTGTGCCGGTCACCTGTCCTGCGGCTCCGGTGGACCTCCTGCAGTTTCCACTGAAGCTGCGGGACCAGCGGACCCTCTGCAGGCACGCCACTGAAGGCTGCCTGCCTACCGCCATCCCGGCGACCGGCAGAGCACCCCCCGCGGCTTGCCGCCCCAAGCACGCGCTTGGCATGCTGGAGCCTGGAGCCACCCCTGGTTGTGATCATAGGTGCTTCTCAGCCTCTTGGACAGTAATGGAGTCATAACAGAGGATTCCTCTCGGGGTTTGCGTAGGGTGTGGGGGCAGCTCCCTGGACAATGACAGACCACAAACAGCAAGGGAGGGCGATAGAGCCTGTATCTGCACTGCTAGATTCTGTCTCCTGCTGGTGCCTTGATGTTCAAACCCCCCCCCCCCACACTATCCTGGGGTCTCATATTCTTACAAGGAACCCCTTGTGACAAGATGTTGACAGATGTTTTGATGTGTGTGTGTGTTCCCTCCATGTGCCACCCCAGCCCTGCACAGACAGCTAGCACAGCAGACCTTGAGCGAACCACCCAATGACCACAAGATCAGTTAAGGGATGAAGGCACCAGGCTAGGCTTATTGTTGACGAAGCGCGGTAATAGCACCTGGAAGACTCTATGAAGATACTAAGACTTGTATGCCCATGACAATGGCTGTAGCTCATTCAGTGGCGGGACTTTCCGCTGCCTCCTAGGCCGGCCAAAGATGCTCCCTCTGAGACACATCTTTATACTCTGATACAAACAAGGCAGTACGGCCACCTGACGTCACCTTGTACACCTTGGTTCAATTGAAACATTTATTGCATATTGTTATCTTGACCTAATCTTTTAGGCGAGCTCAGCGTGTTCCTGTTTTCCTTGGGGAATGTTTTTGTACCATTCTTGATATCAGAATGTTTTGGTACTGTTTGATGTCGGGATGTGTTTGCATGAGTGCTTTGTGACTAGCACTTCTTAGTCAGATTCTGTGGACAGCTTCTACCTCATCTCAGCAGGGCCGGCTCCAGACACCAGCCTACCAAACACATGCTTGGGGCAGCAACTTGGGAATGGGCAGCACTCAGGGTTTGTTTTTGGGTTTTTTTTGGTTCGGCTGGGTGGTGCTAGGGGGAGGCGGGGCTTGGGAGGTGTGGCGCCATGCTGGGTGGCAGGGACTTGGGCAGCGCGGTGCTCGGCTGGGGCGGGCTTCAGCGGCACGGTGCTCGGGGGGGCGGGGACTTGGGCGGCGCAGTGCGGTGCTCGGGAGGGGCAGGGGACTTGGGCGATGCGACGCTCGGGGGCGGAGACTTGGGGGACACGATGCTCAGAGGGGGCGGGAACTTGGGCGGTGCGATGCTTGGGGGGCGGGGACTTTGGCAACGCGACACTCGGGGGATGGGGCGGCGCGACGCTCGGTGGGGGCAGTGCTCTTTGTTTTCGCTTGGGGCGGCAAAAATGTTAGAGCCGGGCCTGCATCTCAGATCTCTAATGCAAGGGCTTATGTCTCAGGATCTCTTCTTACTACAGGGTGTAAGTGAGCAGTGCGTGGGCAGGAACCCCTCAAATGACCAGAGTCATCACACAGGAGATATTTCCTATTTTCAGAGGTAGAAACGGTGTATAATCCATAGATGCCGACTTTTAGTTTTCACAGGGGTGCTCCATCCCTGCTCCGTCCCAAGGCCCTGTTCCCACTACATCCCCTCCCCTGAGACCCCACCCTCGCTTCCCCTCTTCCCGCCCCACTCCATCCCTCCCCCAAGGCCTTGCCCTCACTCTGCCTCTTCCTGGCCATGCTCCACCCACTCCCTGAGGCTGCCGGCCACCAAATCACCGCTTGCTGCTCTCTGCCCTCCCCCAAGCCCCTACCTGAGCCCCCAAACTGGTGAGCACTATTTTTTTTTAGCTGTGAAATCTCAGTTAAAGAAGAAAAAGCTGAATAATGAGCCAGCACGACATTAGTTGCTGGGTTTTCTTTTTTATTTATTATTGGAGATGTACCAATCTCCTAGAACTGGAAGGGACCTCAAAAGGTCATTGAGTCCAGTCCCCTGCCTTCACTAGCAGGACCAATTTTTGCCCCAGACCCCTAAGTGGCCTCCTCAAGGATTGAATTCACAACCTGTGTTTAGCAGGCCAATGCTCAAGCCACTGAGCTATCCTTCCCCCCTTCAGCTTGACCCTGCGCTGATTAAAAAGTTAACACAAACACCAGGTAATTTTTTATAGATAGTATGAGGTTGTTCCCAATTAAATACTGACCTGTAAAAGTGGCCTGAGTTAAGGAAAAATTCCCCTCCCACAGAGGTGGGGCTTTTATACCTGTTGAATTCCTTGAGCTTTTTGTAGAGCACAATCATCCTACAGACAGTAGAAGTTTTCCTTATAGATGTAGATTTTAGACATCACCTTTGGATTGTTTATAACATGAGGGATCTCAGCCTTGGACGTTTGAGCCTTTCAAGAAACGCTGTTCCCTGTTCGGGACACTGGAGCATGTTCAATAACAGCAAAGTAGCAAATTCTGATGGGAAGTAGATTCTGATCTAGTGCACTTGCCTGTGAGCAACAGCCCAGCCCAGCACCTCTGCTCCACCCCCTGCCTGCAACAACCAGCCTGAGAAGAGGGAGAGGAGACCACACTGCAACCCTCCAGAGTCCAGACCGGGGAATGGGGGTGAAGGACACACATTGAGGGTGACAGGGGGAGTTCAGACATCAAACGGCCAAAAGACACAATATATTCTTCAAACAAAGCAAACCATGATGTTGGGGCAAATTCCATGATTTCTTTTGGGGCGAGGGAGAGGCTGACTCATGAAAAGCCCCACAGGGGCCACTGAAACAAGGGAGCAACTTTGGCTCAATCTCAGGACTTCCACAGCCTGTGCCGAGGTCTGCACCAGCCCCTGCAGCCACTGAGCAGGGAAGTCACAAACTGCCTCTCCTCTATCCCTTTGCCAGCACAGGAGTAATCTGGCCCATTGAGCAAACCAGCTCCTGCCTCAGTTTCCACATCTATAAAATACATTTATTTTTATTCCTGTTACAGTCTATGGAGGACGAGGCCCCGTTGTGCTGAGCTCTGCACAGACACTGAGTAAATAGCCCCAAAGAGCTCATAGTGCAGGGCCCTGATCCTTCCAGGAGTCAAAGTTTCAGTCATGTCAAAGGATCCAATGTGTGTAAAGCTACTTTGCACTGGAGTCTTGGCAGGATCTGGGTCTAGGTTAGGAGAAGCTGCAATGGGAAAATGAGAGAAACAAATGAGGGGAGGGGAGGATAGTCAGGATATGGATGAGGTAACGGGAAATTTTTCCCACAGATAGTATTTCTTAAGTTGGCTGTGAGGTTTAGTGGCTGTTGATTCAGCAGCTTTGAGATGCCAAAACAAAAGAGGAAATAGAAGTGCAAGGTTCAGATTAATTTTTATCAGGCCTCTTTAGAAAGATCTGAGTGCATGTATCCCTGTCTAATAATTAGAACATTAACATAGAACAGTTAATGGTGATGATACCATTGTAAATATCACAGAATGAAATCTTATTGATCCTTTTACTCCCTCCGCGCTGCCGTGTGAAGTGGAGAAGAACAGCAGGAGTTCTTTGGCGTCTCTCACAAAAAGGGTGAGGTTTCAGCGGGTGTTTATATTTAAATGAAAAGGAAAATTCCCATGGAAACATCTTCACTAAAGAAACATGAACAAAAGCTTAGACACTAAATAATCAGAAACATTGTCACCGACCAGGACCCAAACACCTTATCTCAGCCCATATGAGTCCCAGATTCTTATTAAAGATGTCTGTCTGTCTGTCTGTCTGTCTGTCCCTCTCTGTCTTTTTCTCTCTCATAAATAAAACACCATCACATCAGCTAAAATATTCAAGGATATTTAGAGCTGAATCCAATAATCACCTCTATCAGCACTGGTTTGGCTTTGGTGGCTTCATTATATTATTAGGTTGGAAGACCAAGGAATTTCCAAGCATGCTTTCACCACAGAGTGCTGCTGCGTGGCCAGCGATCACATGGTTGCCAAAAGCTTTGGCGGTGGGATACAATCATCACTGATGGACACAAACTGAATATCCAGCTGGGCCACATTAAAGACTTAGCTAGAGATTGATTTGGGGGATGTTCAGTCTGCAAGGAGGCCACGTCCCTTTGGGATTTGCCATGACCATATGTCCATTAAAAGTGGGGATGTCATTACAAACACGACAGCATGAAATCTCATCTTCCTCCTCCTCCCTCTCACCTCCCAGATGTCCCACCATCTGAACTGAAGAGAAAAAAGAGGAACCCATCAGATCACACAGATATGGTGAGACTCCAGAGGGACATTTTCTTTATAGGAAGAGAAAATTCCCATGGAAACATTGTAATGAACATGTAGATAAAGTAACAAGTCAAACATACCCCTCTAATACATCATACTCCAAGAAGATTCCAAGCCGAAGCCACACAAACAATCCTGAAACCAGCCTCATTGCTCAGTTCATGGTCTTGACGAGGAAGAGAAACATTTTCGCTGTCCACCATCCAGACTTAACTCTGCCCTGGGGTTCTGTGAGGCTTTCACATGTCTGTTTCATATTAAATTCAGAGGAACAAGTGATGTGACGGAGCCTGCCCCATGGTTCTTCTCCAGCATCCCCCTGTTCCCTTGGGCTGGGCTTTTTCTGATATTTCCCTTTATGCTGCTCACTTCTTCATGGGTTGAGGAAAAGCTTTCCCTGCAGTGCTGCCATGAATGTGACGCTGGATCCAGACATGGCTCATCCCATCCTCACTATGTTAGAGTATAAGAAAGGTATGAAAAGAGAAGATGTATAACAAGACCTGGCTGACAATCCAGAGAGATTTGATGCACATCACTGTGTGCTGCGCTATGAGGGATTCAACTCGGGGAGACATTACTGGAAGTTGGAGGTCGGGAGTGGGGATCCTGGGCTGTGGGGTCACCAGAGAGTCTGTGAGGAAGAAGGATCAGAACAACCCTAACCCTGCCGAGGTGATCTGGGCTGTGGGGCAGCGCGGGATCAGTTATAGGGTCACAATGTTACTCTGGATTTGAGGGGTGTGTGTACTTCAGATTTTGATCATGCTACATGCAACCATTTTATGAATTAATAAAATAGAACACTGCACAGTTCAGGATTAATTTGAAAAACAGGCTTTTAGAGTCAAGGTCAAAACTAGCTGACAGTTTCTGCTAATCAGAATGGGAGGAGGGGAAAGAAAAGTTAACAACTGACACTGAAAATCTTGGTGGATGAAAACCTCGAGTTTGGGCACTTTTGATATAGAAGTATTATTATGATTAAGATTGTTAGCAATGCTTGTTGATAAGTAGTTTATAGAAAGTTAGGAAAAGTGATGATTTAGTTGGGGTCACTATGCCCTATGTATTTTGTAGAAGTTAGTTACAAAAAATTAGCAAATAGAATGTATTTGGAGCAGTCCTCTGTAGCCCTCTTGAGAGAGGTTTTTCTTGACACCTTTTCTCCCTGGCAGGTGAGCACCTGGCCACTGCGAACTCACTGTTAGGTGAATATTTGGGATGTTCTAAACCCCTGCTGTGGGTTCTGAAAACCCCGGGTAACAATCAGAGACCTTCTTACATAGCTTCTGCCTCTCCCATAGACTGACTCCCTCAGTAACTTGGGTTCTTCTCTAGGGTTACCCAAAGCTGGGCTCTAACAGCCGTGTGTTAGGGAGAGCGGCTGTGAGACTGGAGGGCACAGAGGGAAGGCAAGTACTAGAATGTTTGTTTGTTTCTCTGTGGGGAATTTAAAAAAATGTTACTATTATTCTAAAACCTGACAGACAGAATTTTCAATTAAATCTGCACCTCCCCTCCCCCGCGATGTTCCACTATCTGAAGTGGAGTAGCTCTTCTCCAGTGCCATGTCTGCCCCTCTGCTGCTCAGCATTCCTTCGAGGTCGAGGATGATCTCTTTCACAAGGTTTATTTTTATGGGTCCTTTGGTGACTGAGGAGTTTGATCTTTGAGTCACAGGCTCATTGGCAGACATTGCAGGTGGTGGTGGAAGTCAGGGGTGGGACACGATTCCTGTGTGACAGTCATCTGTCCTTTCTTTTCTGGTATTTTTCTGTGACCAGGGCAAGGTGATTTTCCTCGAAAGTGGACATTCCTTCTCTGACAAGTCTTTGCCAGTTATCCCTATTCTGGGCCACTGTCTCCCAGTGTGTGATGTCAATGCCACATCTCTTGATGTTTATCTTGAGGATGTCTTTGTTTCTTTTGACCTCCCCGTTTCCCTTCTCCTTTGGTGAGTTGGCCATATAGCAGTTGTTTTGATAACCATACGTCAGGCATGCACACACAGTGCCCACTCCACCTCAGCTGGTGCTGGATAATCAGGGCCTCAACATTGAAGATGTTGGCTTCTGCGAAGACAGTGACATTAGTGTGATGATCCTCCCACTTTATGTTGTGGATCTTTGGAAGAAAGTGCTGGTACTGGCATTTCAGGTTTTTCAGGTGTTTTCTACAGGTCTCCCAAGCCTCACAGCCATAGAGGAGAGTTGGGATTACCAGCGCTTTATAAACTAAACGTCTAGTGTGTGTTCTGATGTTGTGATTGTTGAACTCCTGGCGAGACAATCTGCTAAAGGCAAGGCTGGCACAGAGGATTCTGTGCTGAATCTTGATGTCCATATCTGCTCTCTCTCTCAGAGATGGCTGCCAAGACAGGCAAATACTCTACATCTGCCAGTTGTCTGTCAAAGTAGATCTTCCTTGATGGGTCTGATGACTGACTGGGAGCTAGCTGGTGGAGAACTCTTGTTTTGCCGATGCTCAGAGTTAATCCAAGGCTTTTTTAAGCTTCAGAGAAGCAATTAAGGGCTGTTTGTAGATCCTCCTTTGAGGGTGAAACTACAGCACAAGGAAGGGGGCACCAGCTGCTGGAGGGGGACTCCCCAGGGGGGTGAAATCTGTTATATTTTATCTACTTTTTTATCATTTAAATGTGAGCACATCATCAGAATATTGTCGGCCAGTTTCCTCAAGCTCCTTCTTCATTTTTGAGGGAAAACAGCTAATGTCCTGTGATAACATAGTGTGTGAACTATATTTAATGCCATTTCTTTCTCTTTTCAGTTGTCCTTGCCCTGCAGAGATGAGTTGGAACTCAAATTCTGGCTGGAATCACCCTAAAGTAATTTATGAGGGGTTAGGGGTCTAAACCTGGGTATTTAGTCAGTACCAGACCTTCCCCTCCCTTTTCTTTAGGGAATTGGACCATTCAGGACCAATGTCGTTTGCTGCATCCACCACTCTAATAGCTTTTCCTCCTTTCTGTCTCCACTTCTAACTCATTTGTCTTGCTCATATTGGGCCAGCTTGTGGCCCTACAGAGTCCTGCCTGTTTACATATCCAGAGATAGCCCCACATTATAACTTCTGAGTGGTCTTTATTTGGAGGTATTATGACTGTGATGTTGTTTAGTGAATATCACCATTTCCAACTTGTTCTAGGCTAGCACCGTTCTTTGGTATCCAGTCAGAATTCTGGATTCCTAATGCTGGTCTGTAATTTCTCTGTAAAATTGCAGACTAAACCCTGGTGCCAACACTCTGCAGCTGAAGTCACTGTGAATTACAACTGTTCAATACCTCATACTGTGGGGCCCCTGCGACTTGACTGAGAGGGAAATAATATTGGTGCATCTGTTTTTTCTCTTTAACACTTAAAGGAAAATATCTTCTGGTTAAAGATTCAGTCACCGACCATCTTCAATGAGAAGCTGACAAAGCTCCCAATACACATGGGAATCACCCAACCAGGCCCCAAGCAACAAGAAGGGAGTTGTGACTAAACTGTCCTGATATTGCTAAAGGCAAAAAAAAAAGAGAATTCTTAATTTTTTTTATTTAAATAAAACTTTTTCTTTTCCCTCAAATGATTGATGTTTGTTTTCCCCCTCAGATTTTGTCCCATTTTCTCACTACTAATATTCAAATGTCAGTACAAAATTGCAGATTGGTGGGGGGTTCCTACCATTTCAATCTGCAGCAACTTCTCTGTATTTGGGAGAGAAACTGGTGCCCGGAGTTTTTCGTCCAGATGTGTGTGTGGTGGGGGGTGGGGAGAGTTGCCAACTCAGATAAATCTCACACATGTTCCCCATTGAGGAGAGACCGGGGAAATCCCAGGGGACGAATGTAAGTCGTGTGGCTGGTGCCCGGCTAGATGGCGCTGGGACCCTGCGGGGGTGAGGGGCTGTAAGGACTGAATAGAACAGAACTTGGGAGAGCGGCACCACCCGGCTGCTATCTCATTAACTAATCAACTATCGATAGAAAATCCTCTGCAGACTGTGCCCCGTTTATCCCAAAATACCAAATATTAATAAACTGCCCAGCCCCAATTTGCCCATCCCAGCTGCTGCCCCCGCCCAGCTGCCACTAAACCTTCTAGATCGATCCCTTCCCCTGTTAGTTAAAGGGCCAGCGCACAGGAGAGAGATTGGGAGAGAATGATGCTGCAGCCAGATGGGAGACACTGGGGTCCTCCTGCTCCAGCCCCCCTGGCACTATTGATCCACAGTGGGGCAGCTTCAGGAGGGGAGATTGAGGGAGCCCCACATCAGAATCTCACTTTCTGAGAGGGGTGAGAGACCCCTTTTTCAAATCCTTCCTCCCCCTCTTCTAGAAAGGGGGGACTGGAACCTGGGTCTCCCGCATCCAGCTGAGTGCTCTAACCACTAGGCTCCTCTTCCTGGATTTTGAATGGGACCCAATCCAGGAGGCAGCCTCTGATCGTGCCTATAAACTCAGGCCCTGCATATCATTTAGGGTATGTGAGCACTGCAACATAAATAAATAAACAAAAAAAAACCCCCACAGCAGCGAGTCTCCGAGCCCAGCTCTACAGACTCAGGCTCACACGGGGCTCACGCTGTGGCACTCAAATAGCTCTGTACATGTTCTCACTTGGGTGCTGAAACCCAGCCAGGGAGTTTGTCTCACAGCCCAAGCTCCAGCCTGAGTGGAATCTATGACAGGGCTATTTTTAGTGACGTAGCACCAGACCAAGTCTGTAGACTCCAGCTTTGCTTCGGGTCTTTTGTTGCAGTGCAGCCAGACCCTTAGAAGTTCGTCAGCTTATCGTCCACTGGTTTGCGCATCGCTCTGGGACTTAGGCAGGAGATAGGCCTCCAGATGCCCACAGGGAGGCAGCATTGCATGTGCCTAGAGACTCAAGCACAGATGCAAAGGGAACGTTTTCATTAGAAAACTTTGGGGCCAAGTGAATTCAGGCAGCTACAGGTTTGACAGAGGGTTTGAGCATCACGGTGGGGCCAAAACCAGGATTTAGTGCCTAAAATAGGGACTTGGGAACTTGACTCTTTGGGGTGTTCAGCCCTTCCTCCATCTTTGGCCACGTTTGAGAGGCTGTGACGGGGTCCCCAGGGTGCAACCTGGACTGTGGGATCACTGAGCCCTCTGTCCCACCGACCTGGGGCATCCCTCTCACCCTGTGATACTGATGTCAAGCCACAAACCTCTGGCAGGTGCTGCACTTACACAGACATCCACAGGCAGGGACACGCCCCACTGAGTGACATGCCTGATCTCCCAGACACTCATGGACCATCAATAGGGAGGCTCCAGCCAATTCCCCCCAGCTCCTCAGCCTTGCACCCCAGAACTGCATTGTCCTGCCCTGGTCAGAAGCCTGGCCAATGTATGTTCATTACCCAGTCCACCCCCTCCCTTGAAGTGGAGAGGACATGCACTAGCCTTCGTAAACTGAGCTGAGATGTTCCAAGCACTTCAACCAAAACACACAGTTTTAGTTAAATATCAGACAGATTTATTGGCTACAGAAAGATCGATTGTAAGTGGTAACACATAGCAAATGTAGAGATCAAAGATGGTTACCTAAGAAATGAAAATAAAATCAGAGTCTAAGTTCTACAAACTAAACAAGATTTGAATCAAGCAGTGTCTCCCCCTGACAGATGGTCTAGTTCCTCAATACTCAGGCTGGGACTCTTTTCCAGCCTGGGACCCCCCCTTCTGTTATAGTTTCTTCCAGCTTGCTGGAAAGATCTTTTGCTGTGACATGGGGGTCACTCAGTCCCCACTGGTGAAGCCATCTCCATTGTACACAGTCTCTGGAGAGTGGATTCATTCCTTGATGGGTGTTGATGAGCCATTAACAGCTGTCTGGCTACTCCATTGCTGTACCTGAAAGGGTAGTTGTGGTGTTCCCAACCTGACAACATATTTCAGTAACACATATAGCAACAATTCATCACCTCACACACAATAACACATACAACCCAACAGATCAAGACTTTAAAAATAATACCTCAGAACACATACTTTGTACAAAACATATCATAATGATCGGACAGTGGTGAATATGGGGGTTGCAGGGTGCTGCTTTGAGGTATAGAGGCCTTACATTCAACTCAATGCATTTCACCTCTCTGTCTGTAACACAATGATGGTTCAGTGCTGCATCTGATCAATTCCAACACTTGTTCTAGGCATCAGCGGGCAGAACTGCACTGATTGTGTCAGAAATCTGGAAGCAGGAAATGGGAGACACTTGGGGCCCCTGGCACTGGGGGGGGTGGGCAAATGGGGCCCCTTAATGAAAGGGTTGGGGGTAACTGCACTGTTAATCCCCTCTGTGGTGTATTGAGAAGCCACCTACAGCAGTGGGAGGGACAATACCTCCTCGTGGGGAAGCCCCAGCCCCAGCCAGTTTGGTTCTGGTGAACAGGGCAGGGATTTTGCAGGAGGCCTCCACATACGCTGCCGGGACGGTGGATGGTATTTCCCCTGGGACTCAGCCTCACTTTCCCTTTGTTAATTTCTCCCCATCCCCCTGATGCTTTTGCCCCTAAATTCTTTATGTTCAAAACAGAACCAGAAACAATAGAACGCTCCAGATGGTGGCCTGTGGCGGGGCAACCCCGCCCCGCACTAGCCCCAGCAGCGTCAGACCAGTCGCTCTGATGGAGGAAGTCCCGCCCCGTTCATACTAGGCATGCTCCAAGTGCTCTGGGAGTATAAAACGAGGGAATTCAGCTCAGTTTGGGCTGGTGGCTGCAGGGGAAGGACCTACCTGAGAAGCACCTGCAGGATCAGCTAGCACCCTTGAACTTGCTGGGATCTGAAGCTTCCCCTGGCCAGCATGAAGCCCTGTTGTAAGAGGAGCCTGAGGAGGCAATGGACCTGGAGAACCTGGAGATTTGTGGGAGACTCCAACTCTCAGGATGGTAGGAAGCTACTTTGGGGGTGACAGACTAGTATCTTGCCCCCAGTAAGCTTCAGTGTGTTTTGGTAGGATCTCCCCGCTGAGCCAGTGTTAAGGCCCTACGGCACAGTAACCAGGGGCAATCCTATGGACTACAGCCACTGGGCCATGCTGCCTTGTGACATGGGGCAATTCTATGGACTCTGGCTGCTAGGCTGTGCTACCTTGCAACGAGGGGCACGAATCCTCACAGGGCCACAGAAAATACTGACCCTAGGACCAGTTCTCCATCCACATCTCACACTGCCCATGAGACCTCCTCTTCTCAGACATATCTCTGACCTGTCCTGCATGGCTGGATGGGTCCCTCCACAGCTGGGATGGGCAAATCCCCTCATGCAGCCCCTCTCCTGCCCTCCCACCAGTTAGGATGGGGGACTCTGGAAAGTCTGGAGGATGCAGCCCCATTAGCCTTGGCCTCCCACTTCCTCAGATGCAGATGGTGGGGACAGAAATGAGGACACCCCAGGAGGGGGGTGTCTAGAGGGACCTGGGCCTTTATTTTGGCCATTCCCAAAACAATCCCACCAGGACTAATGTGATGTTTGCCCCAGGGAGGGTGTTGTAGGGCCCTGAACAGCAGCAGGGGCCATGTTTTTCTGGGTCTGTCTCTGGTTTGTTTCCCCAGCTGCCCCCACCAGAGGGCTCTGGCTGTTGCTCAGGGAGAGAGGCTGCTGGCTCCTTTCCCTGGGCAGATGCTGCTGCAGCTGCCATTGTGACCCAGGAGCTTAGGCCGAGCTGTTGCTCCCTCAGAATTGTGTTTTCTCCTTTAATGATTGAATATTCATATTAAATCTCCTGAATTATGATGCTTTTTTCCATAGTCCAATAGTAATACTAGAATTCCTTCCGATTTCCCTCCCATCCCTGTAACTCTCAGTAAGGCTGTGATTGGAGCATGGGAATTTTTAGTAAATGTCACTGCAAAAGTGTGGGGAAAAACACAAGGAGTCACAGAAAGGTCACTTGGTGTGTGACTGGATCCTTCCTCCCCCCAGGCTGCACCCAGAGTGTTCACAAATCTAAACTTAATCCCCCCCAACACACACACACACCCAGCCCTGCCACTGACACAGGCAGCAGGGAGCCCTGGGTGATGCTGCATTAACAGGGGCAGGGTGGGGGATGGAGCTGGCAGATCCCATGGCACTTGGGGGTGAGGGGCAGCAGCAGAGGAAGGGGAGATGATTGACGGTTGGGGGCTGGGTTTGGTTAATCAAAGTAATTTGGGGGAACGGGGCAAAGTCTGCAGAGGCTATTACATCAATATTTAATGAGTAGCTGGGAGTTTAAGGGTCCAGCCCACTGGCCCGTTAGCAGCCAGGTGATGCTGCTCCCCCATGTTCTGTTCGGTCCTCACAGCTCCTCATCCCCGCAGGATTCCAGCGCAATCTAGCCAGGCACCAGCCACCCAACTCGCATTCATCCCCAGGATTCTCTGCTGCTCCCTTCTCTCCCCAGTGCAGAGATTTTCACTCTGTTTATCCGTTGGTGGATGTGGTGCCTGCTGTGTGCTGGTGACTGGAGGCGGGTCTGACACATCCCCTGGCTCTGGGAACCCAGTGTGGGGATGTTTGGGGGGTGGGGGTTCTCATCTCCTGTGGGAGTTTGTCCTACAGCCTGGGAGCGGCTCCTCGGCAGCCTGGCACATCCTGATCAGCAGCTCTGTGAGTGCAGGGACCCCGCGCCCTCTCCATGGCTTTGACTCCATCCTGGGCTTCCCCTCAATAGCACCTTCCCAGCACATGTCCCTGGTCTGGACCCACCTTTCTGCTGCTGGCATCCCCCTGGGGCCATGTGAAATGGCAGGGGAGGAGCTAGCACAACCAGCTCTGTCTCTGCATGGTCCCGATTCCCAATTCTGCTCATTGTCAGGCAGCCAGGCCAGGAATTAAAGCCAGTAAAACAAGAATAAAGTACCATGGATCCCAATGACATCTCTATTGGGTCTGTGAAATGACAGGGGTTAATGTCACACCCAGCATCAGCATCTCAGCACACAGGGGAGCCGTGCTGGTGTCTGGTTGTGTTATAGCAGGGGGATACAGAGAGAGAAACACAAAGGAAAGTGAATGTCTGTGAGGATCTCGTGACTCCCATAGTGCTTGTGGGCTGCGAAATCAGCAGTGTCACTAGGTGTGAATGACGAAGCCCTTTTAACACTGCAAAGCCAAACTGCTTCCAGCCTCCCCTGTCTGACCTCAGCGCAACACTCGCCCAGCTCAGGCTCACCAGCTCCCTCGCCACAGACGGCACCGAAGGAGGGGGCTGCTGGGGACAGAGCAGGTCAAGGAGGGGTTAGGAGTCTGGTTGTACAGGAAGGTGCCCAGGTGAAGGACGTGGAGTTGGGGAGGAGCCATGTGGTTGGGTGAACACGTGGCGAGAACAGGAGACAAGCTGCCTGGGCTCCTTCCTGGGTGTGGGTCCCATTTACCCAGCCTGGGCCCATCACTCACACAGCCCTGGGGCTGGGCTCTCACTCCCCTTCCCCTGGCCCAGCCACCAAATCCCCTTCCCCAGCTCACCCCAGCCCTGCATCACACTGGGACCAGCTGCCCCACATAGCTGAGTCTGTAGCACAGAGTGGCCCCTACAGCAGGGCCCTGGCACTCTCACTCCTGCCCCCACACTGCCCCCTGTGGCTGTTTCATGCCCCTCCATGGGCAGAGACTCCTCTGGGGCAGGAAATGCTGGGAGGTTCCCATCTCTGAGTCAGATAATACAGATAATGGCCCTGAGGGGACCTGGGAATCACCAAAGCTCCCTCCCCCTATTGCACAGACACAGCCCTGCCAGATAACGCTGAGTGGGGCCCTATCAGCACAGATAAAGGTCTCTCTTGAGCTGGTCACTGTGTGTAACAGGGATGTAAATTCCTTTATCAGGCCCTGGTCAGCATCCCAGTCACAGCTCCACAGTGACACCAGCTTAGCAACGTCCAAAGTCAGATCTCCAGTGCAGTGACTGGAACTTCCTGAACCAACTCTTCTTCCCCAGTGTCACTGAGGTCCAGGTCTCAGTGCAGCTCCCAGAGGCTGCTCAAGGAGTGTCGTAGGGCTCCTGGGGTCATATTGCAGCAACAGTGATACACCTGAACCCAGGAGCGAATGAGCAAAATTTGGCCTCATCCCAACTTTTAAACAGGGGTTGGGTCAACCTGGGAACTAGACAGCAGAGCAGAGGAGGGCATGCAGGTAAACAGGTCATTAACAGTTCCCTGCAAAGCAGTGTGGGATAGCTATTGGAGGACTGCCAAAGGGGTGTGCAGCAGGATTGTGTGCACACAAACAGACGGATCGAACTCTATTCGCAGCATGGGGATCCACTGTGCAAGAGGACTCCAGAGTTCACCATAAATGCAGAATTAGTGTGCTGGGAAGGACTGTGATATGTGTGCACATATGTTTTTAAATCAAATTAACTCAACTTAATCCAGTTTAAACCCCCCATGCAGACAAGTAGGGTGGCCACTGA